>NC_091245.1:3138750-3487500 GCF_042477335.2 Ovis canadensis
TTTCCGCTCTCTTGCTCGCTCTCTACAATTTATATGGAAACACGGTCTCTCTCTCTCGCTTTGCAAAATATCATGCATTCTAGCCCATTGCTGTCAATAATTAATCTTTCTGCTCAAACTGTCTTAGACTCAACCCTGAGAGCACTTTCCTCCTACTCTGCTTTCATCGCATCCTGGGCACTTTTTAACCTTTGGGCAGAACAAGACCCTCTAGGCTCATCCTGTTTGCTTCAGCCCTAGAACCAACCATTTTCTCAGGGAAACCTGGTTTCTTCCAGTGGAGAATGGTTGATATTTAAGGACCAGATCTGACCCCTAGTGTGCTCATTGCTGACAGGCATCACTGTTTCTAGGCCCTTTCCATGGACAGAGCCAAGACATCAATACAAAGAAGAAAACACAGAAATTTTAAACTCATGATCTGACTCTGACATGTCTATGTGAGCCCAACACCACAGAACTCTTCCTTGCCTCCTTCTGTCCTACATTCTTTCCTCCCCTTCTCCACAATATCAGTCTGCTTACTCATTTACACAAACAGAATACATATGATTCAACAATGAACGTACTGAGTAATGCTCAAGATTTATACCCAGCAAAAATGTCTTTCTCTTTAGACTGAGGTTATCTTCAAAAGTTACTTAAATAAATTCCCATTTCCCTGCTATATGGTTACTGTTATGCTACTATGTAACAGACCAGGCTTCCCAGGTGGTGCTAGTGGTAAAGAACCCACCTGCCAACGCAGGAGGCGTAAAAGAAGTGGGTTTAATCCGTGGGTGGGGAAGATCCCCTGGAGGAGGACTTGGTAACCCACTCCCGTGCTCTTGCCTGGAGAATCCCATGGACAGGGGAGCCTGGCGGGCTGCTGTCCACTGGGTTGCAGAGTCGGACACAACTGAAGCAACTTAGCATGCATGCACATGTAAAGAGGCCACACAAAGATGTAGAGGCTTAACAGTTTGTTATTATTATCCCTAACAGTCGTGTGAGTTGCCAGTGTTCAGCTGAGTGATTCTGTCTTGAGGCTTCTCCTGTGGATGGTCAGACAGAAGCTGAGGTTGGTGTCATCCAAACACTCAACAGGGCTGTTCATTCAAGACGGCTTCCATGGTTTGGGAGAACACGTGCACACCCTCTTCCGGCCTCTCTCACAGAGTAGCTCAGCCCTCCAAGAGGGAGAAGCTGGAAGCTGCCAGGTGAGCTTTCAGTTACGGAGGGAGCCAGCCCAGTATCACTTCTGCCAGACTGGGGCTGAAGCTGGGTTCCATGTGGGCTGGATGTCCAAGATAGCTTTATCACTCACACATCTGGGGCCTGCCTCTCTAGCACAGGAGCCTAGATTTCTTACATGGAGGCTCAGGCCTCCAAGAGAGGAAGTAGAGGTTGCCAAGCCAATTAAGGCATATTTCAGAGCTGGCTCAGCATCACTTCTGCCATATTCTATTCATCCAAATAGTTACAGGAATCTCCCCAATTCAAGGGGCTGGACAGATAGATGCCACCTCTTGACAGAGGCCATCTCAGGGAATATTAGGCCATTATCTGTGAAACGTGTTGCAGACATTTCCCTCCATATCTTTTAAATTCTCTCTAATTGGGTCTGGATATTTAGTCATGGCTAGAAAGCATTTCCCCACCCACACTTATAAAGAAAGCCACATGTATTCTTTTTTAGGGCATTTAGATCTCTGCTGACTTCACTCCCTCTTCTCCATCCCTCCCTCCTACAGTGAGGAAGGAAGCTTAAGGACACCTCACCCAGCTGGAGTGCTAATGAACCAGGAAAGGCCCTTGGGGAGACAGAAGGAAGTCCAGGCAGCAAGAGCCCACCCCTCCTTCAGCCAGAACCTGCAAGATGCTTGCTGGTGTGAATATCCAAGGGGCTACCTCCTGATTGACAAGAAGAAGCAACTTTGCCTGAAGCAGCAACAAGTGACATCTGAGGAGCCTGACCTCATGGTTTTCCCTAGAAGGCAGGAAAGACTATACAAAACATGTTCAGTCTTGTCTGACTCTTTGTGGCCCCAAGACCTATAGGCCGTCCGGCTCCTCTGTCCATGGGATTCTCCAGGCCAGTGTACTGGAGTGGGTTGCCATTCCCTTCTCCAGGGGATCTTCCCAACTCAGGGATCAAACCTGGGTCTCCTGCACTGCAGGCAGATTCTTTACCACCTGAGCACCAGGGAAGCATACAAAATAGGAAAACAATTACATTTTTTGTTATGAAAAACTCCAAATATATAAAAGCAGAGAATATCAGAAACCCCCCACATACTCATTGCCCAACTCCAACACACGTCTCTAGTTTGGGATACTGATTCACAGAGAAGGATTCAGGAAGCTCCCAGCCAGGCCTCCCAACGTGCAGCGTGTCCTGAGATCTTGGGCAAATCCCCATCTACTGAACCCTGAGAACTTGCTGGGTCTCAGTCCAAAGGAGGGCCTGTCTTCATGCTGGCAACCTTGAGTCCCTGGAGAGAAGGATCCTGGTTAGTCTTCTTCCCTTAAGAGGCGGGAGACATGGGTATTCCCTGTGAAAAGAAAGAGTCCTACCGAAATGCATCACAGCTTTGATGCTGAAGGTGATGGGGGCCCAGCCGTGTGGAATCCGTCTCACTGCGGAGAGTTCAGCGTCACTGATGTCCCCTGTTCTGTTTCCCTGCAGACCTGGGGTCCTCTGTAGCTGCTGTGACTCTTCCTGCTCTTACTGGTTTTGGAGTTAATGCTGGTTTTCTGGGTTATCCTCTGACAAGCCTGAGGTTTCTACTGAAAAAACTAACAAAACCAAAAAACAAGCAGAAAATAAACCCGTGCCAGCTGCTCAGTGCTGATACATGAGAGAGAAATGCCCACCAGCCTCAGGTCAGGACGACACTGTCTTATTCGTTCTGGTGGCTGTGACAAAATGCTGCTGCTGGACGGCTCTCGGTGGTGGTGGCGGTTCAGTCACTAAACTGTGTCCGACTCTCACAGCCCAGTGGACTGTAGCCCTCCAAGTTCCTCTGTCCATGGACTTTTCCAGGCAAGGATACTGGAGTGGGTTGTCATTTCCTTCTCCAGAGGAATCTTCCAGACCCAGGGATCACACCTCGGTCTCCTGCACTGAGGGAGATTCGCATAGACCACGGGAATTCATTGCTCATCATCCTGGAGTCTGGGAAGCCTGAGACTAAGGGGCCAGCATGGTCAGGTTCTGGTGGGGCCTGATTGCTTGTCCAGCCAGCACCTTCTCACTGTGCCCTCTCGCATCGGAAGGGGCCAGGGAGCTCTGGGAACGACTGTGATGAGAGCACCAATCCCATTCAGGAGGGCTTCACCCCTTATGACCTAATCACCTCCCAAAGGCCCCACCTCCTAACACCATCGCCCTGGACATGAGGATGTCACCATATCCATCTTAGGAGGAAACAGACGTTCAGATCACAGCAGCTTCCCTTAGCTGTCCTCACGTTTTCTCTGGGTTTCTCTCCCCAGGAGGACATGACTTCCGTGTATCGTGGTCATCGGGCTCCCCAGGGGGCTCAGTGGTAAAGAATCTGCCTGCCAGTGCAGGAAGGGCAGGAGACACAGGTTTGATCCTGGGATTGGGAAGATCCCCTGGAGGAGGAAATGAAAATCCTCTCCTGTATTCGTGCCTGGAGGATCCCGTGGAGAGAGGAGCCTGGTGGGCCACAGCCCACGGGGTCGCAGAGTCGGACACGACTGAGCAACTGAACCACACATGTGCAGCCCCTCCCAGGGAGCACTGCTGGGGAGAAGACATGAAGGCACCGCCATTCGGGGAGGCCAGGTCGAAGGGGAGAGGAGAATGCCCGGGGAGAGGAGAATGCCCGGGGAGAGGAGGTGTCCCTGGGGAGGCGTCCTTCCCTCCCAGGTGGGTGGGGGCAGACCCAGGATGACAGGCGGAGTGAATGGCGAGAGCCAGAGAAACAGACCCCACGTCAGAGTCCACACGCGCCTGCCCAGAAGACACATGCGCAGGCGCACCGCTGCGGCAGAGGGCAGCGGGCGGCAAGACGGGGAAGGGTGAGGCTAACCCTCGATGGTCTCTGGGGAGTGTGGCTGGGGACAGCAGGGTGTGCAAGCCAGCCTAAGGCTGAATAGGGATCTTGGATGGTGAGGATTCCCAGGGAAAGGGGGAGAAAGACCCAGAAGAGTGGAGGAGCGCTGGGTCTGGAGTAACCCTGGGCCTGGAGTAACCCTGGAGGGGGCAGCTGGCTGGCTGCGGCTTTCCCGGGGCTGTGCTGTGCCCGTCTCCCCTGCATCCCTGGCCATCTGTGTGACCCGGGACAGGCCAGGGCCATCTGCATCCACAGCAGCATCTCACTGCCCCGGGGTCTGGACACATTGCCGAGTTGGGGACCGCAGTAAGGCCCGTCACAGGACCATCAGGTTTTCTGGCTTGAACTGGCCACAGGGCCTGGGTACTTCCAGCCTAAAGCCTCTGTGCCCTTGTGGGTTCTTGGGCCTCTGACGGCGGCCCTGGGCTGATGCCGGGTGTATCAGATTCGGATACTGGCAGCCTGAGGCCTGCCCCAGAGCAGCCCCATGTGCGAGTGGGCTGAGGCTGGAGATGAGGCTGGAAATGAGGGAAAGGCATGTTTGCAGGACCTGCGGGGTGCTGGGAAGCAGCTTATCACTGCTGAGGGAGGGCAAGGCTACCCTCTGGGGACCAGCACAGGCTCTGCACCCCAGGGGGTCCGATCAGCCAGTGGTCCTCACCCCTTTCATGCCACGAGTCTGCAGCCTCGCATCGTAAAGAAACAGACCCTTAATTTCCAATCAGACGGCCGCCGGTGCGGGCAAGGAAGACGCGGTCAGTCGACCTTCATTTTGGTTAGTTTCGCTAACAGCTGTGCCGCTCACTTTGTTGTAAACCTGGCAGCTCCAGGGTCTGCCTCTGATGGGAGCAGAGGCTTTGGTTTCTTCTTTGAGCCTCTGCAGCTCCTGGAGTCCTGACTGAGCGAGCAGAGCATCCTTAAATCAGAGGAAATGGGGTCGGCGGGGAGGCATGAAGGACGATTCCACAGCTTTCCCTTTTAAACACCTGGCATCACTGGTCCATACTGGGGGCCAGCCCCTCAGGGGCCCTGGGGTGCCGCTCCCCCGACCCACCCACCCTGGGGGGCAGAGGACTGGCCTCACTCCTCGCTTTCTTCTTGATGACAGACCTCAGAGAATTTCTGGAGCAGAGGAAAAGAGCATAATAAGCTTAATTTTGGAATTGCAAAGGTTATTATTATAATCATTTCCCTCTGAAGAATTGTAAATAATTCATTTGCAAAGCTCCAGTTGAAGTCTCTAATTAGCCTCTCTTGGGCACTTACAAAGCTGCTTCCTCCTGCAGTTGCGAAATCTGTTCTGCTTGGGGTTTTTGCTTTGTTTTGACCCTCTCCATGCAGCAGGCTAAGGAATCAGCCCCACATTCTACTTTACATTTGCAATCGTGCTTCCACAGCGCCTGGCCTCGCCCGACACTCAGGCGGCCCTCCTGAGGCTGGGGACCACGTGGGATGGTGGGGAGGCCTGGTTGCTGGGTGATCTTTGGGGTCTTCTTGCACATAAGGCAGACCCAGCTCACAGGGTCAGAGGGTACCAGGTCTCTCAGAGACCAGCTGCTTTGTAGCCCCTGCTCGCCCCCAGCTCCACCCCAGAATCCAGGCAGATGGGGCCCTAGGTGGCCAGGCAGACACTCCCCAAAGGTGGTCAAAGCGCTGGCTCTAAAGTCCAGCGGGGGTGAGAGGGGGCGGTGCGGGCCTCTGGGGCATCACAAATAGCCTGCCTCCCTCTTTCTGGTCCCACACAGGTGATGGGCCCTGGGTACATGGAAGATGACTGGAAGATGCCCCGGGGACTGGAAGATGACTCAGGTGCCAGCCTGTAGCTGGAGGAGGGGCGAGAGGGTTTCTCAGGATTGTGCCCAACTCCACCCAGCTAGATTCTGAACTTCATTTGCCCCGAGCCTGGGACCGAGGGGTCAGGGAGGCGCAGGGCATGGGGCAGAGGCGACAGGGCAGTCGGCTTCCAGCCCAGAAGGACAAACGTGGAGCCCGTCCTGCTGACCTCGCAGCACCGGAGTCCAGAAGGGGCCTTTGGGGGAGACCCCTGGAAACATCACCCCTGTTGGGGGCCTGATGCCCCTCGAGTAGGGCTGCTTCTGTGTGTGGCGCAGGCCCTCCTCCCCAGGTCCCTGCTGACCACGCCCCGCCCCACCCGCCCGAGGCCCCGCCCACCCGCCCGAGGCCCCGCCCCTCTCCCTGACCCGCCCAGTGCACTCCCCAGGGAATGCATCTCAGGCCAGTGCAGGCATTTCTCCCTAAATTACCCGAGGCTGGTTTTAACTGGGGGCTTTAGGGGTTACCTGAGCCCACTGGACTGCGGAGATACACGTGTACCTCCGAGTCTGGACCCGGCACGCAGTCCGCCTGGGCCGGGGCTCTGCCGGACCACCATCCCAGGTGGGAGCGCCCGGTCTCAGGAAAGGCCAGCTGAAGATGACTCCGGTGGGCTAACTCAACGACCCCCTTCCCACACCTCCTGCCAATCGGGCAGGCAGAGCACCGCCAGACTCCTGCAGCCCACCACCCCCAGCCCCACCACCCCCAACCCTCCCACCTGCTGTTTTAATGGGGGAGCTCCTGTGTATTTACATCTGGAGGGGAAGGGCCCCAGGGGGATGAGATGGGACAGGGTGGGAGAAGAGGCGGCTGGTGGTAATGGAAGAGGTGAGCGAGAGAGGGACAGCGGGAAGGGCCGGGGGGCACTGGCATCTCTAGGGGCTCCCACATGCCAGGCTGTGGACTGTGTCCTGGGTCCTAGAAGCCTCCTGGGAACATTGTCCAGGATGGCCCCCTTTGGGCTGGCGTTCCATTGAGGCTCTGGGGCAGGCAGCCTTCCCCACACCCTGGCGGGGCACCCTGACCCCCTCCCCTCCCCTCAGACTGTGTCCATGGAAGCCCCTGCAGGTTTGCTGGCAGTGCTTAAGGCCCCCGCCCCTCACTGCAGGTTGGGGAGCACACGTGGGAGGAGGGGCCCTTTCTCTCGCTGCTTTCCTGGGGGACACCAGCCTCTGGGCCCCCACCTGAGCTCCCCGTGGGACCCAGGTGACGTAAGATGATGACCCACACGCAGTCCAGAGGAGGGCCGCTCTCTTCCAGAAACATGCAGGCGTGTGGGCCCCCGGACTGTGACACCTGGTGGGCATGGCAGAGGAGAATTAAGTTAGAATTTCGTGTTTGACAACAGCGTCGCTGTCCCTTGAAACAGCATCAGGATAAAATACAATACTTTCTGGAGCATCAGTTCTCCGGGAGCCCAGACCCAGGCGGGCCCCAACGCACCCTTTGGGAACAGGCCCCAGGGTCCCTGCACTCGGTGGGTGAGGCGGAGAAGCCCTAGAGCTGGCTCCCACGGGGAAGACGAGAGCAGGAGGGGCGAGATCCTCCCCCAGGGACCACGTGGGGTGGGAACACCGGGCCCAGGGCTTCCCCGGCCGGTGGGACTTCTGGGACCAGACTCCAGGTGGGGCTTCATGCCCAAAGGTCCAGGACAGGCTGCCTGGCTGACCCCCATCCCTGCTTGGTTTCTGCACGGAAAGCTTCCGTCCGTCTGTTTGTTCACAAGGCCTGCCCCACTTGAAATGCCTGGGTCTGGGGAGGCGGAGGCTCAGAAGCTGACTCCATTTCTTTCCGGTGTGAAGGTAGCTGGCCTTGTGAGGCACTGAATTCATAAACTTGGCCTTGGAAACACTGAGCACTCCAGATGTGATGTCACCTCTATAGATGGACACCTTCTTAAACTCACACATGCAGAAGTGACTCCCGAGCAACTGCCACACAGACGGGATCAGCTGGGACCGTGTTTATCTGCCATGAGACGGGGCGAAGGTGCCCTCTCTGGGTGCCCCCCTCTCTAATTACGCTTACCCCGATTACTGCTCTGGGGGGACCTCTGAAGAATCCTAGATTCTTCTCTGGGCCTGTAGACTCCAGGAAAGTTGGATGAAAGCTAAAGTGAAGGAGCTCAATCCAGATTTGTAGAAAAATGCTGTGTGATGTTTAGAAAAGAACAGAAGATGTTTGCACAAATCGAAATATGTATTTTAAAATCGTAGTTAAGTGCACACTCATTTACCTGAATTGCACCAGTCTCAGTGACTCCTGCACTTTCGTTTTTAGGGAAAGCAGCTTCCCCCTCCCCTCCCCACAGGAGTGAATGCTGGAGTCAGATGGAGATTTACCACACTGCAGCTTACTCCAGTTAAGTGAGAGACCTTGCATATCTGACTTCCTCAAACTTCAATCTGTATGATTTTGAAATATTTCACTAAACAAAGAGCCTATCTTCAAATCACTCAGACCGTTTCTTGGAGATCATGTGAAAAACATTTAAACGAATTTGGATCAATTAGTAATTATCTTCCCCATCTCTGAGTCAGATGCCTGATCCCAACTTCGTTTTATAGCTAAAAACACATGAACCAAGCTGGACGCCAAGTGGGCTTTGTGCTTCCTTTTGTTACCTGCTAAGAAGTGACACAGAGAAGGCAATGGCACCCCACTCCAGCACTCTTGCCTGGAAAATCCCATGGACGGAGGAGCCTGGTGGGCTGCAGTCCATGGGGTCGCTAAGAGTCGGACACGACTGAGCGACTTCCCTTTCACTTTTCACTTTCATGCATTGGAGAAGGAAATGGCAACCCACTCCAGGGTTCTTGCCTGGAGAATCCCAGGGACGGGGGAGCCTGGTGGGCTGCCGTCTATGGGGTCGCACAGAGTCGGACACAACTGAAGCGACTTAGCAGCAGCAGCAGCAAGAAGTGACAGGCTGATTATACAATCAGGTGAAAGCTTGGCCATCCATATACGAAGCAAGAACTGATTCACGACTTGAAGCAACCAGCCCAGGAAACTGACCCTTTCTCTGAAGTAGCCATCCCAGGAAGCCACTTGCTGCCCACAGTTGTTTTAGGAAGGCAGACCTCTGTCTCTAGAGACAATTCAGAAAGTGAAACATCCACGCCTGTAACAACTGGCCCCAAATGACCAGGATGCGATTAGTGACTGACAGCTTCCCTAATATCTGCTCCTGCTTCAAAAGCACAACCAACAAGAGAAAGCCAGCTATGCATGTCAACCAATGACACGGGATGCCCCACTTGCAGCTGGGCCACCCCTGGCTTCCCCGGGGCCCCAGCCTCTGAGCGGGGTGCTCCGGAGCTGTCTCTCTGCCCACCACAAAGCTCCCCAGTCCTCTGCCTGCCCCGAGTCTCCACCAAACACTGGTGGTGGCGGCTCTCTCTGGCTCGAGCCAGACTTTGCTTTTTCACTTGGGTGGCCTTTGTTTATTTCCACAGGAGGAAGTTCTCTGAGGAAACTAGGGGACACATTTGCTAAAAAATAGCAACATTTTGGGGGCTCATCTAAGAGCAGAATTGATGGGTCAGGAAATAACTGCGATAAAATGACCCCCCTTCAGGTGATGTGTAACTTTGTGCCAACTTGAGTAGGCTGTGGTGTCCCCAGATGTTTGATCAGACATTATTTTGGGTGTTTCTGTGAGAGTGTTTTCAGTGAGCTTAACCTTTAAGCCAGCAGGCTAAGTAAAGCAGATTGCACGCCCTTAATGTGGGTGGGCCTTATCCAATCAGTTGAAGACACCAGGAGGAGGAAAAAATGGATGAGCCTCTCCCCAAAAGATGGAATTTCTCTTGCTTGATTGTTTACAAACTGGAGCATCATTTTTGAAACAGGGAAGAATAAATCTAAATTCATATTAGATCTGTTTCTTTTACTTTAACCTGTAACTGCTTTTGGTGTGTTAAGAATGTTGCCTATAGCTGCAAATAAACAGGAAAACCCAGTCCCAAGGTTCTGACCTTTAAAAGTATAACACTTTACCATTCACAAAGAGATAAAATATTGCAGAACAGAAAATAACGTTTGTCCCATTGGAGGTTTGCAGGGACATCATGACCTGACCTACATGGACAGCTGCAAGGACAAAAGATTCCAATACCAAGAAATTTGTAGCCACCAAGCATACTCCGCCCCCTCCTTTAACGTAAAAGCAGCCTGAAGTCTCACTGGGTGAGAAGGTTCTTTGGGACACTAGTCCGCCACCTTTTTGATCTGCTTGCTTTCTGAATAAAGTCATTATTCCGTGCCCCCTCCCAAAACATCTCTCAGTTTAGTGGCCTATTGTGTAGCAGGCTGTACAAGTTTGGACATGGTGTTAATAACAGCTTTCTCCATACTTTTGGCTTTTCCTGGGACTTGAACCTACTGGCCTTCGGGGGAGGGCTTGCATCTTTGCCTCTCCGGGGTCTCCAGCTTGCCAATCTCCCTTGCAGATCTAGGGACTAGTCAGCCTCTACAGTTGCATGCTCCAATTCCTTGTAATAAATCTCCTTTATAAATACATATGTAAATACACACATACACAAGACAAGGTATAAATTTTTCAGAGGATGATAGTGACATTATCGTCATGACCTTGGGGTAAGACAGAGAAAGGATTAACCATTAAGGAAAAGACAGTTATATTGCTCTTCAATAAGTGTAGGACCTTCTACTTGATCATAAGATGTTACAAAGGGATTGAAAAGAAAAGCCAAAAAGTGCGACAGCCTGTACCGCATACGTAAAAACATCGTAGTGTGCCTCTGTTAACCCCAAATTCCCAACTTATTCCTCCTCTCCTTTCCCCTATGGTGACCGTAAGTTTTTCCCGGTGTCTGCGAGTCTATTTCTGCATTGTAAATAAGTTCACCTGCATAATTTTTGTTTAAATTCCGCATACAAGTTCTATACGGTATCTCTCTTTGTATGACTTCGCTTGGTATGATAATCTAACTCCATCCATGTTGCTGCCGATGTTGTTATCTCATTCTTTCTTTATGGCTGAGAAGCATTCCATTGTGTGTATACACACACATATGTACACACACATATACACACACATGTGCACACACATACACACACACATACACACACATATGTACACACACACACATTGCCTCTTCTTTATCCATTCACCAGTCGGAACGTCTTGTTTCCTTCCATGTCTCGACTATTGTAAACAGTGCTGCAGTGAGCACCGGGGTGCATGTGACTTTTGAATTTGAGTTGTCTTCAGATATATGCGTAGGAGCCACACACGTAATTTCCAAGGGGCTCATACCTAGGCTACACAAAGCATTTCTATGAAGTATTAATAGTAAAACCCAGAAAACCCATGAGACAAAAATGGGCAAAATTCTTAAGAGGCACTTCGTAAAGGAAGACATTCAAATGCCAATAAATGAATGAGAATGTGCCCCACTTCCTCAGTGGTCAGAGAAATCCAAGTTAAACCACAATGAGATACCATCACACGCCCACCAGATGGACAGAAATAAACAAGTAAGATAGTGCCGGATGTCGCTGAGGGTGTGGGCCACTAGGAACTCTCACACGGGGCAGAGGGAGTGTACACTGTTTCAGCCACTTCTGAAGTAGAAGCGTTTTCTAGTAGGATCGCGGCTATACATCCCTGGGAACTGCTTTGCCCTTCATTTGCTCTAGAGAAACACGTGCCCCTGGGTACTAACAGGAAGTTCCAGAATCTTCAGAGCAGTACTCATAAATACCCCAAATATCCTTCAGCATATACAGGATAAACAAACTGTGGTGTAGACTGTGACATATTTATTCAATGGGTGAAGAACTCGGAACTCGAGTGACCTGCAACAATACAGAGAAACGCAGAAACATGATGAGCTAACGAGGCAAGAACCAAGTAAGCGCCTGAGGTGCAGTTCCATTAGTACGTAGTTCAAAGCCAGGTTAAACTGTGCGTGTCTGGGGATCAACAGAAAAGCAAGGGGTGGTTTTTGCAAAAGCTAGGACAGTGGCCACCCTAACAGGAGGGTGGACAGAGGAGGTTGGAATTTAAAAAGGCTTCTGGGGGCTGACGATGCTCTATTTTTTTTTTTTTTTTGGTTACATGGGAATTAGCTTTGCAAATTTTTTGCAATTACATTTGTTTTTTATTAGAACTAATCTTTCTCTTTTTAAAATAGAAGCAGTGTATTCCTTTTGTAGAAAATTAGAAAACAAAAATAAGTAAATGGAAACCTTACATCCCCATAACCTAGCAATTGCCACTGTTAGTAATTTATTACATATCCTTTCACATTTTTTTCTAAACATGTAGAAGACACAGACGCATTTTCTACCCATATGAGATCACACTGTTACATAACATGTTCAGTCACCAATTGCAAAATTCTGTGGGGTTTTAATATATTCAGAAAGTTGTACAATCATCACCCCTACCTATTTCCAGAACATTTTTGAGACTCTGTAGGGAAACCTCATGCCCAACAGCAAGTACACTCGCCTTCTCCCTCCCCCAACCCCTGGTAATCATTAATCTACTTTCTGCCTCTCTGGATTTTTCTATTCTGGATGTTTCATATACATAGCATCACAATATGTGGCCTTTAATGTATGGCTTGTTTCATTTTGTGTAATGTTCTCAAGGCTTATCCATGTTGTAGCAAATATCCATTTTTACTTCATTCCTTTTAAGGCTGAATAATATCCTGTTGCTACAGTCCTTGGGATTGCAAGAGTCAGACACGACTTATCGGCTAAACCACCACCAGTGATGGCAGCAGAAAGCCTAGCAGAATATCCTGTTATATGGATAGGCCATGTTTTATATTCCTGTTCATCACTCCTTGGAAGAAAAGCTATGACACACCTAGACAGTGTATTAAGAAGCAGAGACATCACTTTGCCGACAAAGGACCGCCTAGTCAAAGCTATGCTTTTTCCAGTAGTCATGTATGGATGTGAGAGGTGGACCATAAAGAAGGCTGAAAGAGAAAGTGAAAGTCGCTCAGTATTTTCAACGTTTTGCAACCCCATGGAAGCCCAGCCCGTCTTTGCAACCACCAGGGAAGCCCAAGAAAACTAGAGAGGATAGCCTATCCTTTCTCCAGTGGATCTTCCTGACCCAGGAATTGAACTGGGGTCTCCTGTGTTGCAGGAGGATTCAGCACTCAAGAATTGATGCTTTTGAAGTGTGGTGCTGGAGAAGACTCTTGAAAGTCCTTTGGATAGCAAGGAGATCAAGGCTGTCAAACCTAAATGAATTAAACCCTGAATATTCATTGGAAGGACTGATGTTGAAGCTGAAGCTCCAATACTTTGTCCAGTCCACCTGTTATGAGGAGCTGTCTCTCTGGAGAAGACCCTGAAGATGGGAAAGATTGAGGGCAGGAGAAGGGGGCAACAGAGGATGAGATGGCTGGATGGCATCATCAACTCAATGGACATGAGTTTGAGCAAATCCAGGAGATGGTGAAGGACAAGGAAGCCTGGCATGCTGCAGCAGTCCATGAAGTCACCAAGAGTCAGCCATTACTTAGTTACTGAATAACAACACTATGAACATGTATGTGCGTTTTTATAAAAAAAAAAAAAAGAACACGTTTTCATTTCTATTCAGTATATACCTGAGTGAAATTTGTCTGAGTCATATGGTAACCATATGTTTAACATTTTAACTGTTTTTTGAAGTACCTGCATCTTACATTCCCGCCAGTACAATATGAAGGTTCTAATTGCTTCATATCCTTATCAATACTTGCTATTGTCCATCATTTTGATATAGATACCTTGAAAGTGAAAGTGAAGTCGCTCAGTCATGTCTGACTCTTTGCGACCCCATGGACTGTAGCCTGCCAGGCTCCTCTGTCCATGGGATTCTCCAGACAAGAATACTGGAGTGGGTTGCCATTTCCTTCTCCAGGTATGAAAGCTCTTAGTAGGTATAAAATCTCACTGTGATTTCAATTGCATTTTCCAGGTGACTTATGATGTTGAACATCTGTTCACATGCCTATTGGCCATTTGTGTACCTTCTTTGGAGAAATGTTTATTCATATCTGTTAGCTGTTTATAATTGGATTATTTGTACTTTTATTGTTGAGTAATAAGAATCCCTTATATATTCTAGGTACTGGCCCTTTATCAGATGGACGGCTTGTTACTATTTTCTTCTATTCTGTGGGGTTTTAAGCTTCATCGACAGTGTGCTCTAGATCACAGAAGGTCTACACTTTGATGAGTTCAGTATATCTCTTATTTTCTTCAGCTGCTGTGCTTTTGGCGTCATGGCTGAGAAACCGCTGCTTAATCCACAGTCGTGAAGATTTGCAGGTGTATTTCCTTCTACATGTGTTATAGTTTTAGCGCTTACATTGAGGTTTTTTAAGCTGACTTTTAAACTAACATTTTTAGTTAATTTTTTGTATATGATATGAGGCAGGGGCACAGTTGTATTCTTCTGTGTGTGACTGTCCAACTGTTCCCGTGTCACTTGTTGCAATGACTGTTCTTTTTCCACTGGCCTGCCTTGGCAGTCTTCTCCATGCATCTTATGTCTTTTTGGTGTCTCTATTTCTGCCCTCTTTCATGCAGTAAAGAGGTGGTTTTCCATATAGCATTTTAATTCTCTTGTCATTTCTTTTTCCGTATATTTTTGAGATATTTTATTAGTGGTTGCCCTGAGGATTACAGTTAACATCTTAATGTATAGCAATCCAGTTCTGATTACTACAAACGTAATTTTAATAGTAGACAAAACTTTGCTCTTAGGTAGAACCGTGGTTTCCTGGTTCTTCGTGCTACACAGTTCTCATACAAATTATCTATTTATATGGTAACACAGTTTTATCGTTATTGTTGTATGCTGTTGCGTATTTTTAAGATAAGATAGAAAAAATAAACCAGTTCCAAGATACATGCACACCGTCTTTTATATTTACTGATGTAATTGCCTTTGTGAGTGTTCTCTATTTTTCCATGTGGATTTTGGATACTGTGTATTGCCCCATAATTTTAACCTGAAGAATTTCCTTTAGTGTTTCTTGTAGGGCAGTTATATCAGTGAAAAATCCTCTCAATTTTTTTCTATCTAGGAATGTCTTAATTTTTCCTCATTTTTTGAAGGACAGTTTTGCTGGATATAGAATTCTTGGTTGACAGCCTTTTCCTTTCATCACATTGAGTATGTCATCCAACTACCTTCTGACTTCTATGGTATTTGATGTGAAATCAGCGGTCAGTCTTGCCGAGGATCCCATATATGTGATGCATTGATTCTTTAGGACTGCTTTCAAGGTTTCTCTGTATCTTTGGCTTTGAGATTTCGATTATGCTGAGTCTATGTGTGGACCTTTTCTATCCCATCTGCTTCAAGTTAGTTAAGCTTCTTGGAAGTGTAGACTCAGGGTTGTCATCAAGTTTGGAAGCTATGCTGTGTTTCCAATGCTCCTTCTGTCCCCTTTCCGATCTCCTCCCTCCCTGGGCCCACCTTTCAGTGAATGTTATGCTTGACGATGCCCACAGGTCTCTGAGGCTCTGTCCATTTTTCTTCACACCTTTTTCTTTCTGTCCCTGGACTGGAAAACCTTTACTGACCCATCTCCAAGCTGGTTTATTCTTTCTGCTTATAGC
This sequence comes from Ovis canadensis, assembly GCF_042477335.2. NCBI lineage: Eukaryota > Metazoa > Chordata > Mammalia > Artiodactyla > Bovidae > Ovis > Ovis canadensis. Next base: position 3,154,263 of record NC_091245.1, read on the forward strand.
CTGAATGCGCTGCTGTTCCTCTAGTGAAATTTTTCAGTTGTTGTGCTTTTTGACTTCATAATTTTTATGTGGCTCTCCTGCTTTTAAAATGATTTGAGCTCCTCACTGAGCTCCTGTATTTGGTGAGACAAAGTTCCATACTTTCTTTCAGTTCCTTAAACACATTTGAAACAGCTGACTTAAACTGTTTTGTCTAGAAAGTCCAACATCTGGGCTTCCTCAGGGACAATTTCTAGCAACTGCTTTTACTCTTTTGTATTGGTCATATTTATTTACTTGCCTCATACTTTTTTTTTTTAAACTGAACTTTTGAATAATATAATATGGCAGCTCTGGAAATCAAATTCTCCTCAGGATTTGTGCTATTTGCCTATTTATTGATTCTTCTGAGTGAATTCTGTTTTCTTTATCATGTGTGAACACCAAAGTCTGTGTTTAGTTAGCTTAGAAGGCTGCTTGTGATTAGACAGAAATTTTCTCAAATTCCTGGAACCAACAAATCTCACAGCTTTCTCTGATGGACTCTGTCCGTGTATTAGGGGCAGTCCTTCAGTTCTCAGACAAATAGGCTGCAACTCTGTGTAAGCCTTCACTCCCTGCTTGCACAGAGCCTCAGTCCAGCCACGGGCAAGACCTGAGTCCTCATCAGGTCTCTCCTGGGCGTGTGCCCGGGTCTGAGTGTGCACACAGCCCTGCACACTCCTGTGGACTTCCAGACTCCCAAGAACATGTCAGAGGTTTTCAAAACCCCATTCTGAACAACGCTTTTTCTCTAGTTTTTACTTTTATTTTATTTATTTATTTTTTTGGTCATCTTATTGTTTGCCCTAATGGTTATTGCCACCTCGGGCTGTTGTGATGATAAATAATTGCCATTTTCTGGGAAACTGGAGCAAACAGGCTGAGTGGTGACAATTCTCAGAGCATGGGGCCCTGGAGGAGCTCCAGCTCAGGTTTGCCACCTGCAGCGGCTGCCAAGTTGCCAGGTTTTGCTGGACGCTGGGACTGTTGACTCTCAAGGTTATCACAGAGCCAGGGTGGAGAAGATAGGAACGGAGCAACTGAAAATGCCACCAAATCTCTGTTTTTCTGGCTTCACCCATTTTCTTGAATAAATGCCCCCCGGATTGCTGTACATCTTTGATTAATTTCCAGAGCTCTGAAAAAATTGATTGTGATAAATTTGCCAGTGTTCTCATAGCTTGCTCAGAGAAGATTTTTCAGAGGTCCTTGCTCTGATGTTCCCACTGACATCACCCTGCAATTATTCTTAGTTTTATGTATGGCTTATGTAGTCATCTGTGTTTATAAGACGAAGAACAAAAACAAAATCTGTGTGATGTCTTCTTGCGCCCAGACACAATAATAAATAGTGTCTTTCTATCTTTGGGGTGTTCAAAGGAATCTGCAGTGCTATAGGATAGCTAATCCAAATTTCATTGTTAGATACTGATGCCAGTAATTAATCCGGACACAGGAAAGCCTAGATGTGCAATGACGCTCATTGCAACCGGAGTCATAAAGTGAAAAACTAGAATCAATCTCAAAGTCTGAATTAAGAGAAAGGGTAGGTAAACGATCCTGCATTTTCTCACTAGATAGAATGGCGTGTCCCATTTTCTGAAGTAATTGGGAAGACAAAGTAACATGGAGGACTTTTGAGAATGTCTTTATTTTTTTAAAAAAAGGGCAAACTCCTAATAGCACCAGATTTATAACTCTGGAACAATTATATGTGCGCGTGCACGATGGCCAGAAGGCAAGAGAGAAAAATGAACAGAGAAAAGTTTGTTAGGGTGGAGAGAACTGGGGGTGTTTTTAAATTAGATGTTTTTCCATCTTATTCTTATGCTGTGAGTGCAATAAATGTGAAGTTTGAAAAATAGGTCAGCATGTCTAATAGAAAAAAAAAGATTTTCCCACAGCCCTTCCCTGTTGGATGGGGCACAGGTCAAAGGCATCCTTGACAGGGTCTGTGAGAAGGCCAGGTGATTCCTCCGTGACATGACCCAGGGACAGAACACTGCCTCCTCAGCCATGGTGATGGGCCCCGGGGACCTGCGATGGGATGGGATGCAGCTCCTGGCCAAGCTGCCAGGAGGAGGGGAGGGCGAGGAGGGGACAGGGAGGAGGGGAGGAGGGGGAGGGAAGAGAGTGTTCTCTTCCTCCCCTCCTAGAAGAGATGTTTTTCCAATAAATAACTGTGAAGTCCCAAATGAAATATAAGCCTTGAATTATTTGGCCTTTGAGGGATCCAGGAATCTCTCAGTGTCTGCACAGGGTCACTGAGGAGGCTTCTGAGAGACGCCCATATCTCCCCTGGGGAGGGGGCACTCCCTTCCTGATGATAATGGGTGACCAGCCCATTCCACCTCTCCTCCCATCCCACTCCTTCCCCCTGAATCTAAGGGCTTCCAGCTTCGCTCAGTAGTCCAGAGCTGTCCTCCTGCATTTCTGTCCTGTTATTTATTTATTTAGGTGTCCAAAGGGGAAGGAAGAATCAAATGGAATGCGCTGCGGAAATAATTTGTCAGAGCATTTTTCCCAAAGAGGGTTCTGTGTAGGCTGACCAACCATCCTGGTTTGCCTGGGCTCAGGTGTTTCCAGGACACAGAGATTTTCCTGCTAAAGTCAGCAGGTCCTGGGCCAAGTCCTGGGATGAACTAGTCTCCCTGGTTTCATGAATCTCTAGTTTAGCGGGAGACTTAGAAGTAGTGTTTGAAAATGGTTCCAGGATCACACTGGTTGGCAAAATACTGGACTGAACAAAGTCGCACAGATGTCTTTGCTACAGGACTTATCAGAGCCTTATGTTGTATGCTATATGCCTATACATATAGTGGCTCAGTGTAAAGAATCTGCTTGCTAATGCAGTCTCGGGGTTGGGAAGAACCCCTAGGGGAGGAAATGGCTACCTGCTCCAGTACTCTTGCCTGGAAAGTCCCGTGGACAGAGGAGCCTGGTGGGCTACAGTCCACGGGGTCGTAAGGAGTTGGACACGCCTGAGTGTGCACACGCACATTCAAGGCAAGGTGCCCCTGGTGTAGCAGGTGGGGAGCCTGAGACACGCCAGGACACTTGGTAGGACGGGGCACCCAGGGCCAAGCAAGACATGGGAAGAGTGGGCACCTTCTGGGACAGAGAGGACAGCGTTAACATCCGGGGCAAGAGAGTCCCTGTCCACTCTCCAAAGCCCACGGGCTCCGGCCCGGCCACAGAAGAGTGACTCAGCCTCTGTCGGCAGCTGGGGGGCAATGCTGCCCAGGCTGGGGTGAGCAGGGGAGCCCTGGGTCAGCCTCACTGACCGGGAAGCGGCCCACAGTGTCAGCGCTTCGGGCAGTGCAAGGCTGTTGCAGTTGCAGATGGCAGCCGCCAGGGGGCACGGGAGCGTCCAGCTTGGGCGGCCGTGGCCGAGTGTCCTGCCAGCTGCCCAGAAGGACTCCAGAGCCCGGGGCTCCAGACCTGGCCCCTCCCTGCCTCCAGCGCACCCCACGCCGTCTCCAGGTGAGGCGAGGCCTTCTGTGAGTTCCAGTGGCGTCAGACCGACTGTGAGTCCTGGCGTGCCAGCGTGCGAAGGGGAGTGGGACCGAAAGCCCCCTCCTCTCACTGGCACCAGCGGCTGAGGCAGGGCGCCCAGGAGCAGAATGGAGCAGCCCCGGAAGTGCAGGAGGAGGAGGGCCAGGAGCAGGGACAAGTGGGGGCCTTCGTCCAGGGCGCCCAAGCTCACGTCGCGCTCCAGCCGTGGGAACAAACCCTGCAGAACCCTGTCCTGTTTCCCACAGTACTGGACATTTTCGTCAAGGCTAGGTGGCACCTGTCAACGCAGACCGCTCATTCTTGGAGCCCTCCCTCGGGGCCGGAGGGCCCTTCTTTCACCAGGACCCTGTGTGTGTGTGTGTGTGTGTGTCTGCGTGTGTTGTGTGTCTGTCTACGCCCACGTGTGTGTCTGTGTCTGTGTGTGTGTGTATCTCTGTCTGTGTCTGTGTGTCTGTGCCTGTGTGTGTGTCTGTGTGTGTGCCCACATGTGTGGCTCTGTGTGTGTGTCTATATCATGTGTATGTCTCTGTGTGTGTCTCTGTGTGTGTCTGCGCGTGTTTCTGTGTGTGTGTCTATGTGTGTCTGTGTCTCTGTGTGTGTGACTGTGTGTGTGTCTGTGTGTGTCTGTGTACGTCTGTGTACGTCTGTGTATGTTTGTGTGTCTGTGTCTCTGTGTGTGTGTCTCTGTGTGTCTGTGTCTCTGTGAATGTGTGTCTGTATCGTGTGTATATCTCTGTTTGTATCTCTGTGTGTGTGTCTCTGTGTGTCTGTGTCTCTGTGTGCGTGTGTGACTGTGTGTGTGTCTGTGTGTGTCTGTGTACGTCTGTGTACGTCTGTGTATGTGTGTCTGTGTCTGTGTGTGTGTGTGTGTCTGCATGTATGTCTCTCTGCGTGTGTGTGTCTGTGTGTGTCTGTGTACATCTGTGTGTCTGTGTCTGTGTATGTGTGTGTGTCTCTGTGTCTGTGTCTCTGTGTGTGACTGTGTGTGTCTCTGTGTGTGTCTGTGTACATCTGTGTGTCTGTGTCTGTGTACGTCTGTGTATGTTTGTGTGTGTGTGTCTGTGTGTGTGTCTGTGTGTGTCTGTGTACATCTGTGTATGTGTGTGTCTGTGTGTGTGTCTGTGTGTGTCTGTGTACATCTGTGTATGTGTGTGTGTCTGTGTACATCTGTGTATGTCTGTGTATGTTTGTGTGTCTGTGTCTCTGTGTGTGTGTGACTGTGTGTGTGTCTGTGTGTCTGTGTGTGTGTCTGTGTGTGTCTGTGTCTCTGTGTATGTGTGTGTGTCTGCATGTATGTCTCTCTGCGTGTGTGTGTGTGTGCATGTGTGTGCACTCAGCTCCATGGCGGGTCACAAACCCAAGGACAGTTTATAGGATGTGCTTCTCTCTTTTCAGGCCCAGAGTCCCTTGTGTGATCTACTCTGCACGTGGTTTCTGGGAGGCGGCTTTGCGGTCCTGCAAAGTCGCCGAGAGCTGGTCACAAGGTGAGAAGCGCCTTCTGGAGCTGCGACAACTCCGGGGGGCTCAATGCCCCGGCTGCGCTTCCCAGGAGAGGGCCCTGGGCAGATGTGCCTGAGGAGGCCGTGCCTGTAGGGAAGGCCTGGGGGAAGCCAGGAGGAAGCTGGACCTGCCCCGGGGACAGGGGACCTGGAGCCTCGAGGGTACCCAGGGAGCCGGGGCCTGTGGCTGCGGCCCCAGCTGCCCTCCCCAGGGCCAGGGCTGCAGAGGTGGCCAGGCCGACCCCAGCTCGATGCATTCATTTTTAAACAAACTCGCCACAGCCCCGGTTCTTTCCTGGAAGGCCTTGTCACATAAATTTTCATTTAGTGCCATTGCGTTCTCATCCAGGGAGCTGTCAGGGGTATTTTGAGAAGGAACTGGGAGGTCAGCTGGTCGGGCTTCAGCGGCGGCGCGGATTATGGCTCGGGCTAGGTGCCAGACTTGGAGAAGACTAGGGGGGCTGAGCCGCAAGCCATGTCTCCTGTGGGGTCCTCAGGCCGGCGCTTCCAGGGAGCTGACCCTGCAGACGGAGAAGCGGCGACTGGGGTTTTACGTCAGAGGGGCCGGGACTGTCCCCCTCTCTCCTGGGTGTGGGACCCACAGAGGGGAGGCTGGTGAGGCGTCTCCCTCAGGGCTGCGGATGGTGGCCTGGACGTGTGAGGGTCTGTCTGTGTGAACTTCCGTCTGGCCAAAGCGCTCTCGTGTACATCACCCTACTGGGCTCTCTGGAGTGATGCGGGCCAGGAGCTCGGCCTTCTGTACAGGACTGAGGCCCCATGGAGCTGGCAGAGGCCCCAGGATCACTCAGGCAGAGGGGTCTGCAGGGGCCAGCCGCCCCCTGCCCATCTGAGAAGTACCTGCTCGCCCCAAGTCACTGTTTTGTGTACATATGAAACCTTACAACATGTGCAGAAAAGAATGACTCCTCCCCCTACCAGAACTGAGGCAGATGGAGCTGGGAGGGTGGGTGTCTGACATCCTCCTCCAGGACCCACAGCCACTTAATTAACAAGAGAGCCTTCAAGGCCCCAGGCGTTAGCTCTCTCTACCACATCTGACAACTCCTAACAGATCTGGGCCTCACCTTGAACGTTGAATCTGCTCTAGAATTTTCAACCCAGAAGAAAAGAGGCATTAGGGTTTCCCTGGTCAGCTGGGCCTCTCCAACATAAGAGATTAAATTCACCAAATATTTACGGAGATGAAAAGGTACCGCAGGCTTGGGGCAAAGCTGGGTGCAGTGGGGAAATGGAGGCAGTCTCCCAGCAGAAACCCAGGAGGCCTCACAGAGGTGGTGTCCCGGGAGCCCAGCCTCAGAGGAGCCTGGCTGTGCTGGCAGAGACAGGCGGAGGCTGGGCAGAGCCGCGCTGGGCAGAGCCGCGCTGCGCGAGGGCAGAGCAGGCGCCCCAGGAAGCATGTTTTTGTTGGCAGCCCTGCCGCTAGAGGCATTCTGCACTTGGATGGCTGTGAGATAGGAGAATGTAGGTCAGTGGGTTTAAAAAAACACGTCTCCGGACATAGAGTGCGTGTGAGTGTGTGTGCAGAGAGGCTGAGCCACTTGCCCGAGAGTCAGTGCGTATAAAGCCCACTCTGGTTGGGAAGGGTGGAAACCGGGAGATATCCCAGTGGTCCTGGCAGGGGACGGGAGGCAGACGAGGGCGAAAGACGCTCGCGCCTTCGTGAAAGACTCACGGGTGCAGAGTGTCCACCACGAACCTGTCCACGCGTGTGCCACAGATACCAGTTCAGGAAGCTGCAGACGAAAGAAAATCCAGCTGGTGAGAAAGCACAGAGACTGGTGCACCTGGACGGTGGAGAAGGGGGCGGGGGCCCGGAGGCGACCCTGCGACCAGAGGCCCCAGACCGACGGGTGAGGGAGGGAGCTTGGAGACGGAACAGCAGGGCCACGCGGGCCTCGCCCAAGGAGCTGACGCCTCCAGTCTCAGGTGGAACCGAGATGTCTGAACGCTGACCACAGTCACAACCTCAGGGATGAAGCACGGGACCCTTTATCTCGGTTCGGGTGGATTTTCTAATCATCTCCCGGGAATAGCTGTGGTTCCGGGAGGTGCACACCAGAGCTCAGGGCTCGAAGCACCCTGGGTGGCCTCGGGAACACTTAATTAAACGGAGAGCCCGTCACCAAGGGCCGATGACAACCCCCTGCCGGTTCCAGGACTCAGGACACGGCTGACGCTGGCAGAGGTGGTCTTGACCGCAGGAGCCCCAAAGATCCTGGGGGGCGGAAACAGATGGGGGTTGTGGGGGGCTCACCGGGGCTGCAGACGGCCCAGAGCATTCCCCTCGGCAGGGGCACGCCCGGGGGTCACCGTAGGAACTGGGAGCTGCATCCTGGGTTGGCCACTAAGCACGCAGGTCTCGGCCTCTGCGAGCCTGTCTCCTAACTTCATGTCGGGGCCATTGCAGTCCTCGGCCTCGGCCCCTGCAGGAGGACTAGGTCCCGGCTCCATGGGCCCCTTCCTGCGTTTAGCATGGAGCTCCCTCCCAGGAGCTCAGAGGGACAGGCTTTGCTCCTGGGCACCTGGGCGCTTTGCCTGTCTGTGGGACTCCAAAGCAGCTCCCCAGCCTCCCCCTTCTGAGGAATTTCTTGGCTGCAGAGGGGAGATGCTGAGGATAAGAAAAACACCTTCCTGAATACCAAGGAGCAACCCCGAGAGTTAAATCACCTTGGTGGGAGTCCTGAGCCGGCTTCCTCCGCTGAAGTAATTAATGGCAGGGAGAGAGCAGCGGGGCGAGCCCGCCCTAGCTACAGTGAGCACCAAAAATTTACAGCACGTTGTTTTAGCTGGAAAGAGCCCTTGGGGCCCTTCCACCTGCAGGTCAGCTGGCATGGACGCCTGTCCCAGCCCCGATCGGTATTTACTGAGAAAATATCGCGCACCTCCCCATCTGCTCTTACACTTAATATATGAAACGGATCCACACAAAAACAAGGGGATATTTAGGAAAGGGGGCAGGCTCTCCCTTGCTCAGGCAGAACATCTGATCTGAGTGGGTCTGCGGGTCCAGGAACCTCATGCAGGCTGCTTCCTCCTCCTCCTCCCGCCAGGAGGCAGCGGTGATAACCCTCGGTGCATCGGAGAGCGAGGCGGGGTCAGAGGGCCAGCATGGCTGGGGGCTTCAGCCCTGGCCACTAGCCTGCCCTTCCTTCCTCTGGGCTCTCCCAGGAGAGCCTGCTTTTCTGCCCTTGAAGGTCTCATTCGTTCATTCACCAGTGTACGATGTGTACCTACCAGGAGCCAGGTTTTGTTCCAGGAATACATCAGTGAAGAAAGGAAACTATGTCAAGATCTCTGGCCTAGTGGACTGTGTTCTGGTGGGTGGGGGGGTCGGCTCACAGGCAAAGGGCAGCAGTGAGCTGGACGGTGGCCACTACGGAGGTCAGGTGGAGCTGCTGAGGGGTGCGGGTGGTCTGCGTTTTGGCCACGGCGGGCCAGGTGGACCTCGGTGTAAAGGCAGCTACCGTACCGGAATCTGGAGGGGGGATCGGGGTTGGACAGGAGCCCCTCGTGGTGGAGGAAGGCGGCCAGCGGGGTGGGAGAAGAGGTGGTGGGCCAGGACCACCCGGGTCCAGGTAGCAGTGTCCTGGCATTGGTGCAAGATGACCACAAACGGGGCGGCTTGAGGCAGCAGACATTTCCTTCCTCACTGTTCTGGGCCAGGAGTTTAAAATCAAAGTCTCCGCAGGGCCGTGAATCTCCAGAGGCCCTGGGGGAAGACGCTTGCTCGCCTCTCGCCAGCTCCTGGTGCAGGGACAGTCCTCAGCTGCATTGCCCCATCTCTGCCTCTGGGTCTCTCTCCCATTTCTTTTCTGATCAAGCCTCTTGTCATTGGACTTGGGGCCCATCCAGTGAGACCAGGATAGGCTCACCTCAAGACTCTTGATTTAATCCCATCTTGTTATCGCTGAGTCGCTAAATCGTGTCCGACTCTCTGCAACCCCATGGACTGTAGCCCACTAGGCTCCTCTGTCCGTGGGATTTCCCAGGCAAGGAGACTGGAGTGGGTTGCCATTTCCTTTTCCAGGGGATCTTCCAAACCCAGGGATCAAATCCACATCTCCTGAATTGGCAGGTGGGTTCTTTACCACTGAGCCACCAGGCAAGCCCATCCCATCCACAGAGACCCTTTCCCCAAACACGCTCGCATCCACACAGATCAGGGCTTAAGAGCTGGATGCATTTTGGGGTCCCCATTCAAAGCACCGCAGCCTCTAGGGCAGGCTCATGGGACGAGTGGGATTGGAAATCTGGGCGTCCTGGTTGGGAGAATCACGGTGCAGTATGGAAACCCAGATTCTCAGCAGGAGAGAAGGGCCAGGAAGGTTCTAGACTTGACTGCTCCAAGGCCCACACCCCGGCGTGGGCTGGGGGTTAGCAGGCCTGCCTTGGGCTGGTCCCCCTCCTGGACAGGCACAGTCAGGATACAGGGTGGGTGGGGGTGGGCTGTGCTGCTCAGCAGAGGTTCTGCGCAGTGAGATCACTTGGGCACATGCTCAACAGGCATCAGAAACTCCACAGTGTGGGGCACTGTGGTTAGAACAGAGGGTGAACAAGCCCCGCTCAGCCGGAGATGCACCCGCAGCTCACTGGTGATCGCGATGGAGAGGCCTCGGGGCAAGGAGGGGAGGGGGCTGAGCCTGCAGGAGGCTCGGTGAGGCCCCTACAGAAATTCAGGGGGTCGAAGCCAGCTCTGCAGGGGCCAGCATGCCGGGAGGGCGGGTTGGGGGGGGAGTGACGGGGGGATGCAGATGCAAGTGGTGGGGACAGAGCATGGAGCCGGAAGTGGGCTGGAGGGACACGCAGGGCTGATTTGGGGAGACTGACTGGCAGGGCTGGGATGGGCCCCTCGCCGGGGAGCCATGTGCGGGTCCACTGTGTCATAACCGGGTCCCCAAGAAGGGGTGTCAGGATGCACCCAAGGCTAAAGGCACCCGAGGTCGGTGGTCCCATCAGTGTTCAGTATCAGAGCACAGACGCAGCACAGCTGATGTCCGAAGCACTCCCCCTACCATGGTCTGACAACCTCCTGAGCCATGCTTGCTGGGTGGTGGGGAGGCCTCCCTGCCTGCTGTGGGGAGCGAAGGCAGGAGGCGACGCATCGCAGGAATAGTTTAAACTTTTCTTTCTCAGTCACTTGGTGTTCCAGTCGTGGCTGGAAGGTTGAAAAGGTTCGATGTCCCATCCCTGGTTCCGGCCAATTGCTGAGGTCAGGAGGCTGCCAGCAGGGGCCCGGGGCCTAGAAGGGAGTGCCTGGCACGTATTCTGTGCTGGGAAAGCAGCGGACTGACTTCCTAATGGGAGAAGAGGAAACACGAAAAGAAACAGAGAAGAAAAGGTTTCAGGTTGCAAAGCAGGGCTGAGAAAGGGAATCTTAACTGTATTATGTGAAGCCAGGACGAGAAGAGAGGCCTCTGTGCCCTTTCCATTTTAAATGGGGAAAGAATCGATCAAATAATTGCAAGATAAAATAACATCTCATAAGAACACCCAGAGCCAAGGACGTGCAAACTCATTTGCTGATTCAGTAAATATCAGAACAAGTAGGATTTAAGCCGCAACCTCTGCCTGGTCTGCATCCCAAGTTTCCTCCTTACTGGGCAACCCCCAGCTCTGAGCCTTGGTGATTTCATCTGTAAAATGGGGCTGAAAGAGTGCTGACTTCTTAGGGCTCTTGTGAGAGTTAAACGAGATCATGTAAGTCTTCGCATATTGCCTGGTAAGCACTGAATAAAGGTTATTGTTATTACTCTTATCACAGTTGTTTAAATGCCAATCACTGTATCAGGGGATTTATGTCTAATCACTACAAGAACTTCCTTCTACAGTGCAAAATTTGGTGGGGTACACAGACAGGGAAAAATTGTTACAGTTGTGTATGAGTTACTCTGTGCTTTAAGATAAGGAAACAATGGGTGCTTTTGGAGAGGGCAAGAAAGGGCTCTAGTGCAAGCCAGTTGTCAGTCGTGTCCGACTCTTTGCGACCCCATGGACTGCAGCACGCCAGGCCTCCCTGTCCATCACCAACTCCCAGAGCTTGCTCAGACTCATGCCCATTGAGTCGGTGATGCCATCCACCGTCTCATCCTCTGTTGCCCCCTTCTCCTCCTGCCCTCAGTCTTTCCCAGCATCAGGGTCTTTTCCAACGAGTCGACTCTTTGCATCAGGTAGCCAGAGTATTGGAGCTTCAGCTTCAGCGCCAGTCCTTCCAATGAATATTCAGAGTTGATTTCCTTTAGAATGGACTGGTTTGATTAGTCCAAGAGATTCTCAAGAGTCTCCTTTAGCACCACAATTCAAAAGTATCAATTCTTTGGTACTCAGCCTTCTTTATGGTCCAACTCTCAGATCTGTACATGACTACAGGGAAAACTATATGGACTTTGTCAGTAAATTGATGTCTCTGCTTTTTAATACACTGTCTAGGTTTGTCATAGCAGGCCATGTAGAGGCTAATAAAGTTACAGTAGACATGGCAGTTTCAGTGTGGTCTAAACGAGCCAAAGACGGCTCTCTATCCTAAAACTCACTGCTAGATGCTGAGGTCAGAGCTTCACCCACAGAACAATTCAGGGGTTAAACAACTTAAACATCAAATAAGGAAGACCTTGTATGAAGACATTGAACATAGAAAACATGGAAACTAGAAAAGAAAAGAATAAGAGAATTTAGAAATTCCAATTTGAAAAATGCGGTGGAATTGAAAACAAAATCAAGAGCTGGTCCTTTCTAATAAGATTAAAAAATTGACAAAATCACTGGCTAGCCTAACTTTTTAAGAAAGAGAAAAAAGAGAAAATTAGGAATGGAGAAAACAGATTATGATACATGGTGGGAAATGACATAAAAAATTTTAAGTCTTAATGAAATGGATAAATGAAAAAAAAATATAAATCACAACATTAGTTTGAGAAATCTAAACAAACCAAAAGTATTAAGATTTGAAAACATTGTGAGAGTATTATTTCCAAAATAGGCTCCAAGTTTAAACGAACTGGGTGGAATTATTTCAAGCATCAGTAGGACATATGATTCCTGTGTGTTCCACAATGATGTAAGACATGGAAAAAGATCAAACATTTCTAATATATTTTATAAACATATCTATATAACTTTAATTCTCAAAATTAACAAGAATAATGCAGAAAAGAAAAATACTGTGTCGCTTAGGAAGGGAAGCCCAAGAACGCAAAATAAAATACTTGCAAGTCAATCTCTTTGTCTACTAAATGAACACTACATCCACAGCAAGGAGGATGTGTTGCGGAAATGCAGGATGATCTTCTATTAGAAAACTTGTCTATTCCATTTGATTTAATAAGCCAAAAAAAAGGAAAAAATGTAACAAAAGGCTGTGCAGCATGGTCAGAAAAAGCCAAGAATACAGTACGGAATGCGTAAAACCTTCGCAAATAGAATCTCAGGACTTTGTTAGGAACCAGAAGGAAATGGCAACCCACTCCAGTGTTCTTGCCTGGAGAGTCCCAGGGACGGGGGAGCCTGATGGCTGCTGTCTCTGGGGTCGCACAGAGTCGGACACGACTGAAGCGACTTAGCAGCAGCAGCAGCAGCAGGACCCCTGCAGGAGTGCAGAGGCGGGCCCTGCCCCTGAGCGGGAAGAGTCCATGCTGAAAACGCAAAACTTACCCAGCGTTGATTTCGGGGGAGGATGGATACGTGTGTGTGTGGCTGACTCCCTCCACTGTTGACCTGAAACTACCACAACATTATTTGTTAATCGGTTATACCCCGATACACAATAGAAACTTTAAAAATTCCCCCAAATTAACCAGTTGATTTTCTATTATTCGAATTTAGGTTGCAGTGCGCTCGGAGAGAAAGACAGAAGGAGAAATTTGATGATGCTGTAGTTCGTTACACTCTCTCTCTTTCTCTCTCTCCCTATATACCTATATTTGCAGGAAGTGTTCATTTCCCATCAGGACTGGAGATTTTGTTTAAGGCATATGTGACAGGAAGAACCTCAGCGCTCCTGGGACACTGATGGGCAGATAGGAAGCTGCGAAGGGATGGAGCCAGGAGGCACCATGAGGCCCCGGGGGCTGCAGAGGTGGTGCCCTTCTCTGGCCCTCCACCCTCAGGGACCCAGCCCACGCGCGTACTTGCCTGCAGCTGGCCCTCGGCTCCTGCCAGCCCCTGCCGCACCCTCTAGGCCATGCTTCTCCCCTTTCCCCGTGGCCTTTGCTGACTCCTCCTACAGTCCACTCTGAAGGTCAGCTACATGAGGTGGTGGGAAACGAGGCTTCAGGGATACGCGAAGCACAGTCAGAGGGGCTGGGTCCAAGTTTAGGAAGGCACCTCCATCAGGAGAGCGAGGGGAAAACTGGGGAAGCGCTTCAGACGAGGAAAGGACATCAGATGATGCAGGTAGAGGGTGGGGAAGAAGGGCTGGGGCCTGCCATGGCTCCAGGAGATGGGATGGTCCCCAGGGATGCTTCCAGGGGGAAGGATGGTCCCCAGGGATGCTGAGACCGCCTCTGGGAACCCTCCTTCTGCCTCTCAGCACATTTCATCATTCCTGAGGGTTCGGGGCCGGATTCCAGGACTGCAACTCATGAGGTCAAGCTTTCCAAGGGTGAAAGGTTGGGTCACTGGGGCCTTTCCCGCTGATGCAGACAGGCAAGCTGTGGGTCTGTGATCCTCGCTTCCTCTGAAAGATTTTGGAGAAACTGGGCAGACCTCACACATTTCAAGTTTACACATAAACATTTTAGTCATGTTTTAAAAAGTTGCCAAGTCTATAATTTCCAGGATATTATAAATGATAAATTTAAACTAAACTGTTACTTCTATATTCCAAAAGTGTTTGTCAGACTGTAAATACCATAATGAATCCCTTACTAATATTAACTTAGAAAGTACATCATAAGCATTACCTGTCAGGATGTACATGTTCCTTTCCTTTCTTTTAACTCCTAATTCTTTTCCATTTCCTCCACCTATGTCTGTCTTAATGTATATATTTTCATGCTGAAAAGCCTCTTACGGATCACCCTGTCCTTATTCTGTCTCCTACTAATCCTATCACAAATGACAATATTTACATATATTAAAATTAAAAAATACATTTTTCCAATAACCATGAAGCTCTAGTATAAAAACATTTTTCTTTCTTTTTTTAATATTAAAAAAATTGACCACACCCAGGGACCAAACCTGAGCCCCCTGCATTGGAAAGCAGAACCTTAACCACTGGACTGCTGGGGAAGTCTCTAAAACTTTTTGATTAAAACAATTAAATTAAATGATTGTTGACTAAATTAATTAATTATTAAAATGCCATTGCTATTAATTATTAATGATCAAAATTATATAAATATGTTTTAAATTTGGTAAATATCAAGCAAAAAAGCAGCATTTTCTCACAAATTGTGCTCAAACTTTTCCTATGCATTTAATAAAGGAAAGATAAATGTTGCCAAAATGAGTTGCCCAGACAGCTGGACTATTCTTCTGCTAATACAAGACAGAAAATCTGAACAATTTTCTAAAACAGACAGGGTAAAGAATAACTGAAGCAGAATGCATATTTAATAAAATGTTATGAAAAGTATGTTTTAAATATTTGATTAAGGAGCAAACATCCCATCTGAAAAAAATCACATGAAACATTTACCCATGGTGTCCCAGAAGTTATATTTGTCAGCTTTTGCTGGGTTAGGCTGCATAACAAATGAGCTCAAAATGCCCAGGGCCCGCAGCTCCCATTGCTTGCTCAGGCTCCTGGGGGCTGGGTCTCCGCTCTGTGGATCTCCACAGCCCAAGACCCAGGCTGGCTGAATCAGTCACTTTTCAGGACACCCATCCTCCTGGCTGAGGACCTGGAGCAGGAGAGCTGGTGTGAGGAGGCTGGGGTGGGCAGCGTCTCTGCCAGGAAGGAACTGCCACAGACGCAGCTTGGACAGGTGGGCCACCCTGGACCAGGCGCCAGTCACACTGGGGAGAATCACCACGTCTCACCCACACTCCGTGACTGCTTGCAGATGCTTTCTCCCCAGCTGGGGACACATCCTAGCCAACTGCTTTTGCTTAATCGGGCGGCATAAGACCTGTGTTCAGTACCCAGTGTTCCTGGTGATGCTTCCTCTGCTTTGCCTAGAGGCGTTCTCAGCAAGAACACATTATTTGATATTGACTGAGGGATGAAAGAAGGAAGTCAGGAAACAAGGGCCATCATTGTTTCTGCCCCCAACAAGCACACCTCTACCCACACACCTCACATTTTACAGAAGTGTGTGCCCAGCAGGAAAAGGCTTGATGCTTGAGGGCTGATTGTTCCCAGACTCATCATTAAAGTAGGCTTCCTTGGGGGGAATGGGTCCAGACATCTTCCCACTATGGATGGGTAAGCACGCTGGTTTCCTTTGCAAAAGAGGAAAACAGCTCCCGGGGGCTCAGGCAGGGCCAGGCAGGCCCCTTTCAGTCTGGAGCCTCTGCTTTGAGTGGCTCTGTCCTCGCTGGGGGCATGGGGACTCAGCCTCAGGTTTGAGTCAGGCTTCCTTCCTGTTGCCCTCAAGGTGAATCTGTCCAGGAGCCGCACCCGCCCACAGCCTGGGACAGGCCTATTCTGAAGAGTCTTCCCCGGCAGGTGCCCCCACCCCGGGAAATGTGGGCCCTCACCCAAGTCCAGCTTCAGCGGGTCAGACAGTTGCCCACATCACACAGACCCCTCCAACCAAATCTGGGCAGGGGAGGGAGTGGCAAGCTAGTTGGGGAGCATGCCAGGAAAGACGTATCAGTCACATCTCGGTAGATGCAGAGAAAGCACTGACAAAGTTCAGCGTCTCTTTATGATTAAAAAAAAAAAATCTCTGAGAAAACTAAGACTAGTAAAGAACTTTTCAGCTCAGCAAATGAGGCTTACTGAAAACTGTGGCTAGTGTAAATTTATGCTAAGAAAACAAGATACTTTCTTCCTGTGATTGGGAACCAGGCAAGAACGTCTGTGCTCACATTTCTGTTTAACATGGTGCTGGAGGCTTCACTGTAGCAATAAGGCAGTGAAAAGAAATGAAACTCACACCGATGGAACGAACAAAGAAAAGCTGTCGAAATGCACAGGTAACAGGTTGTCTGTATAGAAAATCCTCAAAGATCTACAAGAGAGCTGCCAAGAGTGATTAATTTTGGCAGGTTGCACAATAGATCAATGTTCAAAAATCAACTGCATTTCTGTACACTATCAAGAATCAAATGATAATCGAATTTTTTTAAGTAGTACCATTGACAATGAAATACTGTAAATACATTTAACAGAAAATGTCCAAGACAGGTGTGCTGAAAAGCAAAAAAAAAAAAAAAAAAAATCAGAAATTAAAGGTGCCCATCTTAGTGGAACGTTCTATCATGTTCCTGAGTCAGCAAACTCGATACTGCTTCAGATGGCAGTTCTCAAATTGATCCAGGTTTTAAATGCAACCCCAATACAAATCCTAGCAGCTCTGCACTTCCCTGGTGGTCTAGTGGTTAAGAATCTCCCTGCCAATGCAAGGAACACAGGTTCAACCCCTGACCTGGGAAGATCCCACATGCCAAGGGGCAGCTAAGCCCATGATCCCCAGTAAGAGAAGGCACCGTAAGGAGGGCCCTCGCACCCCAAGTAGAGAGTAGCCCTGCTCACCACAGCCAGAGAAAGCCTGCGTGCGGCAACGGAGCCCCAACGCGGCCAAAACTGCCTAAGCGAGCAATTCCAGCAACTTCCTGGGGGTAGAAACCACATAGCTGATTTTCAATTTATATGAAAGTACAAAGGGCCTCCGATAACCCAAATAATTTAAAAAAAAAAAACATAAAAAGAACAGGGTTGGAGGATTTACGCCACCTGATTTCAAGGCTTTCTATAAAATTGCAGAAATCAAGACTTTGACACTGTCATACAGACGACCATACAGAGGTATGGAACAGAACAGAGAGTCTAGAAAAAGGCTCAAACAGATATGGTCTCTTAACTGAGGTGAGAGCAGATCACGTTCCAGCAAGAGGTTGGTGCCTTCTCCCTGGTGGGAACTGAGGACTGATTCTTATTTTCAATTTTTTTATTTTTAAAGGAAGGTCCCTTTTTTTTTTTTTTTTTTTTACTGTGTTCTTTGAACATCACTGGAAACAAAAGAAACAGAGTTTGTACTGAACAGGAATGTCTTTTACAACAGGAAAAGGCCCGAAAGAAGGAGCCGCCAGGATTCTGGCCGCAGGGCTGACCTGAGAGGAAAGAAAAACAGTGAGTCAGGCTGCGGGGGAGCCGGGGAGAGGGGGCTCTGCCCTCGCAGCCGCCTGGGAGGCGGGGACCCGTCCTGCAGATGGAGGCACAGCCGGGCGAGGGTTAGACCGGCCGTGGAGCTGGGGACACTGGCCAGACGCCCCCCACCTGCTGCTCAGCCCCGAGTGGGTACTGCCCGCAGACGGCCGTGAGAAATCACCAGGTCCCAGGGACAGCTGGCCCTTCTGAGGGGCCTCTCGTTTCCAAAGACCTGTAAGTAGCCACAGAGAGAGAACGAAACCCTCACTGCAAAGCTCCGAGGCTGCCTGCCGTGTGGGGAGGAGGGCAGCCGTGGGAAGCTGGGTCAGAGCCCCCAGGAAATTACCTCTGAGGGGCTGATGCTGGCTGATCTGGAAGGTTCTCTGGGGCAGAGCTGGACTGCAAATTTTGCTGTCCTAACCTCAGGCTGGGAAACTGTCCTGGCTTGCAGAGGGGCCGAACCTCTGGGCACTGACCCTTGCTCAGGCTGGGAGCACCTGCTGGGCGTGGCCTGGGCTGGTTGCCAGGGACCCGGAGTTAAATCTTCAGACATTTGGGTGACAATGAGGGGCACACAGAACTGTCAGGTCATGGAGGGAGGAGGAGCTCTTTCCTGTGTCATCCACTGGGAGACAGTCTGGGTCCAAGGGGGTCAGGAGTGCAGGGGCGAAGCTGGGACATCGCCGAGGGGACCCTCACAGGCGACAGGATCGGATCTCAGCAGCACCGTCTTTGTTCCCCAGTCTTCAGGGATGTTCATTTCCTGGGGCTGCTGTAACCAATCGCCACACCAGAGACTCAAAGCAACAGAAATGTGTTGTCTTGTAGCCTGGAGGCCAGAGCCCCAGATCCAGGGGTTGGCAGGGCCACCCTCCCTCCTGCGGCCCCAGGGCAGCGTCCTTCCCTCCTGCCTCTCGCAGCTTCTCGGGGCTCCAGCCGTGCATCCCTTGGCTCGGGGCTGCAGCCTCCAGTTTCTGCCTTTTCTTCTCACGGTCTTCTCTCTGTGTCTGGGTCCCCGCCTCGCCTGTTTACTGGATTGAGGACCCAACCTACATCAAGGAGGGGGTTCCCCAGTGGCTCAGCAGGCAAAGAATCTGCCTGCAATGTAGGAAATGAGGGGGATGCGGGTTCGATCAGGAAGATCCCCTGGAGGGGGAAATGGCAATCACTCTAGTCTTCTTACCTGGGAGATCCCACGGACAGAAGAGGAGCCTGGCAGGCTGAAGTCCATGGGGTCACAGAGAGTCAGATGTGACTGAGCGCGCACCCCCTGCATCTGGGGCATTGCCATCCCAAGATCCTCACTTAACTGTGTCTGTGTAGACGCTCTTGGACTCTGGTTCTCGGAGGACGTGAATCTGGGGGAGGGGGTACTATTCAACCTGCAGCACCAGGCACCTAAGTTTGTTTGTATCTGTTTTCCCCATTTCTGTATCAAGATGGGGAAAGTGATCTCTACACAACCTTTCCTCAGGGACACAATTCACGTGGCTGGTGGGGACACATTGAAACCAACTTGGGTGGACAGTGAGAAACCGAGGCAAACTCAGCATCGGTAACCAGTCATAATAAGCTGCTGCTTCAGGGGCTGGGGAGGTTTCCTCCAGGGTTTTGCAGGGCTGGGACCAGGGTCTAGGAAGCAGCCTATCTCAGGCTCCAGGAGGGAGGAGAGGGGAGGGGAGAGGCCTGCCTCGTGGTGGTGCCAGAGAGCGAGGCAGGAAGGGGATCTCGGGGGCTCACACCTGGAGAGACTGGGGAGTCCTCTTCTCTGCCTTTCCCTACAAAATGGTCAATGAGAAAAACAGTCAATGAAATTCACCCCTGATGTTTGGTGGAGAGTGCTGTTTCTGGAGAATTCTCTGAGGAAGGTATAGGAAAAGAATGAGGTTTGCCTGGGGGGAAAACCAACATCCCGAACGTGGCTCCTCCCCTCCAAAAGGAGCTGGGAGCTTGCAGCCTGCACCCAGGGTGGGTGGGAGGAGGTCAGCTCCTGACCGACAGCACCCCTCACCTTAGGAGAAAACACGCGGACGAAGGTCTTGGTGTCTGGGAAGACGAGGCCCAGGGCCGTTTGTAGTCGGGACTGTGGAGAGTGTGGACGGCGGTGGCCACGTCCTTCAGCTCTCGGAGGGACAGGCCCCCCTGCCTGCTCTCCGAACCCCACTCACCACGTGTTTGGGTCCCAGATTCTGACCCCCCGGGACTCTTCCATCCCCATTGCTGTCTGGGAGCCCAGCCCTGGAACAGCTCTCCCCACCCCCAGATCCCCAGAGGTCAGCCCCCAGCCCGAGCCCAGTGACGCAGGGCACCCTGCAGCGGGATGGGGGGAGGTCGCTTGAGGCCAGCGCGTACAGCCAAGCTGGCCTCAAGCTCCTTTGCTGTCCCTGCCAGTCCCCACAGCGGCCCCCGCCTGTCTCTATCACTCGTGAGGACCGGGGCTCCTCCGAGTTTCTGGAAGAATGCAGCCTCTAGGGTCTTCTCCCGAGCACTCCCGTCACCAAGCTCGCTCTCCCTGGGACACTTCACCATCCACCTGGTGGTCCAGCCGCCCTGGGGCCTCCTGGCACCTGGGGTCACGTTGGCCAAGTTCCATGGCTCCTGTCGGGTGCCACTGACACGTGAACCTACTGATTGCTCTGATGACCAAGGGGGATGGTGTGGGCCCAGGCTTGTGCTGTGTCAGGAAGCAGGGGACCCTGTGCCCTCTCAGGCAGGGGAGCACTCGTGGTTCATAGGCTGGAGGGGGCTCCTCGGCAGGAACTGGGGGGCTGGACGCTTTCTAGGGTATCGACTTGGTGGTCCCCATCCTGTATCTCAGGGTCCTGGGCTTTGCTCCGGTCTTTGCTCCCCACAGGGCCCTGACCTGGGCTGAGAATGGAGTGCTGGCCTGGTCTAGGTCCTGGTGGACAGGGCCTGCGGTGGGCCACCAGGAGGGGTACACGTGCCCTGGGTGGGACTGGGTCACAGCGGGAGCTGGAGAAGGAAGGACACACGTTCAGAGAAGATGAAATAGGATGAGGCCTCCCCTAGCCGACGGACACAAGAGCATACGTGTTCCTACCCTTTCCCTTCCTAGATGGACCGCAGGCAGAGGCTGGAGCCTGCCCTTCCTTCTCTGGACACAGTGAGACACGGATGCAGACAGGAACGTAAACAGGTGCCCAGCCACGTGGTGATGAAAGACACTTTCCACCGGAGACGGTGGGTCCACGAGGAAATGAAGAGTAAAATGAAACTATAAACATAAAGAGAACGCAATCGGACTTCTTACACGGGAGGAAACTGAGAGAACGCAATCGGACTTCTTACACGGGAGGAAACTGAGAGAACGCAATCGGACTTCTTACACGGGAGGAAACTGAGAGAACACAATCGGACTTCTTACACGGGAGGAAACTGAAGAAAAGTCACACATAAATCGGACTACGGTCGCGGCGGCACCGAGTCTGCAGCATATGACCCCAAGAAGGAAATAGGAGGGAAAACAGTAAAAATGGAAATAGATCACCTTAGCAGAAGTGAACACACATGGCGTGAAGAGTAGAAATAAATGTATTTAAAATATGGAAAAAGCTGAGATCAGTCACAAAAGCCAAGGGCTCATCCAAACAAAACAGATGAGAGGATATTTGGACAAAACCTAGAAGGGGGTTTCTCAGCCTCTGTTATTGACATTTCGAAGCAAGTCATGCTTTGCTGGGGCTAGGGTGTGCACCCTAGGGTGTTTAGCAGCAGCTTCTACTGGAAACACCCCCCAGAGGTGACAGCTTAACATGTGTCCAGATATCGCCAGATGTTCCTGGGGGCTGGAGGGAGAATGGCCCCTGGTGGAAAACCGTGGCTCTAGAATAAGATCAGAAGTCCCCAGACCCTTCTGATGGGTTATCTGGTTGACCTCCTCCTTTTAAGGACAAATGATTTTCATGGTACCTAATTTCTTTCTGACTATTCTTTGAGGTATATATCTCGGGATGAGAAAACCTGAAGAAGATTTTAGGTGCAAGATTATTATTTAGATAGAGTGTGAGAATGAGCAAGGAATGAAGGGACAGCAGAGACTGACCAACTGATAAATTTTGCTTCCGTTCAAGAAAAATTGGGAAAAGACCCAAGGTTTTGAAACGAGGTGACAGAGGAACGTCTCTTGTTGATGAGCGATGACGAGAGATCTCTGATAACATAGCGTCTCCTAGATGGACCACTTTCTGGAAGAGAAGGCTAAGAACTTGTCACCCAGATGAGGCCAAGAACCAGTAGGTCGCGGGCACCAGCTGAGCCACGTTAGTGTCAGGAATGCCCAGTTCCAGGCACACGCCGGCTCTGCAGGGGCCTGCTGTCCCTCCCAGGCCTTGCAGGCAGAGCCTCTGGTCACGAAGACCCTCACCGGCTGCCGGTGCACCTGGGGTCTGTCCCCGTGGCTGCCGTTTCACGCTCCGTCCCCTGGACGGCGCTCACCTCCTTCCCCAGGACCGGGAGAGGTCTCCCCTTCAGCCTCAATCCCTGGGTCCCGGGGGCTCCAAGTGCCCAGGCCTCCAGGCATCAGAGCCGGGCTACACCCCAGCAGACGTGGGCGAAGGAGTACCTCCCCTCCCAGCTGGAGCGGCTGCACCTCTGGGGGCCTGGTCGGTGGAATTCCTTGAGGGGGAACATGATGGCAGGGGTACCGGCAGGGAGGCCAGCTTCCCAGCCTAGTCTTGCCCGGTCAGTGTTGCACCTGTTACCAGCCCACAGGCGTCTCCCTGCTTCTGCACAAAGACTGCAGCCTGAACGGGACACTTTACAAGACAGTTCATTTTCAAACCATTCCCGTAGTTAGCTGCACACAGAGAGGCTCACCTGCCTACTCAAGTGGCCAAATACTACCCCCCCCAAGTCGTGCACACACACAAATGGCACCGGATCCCAGAAATCCTAATCGAGACGCCTGGCAGACTTTATCCTTTGAAGCAGCAGGCCATGAGGACAGTTTAGAGCCATTGTGCGCAGAAAGCCGGAGGTCACCTGGAGTCTGTCTTCTGCAAGGGGACCAGGAGCTGAACAACTCCGGATTCCCTGCCCTCCCCCCTCCCCCCTGCCTCGTGCCCTCCCCCAACCTTCCCCCGCCCTCCCCTGCCCTGTGCCAGCCCCTGGACTCACCAGTATTTCTTCAAGCGCTTCTCCAGTGCCATCCCTCCATCTACACCCACCACACCGCCCGCCAGAGTTGTGTCTGTAGGCTGAATCCCGGCACATCCCCTGTCTAAAAGCTGCACCGTCTCCCCTGGACCGGGGGTGCCTTTGACCCCCAGGTGGATGCCTGCTGTCCTGGCTCGGACAGGGCTAAGGGTGCCGGCCGTGTGATCCTCACCTGGAGGTGGACAAGGGCTTCAGGAACGGTGTCCTGGCCCAGACACAGGACCGTGTGGGGGCTGTGGACACACGCGAGGCGGGGGTCCTGCTGAGCTCAAGCACGTTTTCTGGAGGAGGGGGTGCCTAGGCTGAGTGCTAGGGTGTAAGGAATGGCCGGGGAAAGGCACGGGGCCCTCCCTGCAGAGGGGCCAGACTGAGAGCCGGCAGGTGACAGGCAAGTGTGCTGAGCCCGTGTGATGTGGGAGGGCTGGGGCCCACGCGGACCTGGTCACACGTGGGCACATGCGCTGTGCAGGGGGCTTGGGAGGCCCGAGCTGCCTGAGAACTCAGTCTAAGGAGCCTGAATCCCCTCTTTCTGGCCCCGGGCCACCAAGTAAGGTCTCCTACAAAGTCATAGCTTGCCTTCCAGAAACATTAGCTACCAGGTTAGAAGAACCCCACAGGACAGGAGAGCAGGGACCCCACAGTACAGGGGAGCAATCTAGCCTGGGATATACAATGGCTCCTGAGAGGGGCCCCCAGTGACTGCAGAGCGCCAAGCATGCTGCCTGGGACCAGATTATGTGGACTGAATGAAGACCACCCAGACAGGGACAAAGCCTGTCCCCTCAGTGCTGGCTCTAGCGAGGGGCTCCGCCAGCACAACCTGGTCTGGCAGAGACGCTGGGCAGGCCGAGGCCAGGGCAGCTGTACAGTGGATAGAGGTGGGGGCCTGGGGAAGTGGGGGCGGGCCAACCAGCAGTGGGGCGCCCCCATCATTCATTAGGGTGCAGATCTGGCTTTCTCTGGGAAACTGGAAAAGAGGACAGAAATTAGAGATGCTGTCAGTTATTAATCAAGTCCCGGTTGTTCGAGGCCAGTTGTTACAGGGGTTATTGTCTCACTTCCTGGACCGGTTCCTAGAGATAGTTGTCTGCCTTCCTACATAAGACAGCCTGACTCAGAGCAGCTGCCTGCTGGCTGGTTAGTGCAGAGAAGGGGTTGGTGGTCCAGCTGGTTAGTGCAGGGAAGGGGTTGGTAGTCCAGCTGGTTAGTGCAGAGAGGGGGCTGGCCTCCTGGCTGGTTAGTGCAGGGAAAGGGTTGGTGGTCCGGCTGGTTAGTGCAGGGAAGGGGTTGGTGGTCCGGCTGGTTAGTGCAGGGAAGGGGTTGGTGGTCCGGCTGGTTAGTGCAGAGAAGGGGTTGACCTCCTGGCTGGTTAGTGCAGAGAAGGGGTTGGTGGTCCGGCTGGTTAGTGCGGAGAGGGGGTTCGTCTCCTGGCTGGTTAGTGCAGGGAAGGGGTTGCTCTCCGGGCCTGGCTGGCTGCTGCAGGCCGTGAGTCAGAGTTCTGCTTGCGCACAGTCTTGCCATCCTTTCTCTCGAATTTCAGTCTCTCCGGTGAAATGGGGGTTTGGGACATGGAAGTTGGTCATCACACTAGAAACACCCCACGTTCTGACACCTGCCAGGCTGGAGCGTGGTTGGGTACAAGTGCAGTCTGGCAGTTCCTGGGGGCCTCTTGTGTCTCGCGTCTGACGTGGCCACAAGGCAGGGCAGTCCTGGAGCGCGTGGACACAACGGGGTTGTGTCAAAGGGGAGGCATATACCCAGCTCCTCCCGGCCCGGCTTCCGTGAGAACCATTTTATTGAGACGGATGGTATGCAGCGGTTGAGAAACTGCCGGCGGTTGGGAAAACAATGAAAAAACCTCCCAGAACAAAATACTGAAGAGGAAAGCGCCCAGATTGAGGGAGGAAGGTGAGGAGGAGCATTTAGGAAACTGCAAACTAATTTAAAAAAGGGCGGAGGGGAGCGCAAGCTGACTGTGCTCCAGCGCGGGGGAACTTGGCCGGACGGCGCTTCTGACTGTGTTTCGAGAGTAAGATACACTTTGATTAATTTCTCTGGACTTCACCAGAGTTACACCAGCAACTCCCAGAACACTAATTACGGAGAAGAGGCGGACAGTGACTCATGCTGGAAAGAACCCAACTGACGAAACCCTCCCAGCCCTCGGAAAGCATCCGCGGTCCTCATGCAAGGGAACCGCCTTGATCAGGCAGCTTTGGCAGGAGGTCAGGGAGATAATGGAGACAGAGCTCTGATTAATGTGGGTGTGCGAGTGCGTGTGTGTGCGCGCGCACGTGCATGGGCGCTGGGTGTGTGTTCCCGAGGAAAGCTGGCAGGGACATCTGGCTGGCATGCTTCCTGTGGGGGTCGCCCTGCGGGAGATGGATGGACCTGCCAGCGTTCTGGGGTTTCGATTCCCGGGAAAACAGCAGAAGCCAGGGCCGCGGAGACTGCCGGGCCCCCCGACCCACCACCACCGTGGCCTGGACGTCGCCTCTCCCAGATGGACCCGACCACGCAAGGCCATGTTGGCTGACCCAGCTTTGGCTTGAAAGCCTGGGGGACGGAGAACAGAGCCATTCATTCCCCAAATGCAGTGGGGACAGGACCGGGCAGAACCGGCTGCCTCCCGCCTCCGACCTGGAGCACGTGAGAGCCCAGGAGGAGGCCGAGATGTGCGTTTTCTCTCCAAGTGCCGAGCGGCCCCAGGCCCTGCCGTGATGGGACACCCCGGCTCAGAGCTGATGGCCTCTTGGTTGGTCCTTGGAGGGCCCACAACCTGGGGCTCCTTTGCGAGTCAGATGGACTTCCCTCCATGCAGAGACCGGATGGACCCTCGTCGTGGTGGATGGACCGCCCCCCCCCCCCCCCCCGTGGCTCTCAGTTCAGAGCTGGGAGCATCCCTCCCACCTACAGACATCCCGGGGCACAGGCCCTCCTGGGCCTCCTGTGGGAAATGGGAAACATCACACTCCGCGAGGCCCCTTCCCCCTTGACCCCTGGGCACAGACTGAGGACAGATGAGAACTAGCAGAGGCGGTATTAATGGGGGCTGCCTCTCTCATAACCGCCAGGGAAGGCGATAGCACCCGCTCTAGCACTCCCGCCTGGAAAACCCCATGGACAGAGGAGCCTGGCAGGCTGCAGTCCATGGGGTCGCGAAGAGTCAGACACGACTGAGTGATTTCACTTTCACTTTTCACTTCCATGCATTGGAGAAGGAAATGGCAACCCACTCCAGTGTTCTTGGCTGGAGAATCCCAGGGACGGGGGAGCCTGGTGGGCTGCCATCTGTGGGGTCACACAGAGTCGGACACGACTGAAGCGATGCTGCAGCAGCAGCAGCAGCAGCATCTTTCACACCTGTAGGGTGTGCGTGTGTGAGAGAGAGAGAAACAGACTGGGAAACAGGGAGATCAAGAGCAAGGACTCTGACTCCCGATTCTGCCCATCCTGGTGGGTAAATAACCTGTGTGTGTTCAGCTGTCCCACCTGTGGGCAGGGACCGTGAGACCTCCCGGCCCACAGAAGCCCGTTCAGGCAGCAGATGGGAGAAGTCACAGCCTCTGGGACGTGCTGAGTCGTCATGCCAGGAAGCATCTAGGCTGGCCAGGCTTGGGGTGGCCAGGCAGTGGTGTGGACGGTGGGGGGCTGCACACTTCACGTCACGGTGGTGGGGGGGTAGTGCGTGAGAACCCACAGGGGAGTGTGCTCCCTTGGATGAAACCTTTACAAGTCTGTAACCAAAGCACCAGCAGAGGAGCAATCGTCATAATTTTTAAAATCATGATTGAAACGCGGGGGAAGGGCAATGTAGGGGGAGGGGAGTGAGAGGCGCAAACTGCTGCTGCTCCTGCTGCTGAGCCGCTTCAGCCGTGTCCGACTCTGTGTGACCCCACAGACGGAAACCCACCAGGCTCCCCCATCCCTGGGATTCTCCAGCCAAGAACACTGGAGTGGGTTGCCATTTCCTTCTCCAGTGCATGAAAGTGAAGTCATTCAGTCGTGTCCAACTCTTCTCGACCCCATGGACTGCAGCCTACCAGGCTCCTCCGTCCGTGGGATTTTCCAGGCAAGAGTACTGGAGTGGGGTGCCATCACCTTCTCCGGAGGTACAAACTATTAGGTATAAAAGAAGCAGCAAGGATTTATTTACATCACGGGGACTACAGCTAACATGGCTTCAACGTTTTTAAAAATGTCTTTGTCTTTAATTGGAGGATAATTGCTTTACGATGTTGTGTTGGTTTCTGCCACACATCAGCATGAGTCGGCCACAGGTACACACATGTCCCCTCCCTCTTGAACCTCCCTCCCACCTCCCACCCCATCCCACCCCTCTAGGTCGTCACAGAGCACCAGGCTGAGTTCCCTGGGTTATGCAGCTATCTCTATAGCTGTTCGACATCTAGCTATACAGTTATGCCCCCTAGCCCTCTCTTTTGCACACGGTGATGTATACATTCCAATGCTGCTCTCTCAGTTCCCGCTACCCTCTCCTGCCCCCGCCATGTCCGTAGGTCACTTCTCTATGTCTGAGCCTCCATTCCTGCCCTGCAAATATGTTCATCGGTACCATTTCTCTAGATTCCATATATGTGACATTTGTTTTTCTCTTTCTGACTTACTTCACTCTGTATAACACAGCCAACATTTTATAGTAACCGTCCATGGAGTATAACCTTTAAAACCGTGAATCACTCTGTTGTGCACCTGAGACTCACATGGTACAGCAACTAAACTTCAATTAAACAAAGGAACCTACGTCGAGACTGAAAAAAACCTAACAGTCCCAAGACATTTAAGTGCTCAGTATATAATGAAACTGTGACGGTCAATCTTATATTTCAACTTGATTGGGCTAAGGGATGCTCCGATAGCTGGTAAGACGTGTTTCTGCACTTGTCTGGGAGGGTGCTTCCCAAGAAGATAAGCCTTTGGAACGGTGAACTGGGTAAAGATCACCCTCCCAGGGGAGGTGGGTGTCCTGCAAGCTCTTGAGGCTCGGATGAAACGAACAGGTGGAGGGAGGGGAAGCTGCTCTCTGCTCGAGCTGAGACCCCGCCCTCGGCCACCTCGGACACCCGCTGCCTGGGTTGTCTGCGCCTCTCCTGGGTCTGCATTAATCGCCTGCTTTCCTGGTTCTCCAGCTTGCAGATGGCAAATGAGGGACTTCACAGCCTCTGAGAATCCGTGGGAGCTGATTCCTGTAATTGCTCTTTAATCGCTAAGTTGTGGTTCTTTTGTGACCCGGTGGACTGGAGCCCACCAGGCTCCTCTGCCCACGGAATTCTCCAGGTAAGAATACTGGAATGGGTTGTCATTTCCTTCTCCAGGGGATCTTCCTCATCCAGGGATTGAACGCACGTCTCCTGCTTGGCTGGTAGGTTCTTTACCACTGAGCCACCTGGGAAGCCCAATCCCTACCATAGATTTCCTCTTCTGTATCTCTATGTCTGCTGTCTGTCTGTCTATCTATCTATCTGCTGTTGGAACCATTTCTCTGGAGAACCTTAACTAACACAGAAATTCTATGGTAAATATCAGACTTTGCCTCAAAAGGAGGGGGCAGCTTGATGGGCAGCGTGAGAAGGGCTGACACCTCAGAAGCAAGGGGACAAGGAAGGAGGTGGAGAACATACACCCAGAAAGTACTTCTAAGAGGGTCCTGTACCTCGTGGTGGGCCCTGGGGAGAAAAGGTGTGACCGGAACTGCTGTGGGCGCCCCAGGACTTGTGTTCACCAGTGTGTGTGCACTTTTCATTCAGCTGTGATTTGTTAGAGCAAATACTCATTGTCTCCTGCTGGCAGAAATTAAGCAGGAGTCAGTCACCTGATTTGGGCTTCCCAGGTGGTGCGTGTGGTAAAGAACCCGCCTGCCAGTGCAAAAGACAGACGCAGGTTCGATCCCTGGTTCGGGAAGATCCCCTGGAGGAGGGCATGGCAACCCACTCCAGCATTCTTACCTGGAGAATCCCATGGGCAGAGGAGCCTGGCAGGCAACAGTCCATGGGGTCGCAAAGAGTTGGACACAACTGAGTGACTTAGCACAATCAGCAAGTGGAGTGAATATTCACACAGCTGCAGGGAGACTCTCCCATGAGAGGCTGAGCCCTCTCCTTGGATCAGCAGTCCTGGCTGGCACGCCAGACCAAAACCAAAACAGGCTTGCCACTCAATCAGTTCAATACTTCACTGAGCAGACCCTGTAGGCTGAGCTCCATGGTAGGGCCTGGAGAGCCAGCAGGGAACAAGACAGAGAACAATCAGACCCTCCTGGGGCTTACGCTGCAGTCAGTGAGCAGACAGACAGACAGACAGTGCAGGCAGAAGGAAGATGCAGGCTCTGACCTTTGTGCTCCTGGGCATCACGAAGGAGCTTAAATGAAGATTCATAGCTTAGCACATCAGAAATACAGACCTCGAGGCAGACACCACCACGACACCAACAAGCACAGACTGTGCTTCCAACTTGGAAGGAAAACTTTTGGAAGATTGCGGGGGCTTTTGAAAACATGCCTTCTTTCATCTTTCACATGAGGAGTGGGGACACCCAAAGCAAGGCAGCGACCCGCTGAAGGTCCACTGTAACCACACACAAGGTCCCCACACTCGCCCCAGTCAATCACCATTCTTTCCAACGTCACCACACGCAGAGAGGTGCCTTCTTCACAGTGGAGAGCATCCACTTCATTCCGTTTTACTTTTTAATTAAAATGTTTATTTCGCGACAACTGCTGATTCCCATGCAGTTGGAAGGAATGATACAGACCCCACGTATGCATCACCTAGTCTCCCCCAGTGGTGAAAGCGAAAGTCATTCAGTCATGTCTGACTCTTTGAAATCCCACAGACTATACAATCCATGGAATTCTCCAGGCCTGAATACTGGAGTGGGCAGCCTTCCCCTTCTCCAGGGATCAAACCCAGGTCTCCCGCAGTGCAGGCAGAATCTTTACCAGCTGAGCCACAAGGGAAGCCCAAGAATACTGGAGTGGGTAGCCTATCCCTTCTCCAGGGGATCTTCCTGAACCAGGAATCAAGCTGGGGTCTCCTGCATTGCAGGTGGATTCTTTACCAGCTGAGCTTAAGGCTTCAGTGCAGTATCACGTCCGGGAAACAAACATTGACACGGGCATGCTACAGAGCCTCTCATCACTTGGTCAGTCCACATGCCATCACCACGAGGGCCCCTCACCTTGCCGCTTTCCATAAAGCTACACCCACTTCCTTTCTGCCTCCTCTTCCTAACCCCTGGCAACTGCTATTCTGTTCTCCATTTCCATAATTTTGTCATTTCAAGTATGTTACATGAATAGAATTGTACAGCATGTCATCTTTTGGAGCTGTCTGTTTCACTGACCATCATTCCCTGGAGATCCACCCAGGCTATTGTGTGTATCAGCAGTTCATTCCTGTGTCTTGCTGAGTGATGTTCCGTGCTGTGGGTGGACCACAGCTTAACTACTCACCTGTTGAAGGAAATCCAGGTTGTTGCCAGTTCGGGGCTATTTTCAGTTAACCTGCTATAAACATTCGAGTACAGTTTCTGTGTGAGCCTAAGTTTTCGTTTTCTGGGGTAAATGCCCAGGAGTGAAACTGCTGGGTCATATAGTAGTTGCATGTTTAATGTTTTGAGAAACTTCCAAAGTACTTTTCCAGAGCAGCTGTGTCGTTTTACGTCTCCACGAGCCATGAATAATTCAATTTCCCCACATCTTCATCAGCATTTGGTGTTGTCGCTAATGTGTATCTTAGACATTCTGGTAGCTGTGTGGTTATACGTTGGACTGTAATCTGCATTTCTCTGGTGGCTAATGAGGCTGAGCTTATTTCTGCTCTGGGTGTTCTCTCTGGTGAAATGTCCGTGCACATCTTTTGTTCATTTCCCAGCTGAATGGCTTGGACTTTTCTTACAGGTTTAGAAGCTCTTCACGCGCTCGAGATGCCAGCCCTTGCTCAGGTAAGTGGTTTATAACTGTTCTCGTCTGTCGTTTGTTTCTGTTATTCTCTTGACACAGTCTTTCACAGCAAATGGTTTTAAATTTTGAAGAAGCTCAGCTTATTAATTTTCCTTTTTTAGGTTGCATTTGAGGTATCAACTCTAAGAACTTTTTGCCAAGCCTAAGATATAAAGTCTTTCTCTTCTTCTTTTCCCCTAAACTTTACGGTTTTAGATTTTACGTTTCCTGTGTGATCTGTTTTAAGTTAATATTTTATAAAGAGAAATACTTAGGCTGAGGTTCATTGTTTTGCCTTTTAATGTCCAGTTGCTACATTTGTTACAAAGTCTTATCTTTCCTCCACTGAATGGTTTTTGTCCTTTATCAAAAACCAGCTGAGGATATTTGCATGGGTCTATTTCTGTGTTCTCCATTCTATTGCATTGACCTATATGTCTGTCCCTTTGCCAAAATCATAGAATACTGATTACTGATGCGAAACAGTGAGTCTTGGAGTAGGACTGATTGATCCCTTCTACTTTCTTCTGCTGCAAATTATTTTAGCTATTGGTTACTTTGCTCACCACATCAATTTTAGAATAATTTTGTCTCTAGCTATAAAAGTTCCTGCTGGGGTTTTTGTGGGGGTTGCGTTCAACCTATATACTGATTTGAGGAGAACTGGGATCTCAGCTGTGTTGATTCTTACAACCCATAAACCTGGTGTGTCTCTCCATTTATTCAGGTCAGCTTTGGTCTCTTTCACTCACATTGTGTGGGTTCCAGCATGCCCTGTACATGTGTTGTTAGGTTTATATGCCCAAGGATTTCCATTTTAGAGATTAATTGTAAATGGTGTTGTGTTTTAAACTGGGGGGGGGGGTTTGTGTGTTCACTGCTAATATATATAAATGCAATTGATTTTTGTATGTTCAACTTGTATCCCGTTGCCTTGCTGAACGCACACACAAGTCTTCGGAATTAAAATAAAAATAGACTCCTTAGGATTTTTTATGTAGACAATAAGGTCGTCTGCAAATAGCAACAATTTTATTTATTCTTTCCAACTGTATGCATTTTATTTCCTTTTCTTGACCTACTGAACTCGCTAAAATTTCCAGCTATATGTTAAGTTAGAGGGGTAAGAGTGGTGTGTTCTTTATTGAGAAAGTCCCCCTTTCTGAGAAATTTATTTACTTTTACAATGAATTTTTTTATCATGGATTTTGAATACTTTCAAGTGCTTTTTTATGCGTCAGATAATAAAGTCACTTGACTTTTCCTTTTCAGTCTTTAATATGACGGGTCACATTGAGTAGCTTCCTTGCGTGTCCTGAATAGACCCTACGTGGCCATCAGTTCAGTTCAGTTGCTCAGTCGTGTCCGACTCTTCGTGACCCCATGGACTGCAGCAGGTCAAGCTTCCCTGTCCATCACCAACTCCCAGAGCTTGTTCAAACTCGTGTCCGTCAAGTAGGTGATACCATCCAGCCATCTCGTCCTCTGTCATCCCCTTCTCCTCCTGCCCTCAATCTTTCCCAGCATCAGGGTCTTTTCCAGTGAGTCAGTTCTTCCTGTCAGGTGGCCAAAGTATTGGAATTTCAGCTTCAGCATCAGTCCTTCCAATGAATATTCAGGACTGATATCCTTTAGGATTGGCAGGTTGGATCTCCTTGCAGTCCCAGGGACTCTCAAGAGTCTTCTCCAACACCACAGTTCTAAAGCATCAGTTCTTCAGTGCTCAGCTTTCTTTATAGTCCAACTCTCACGTCCATATGTGACTATTGGAAAAACCTTGACTAGGCAGACCTTTGTCAGCAAAGTAATGTCTCTGCTTTTTAATATGCTGTCTAGGTTGGTCATAGCCTTTCTTCCAAGGAGCAAGTGTCTTTTAATTTCATGGCTGCAGTCACCATCTGCAGTGATTTTGAAGCCCAAGAGAATAAAAGTCTGTCACTGTTTCCATTGTTTTCCCATTTGCTATGAAGTGATGGAACCGGATGCCATGATCTTAGTTTTCTGAGTGTTGAGTTTTAAGCCAGCTTTCTCACTCTCCACTTTCACTTCATCAAGAGGCTCTTTAGTTCCTCTTCACTTTCTGTCGTACGGTGGTGTCATCTGCAGATCTGAGGTTACTGATATTTCTCCCGGCAATCTTGATTCCAGCTGCAGTGTATATTTACTTTTATACGCTCTTGAACTTATTTGCCAACATTTTGTTCAGGATTTCTGCATCTATATTCGTGAGAGATGTTGGTCTATAGTTTTCTATTTTTGTAATGTCTTTCTCCAGTTTTGGCGTCAGGGTGTAACTTCATAGAATGAACTGGAAAGTTTTCCTCCTCTTCTGTTTTCTGGAAGAGAGTGTGCAAAACTGGTGATAATTCTTTTTAAACAGTAGAACCCTCAGTGAAGCCACCTGGGCCAGAGAGCTCTATTTCCTGTTAGGTGAATTGCAGTACTTTTTTCGCCTGAGGAATTTGTCCATTTCATCTAAGCTGGCAAATGTATGTAGAGGTGTTTGTAGTATTTGCTCAGTCGTGTCCGACTCTTTGTGACCCCCTGGATGTTGCCCGACAGGCTGCTCGGTCTAAGAATACTGGAGTGGGTTGCCATTCCCTTCTCCAGGGGATCTTCCCAATCCAGGGATCAAACAGGGATCTCCTGCACTGTAGGCGGATTCTTTACCATCTGAGCTACCAGGGAAGCCCAGGATTTGCTTACTACCCTCTTAATATTGAAAGTCTCTAGAGTAAAATCCTGTTTCCTTATTAGCATTTTTTGTCTTTTTTTCCTGTGCTAGTATTTCTGGAGGAGTGCCAATTTTACCAATTATTTCAGAGCACCATCCCTCCTTTACTCATGAGTTTCTCTGCTGCTGTGTTTTGAGTGACACTGCTTTCTCCTATCTTTATTAATTTCTTACTTCTGCTCGTTCTGAATTCTTTTGTTGTTTTTGGGGTTTTTCAGGCGGGAGTTCAGATGCTGATTTGAGGTTTTTCTTCTTTTCATATCCAAGCCCTTAGTGCTATAGATTTCCCTCAACACTGCTTTACCTTTGAATCTGCATTCGGGGGCAGTTTCTGTTTG
Source organism: Ovis canadensis (assembly GCF_042477335.2). Taxonomy (NCBI): domain Eukaryota; kingdom Metazoa; phylum Chordata; class Mammalia; order Artiodactyla; family Bovidae; genus Ovis; species Ovis canadensis. The sequence continues at coordinate 3,187,784 of NC_091245.1, forward strand.
TTCTCTCTGCTCTTCATTTCCCTGTTATCTTTCTCCGGCTGCCTGTGGGTTACTTGGACGTGTTTTCGGAATCCCGTTTTCATTTTGTTCTGGCCACAGAGTAACACAAATTTAGGGTGCACACATGTCAGGGGTGGCTCGTGTTTACAGCTTCTCACGGGTGTGTCTCCCTCTCCACTCAGCTCCGAGTCACCAGGCCTTAAACCCCTCAGTGTGATCTGGGACAGCAGGGGTCCATCTGGGGGTCTCAGATCCATGTAGACAGGCTCTTTTATTCAACTGCCCATTTCAAGAGGTTTCTGCATCATGTAAACCCACGCAGCCCACGTTGTCCTGAGTCTCCAAATACCCTCAGGCCGCAAGCCGCTGCCACACTCTGTGTCTTGGGGCCCCATTTCCACCTCCATTTTAGCCTGTCAATTTCTCAGCATCTTGTTTGCTCTTCCCTGCTTTTAAGAAGATTTTAAAAGACTTTTTCCCCAGCCCATTGGTTATCAGCAGGAATTTCGTTTGAGTCACCAAGTTTGTCATGTTCCTGGAAGTCGAAGTGTCAAACTGCCTTGTAAAGCACCTTCTGGATGGTGGCTTGTGTAGCCAGGAAGAGAGATTCGTTTTCATCGCCTCTAGAGAAGGGTTGTCCTTGCTTGGCTTCCCCTGCAAAGCATAGTCTGAGACGACACATTTTTGTCCAAGTGGCTTATTCCATAAAGTTTCCAGGGAACGAGAGACGGGGGCACTGGGTCAAGGAAGCCGGGGAGGAGGGGAAACTGAGCCAAGGGTGCCTGGCTGTGCTGGGGGAGTGGTGGACAGGGGGCTCCATGCTGCCGAGGGCCTGCTGAGCAGAGCCATCCTCCCGAGCCGTGGAAGAGGAATGTGTCTCCTCCGGCTCGTGTCCTGTGGGTCGAGTATTGCCCCGGGGGTGTGTGAACTCCCTCCTGTGCATTTGAAAGCACGAACCAGAAGGGACCAGGGGTCCAGGACAGATGGCTGGGAGCCACGGGGCAGAGGCTGAGAAATATCTGAGCCCTGAGGTCACGCAGTCAGGACAGGGTTCCAACAGCTCATCTCTCTGCAGAACTGGAGAAGAGCTGGGTCAGGAGGATGCAGGATTCCCAGGCGGTAAAGAGCTCTCACCTGCCGCTGCAGGAGACATAAGAGAGGCAGGTTTGACCCCTGGGTCTGGAAGGTCCCCAGGGACAAGGGCAACCCACTCCAGCCTGGAGACTCCTATGGATGGAGGAGCCTGGCGGGCTGCAGCTCAAAGCATCGCCATGAGTCACACATGACAGGAGCGACCTAGCCTGCTCACAGGGGGAAGTGAGCGAGGCCCTGAGAGACGTCTGGACCTCAGAACGCACGGTCTGGAAGGTGAGGACAGCAAGGATCAGATGGCCCCTCTCTCTACTTGCTCCTGGCGTGCGGCGGTCATCCCTGCTTCTCTCCAGGGCTCCCCCGCCAGCCAGCTCTCTCTCCTCCCTTATAGGTCCGGCCCCTTTCTCTCTCCGGTTTCTTTGGGGACCGAAGTCTTCGCACCTTCATCCCAGCTGTGACTCTAGAGATGTAGGCTTATGGCCTCAGCTCCCGCTGCCACCAAGACATGCCTGAATCCCAGTTCCCAGGAGGATGCTGCTTGGCCCATCTTCTTGACCACGGCCACCCAGGCCACATGCCCTTGGCATCTGAGCAGCCAGCTGCACTTTGTCCAGCGTCCACCCTGTGACAGATAGCCTGGGCGGGGAATGGGGGCGGGGACTACGGTGGCTGCACAGAGGGATGGCTCTTTGCTCAGAGGAGCTGTGGGCAGGAAGGCGCTATCAACACAGAGGACACCAAGGAGAAGGCAGGGAGCTTTCATTTTGGTTTTTATTAATTCTCACAACTCCCCACGCAGACAGTGGGAGGAGCCGGGTCTGCAGGGTCAGCAGACCCTCCGATGAACAGAATGTGCAACTCTTTCCAGCGTGATTAGCTTTGCTTTTTTTTTTTTTTTAATCTGTGAATTGTTGGGTCAATTCCCAACATCATGAAGAGCCAGGTTTTGTTCATCTTGGCGTCCAAATGATGTTTTCGAAATTGGAACTAAAATAAAGCAGTAACAAGACGAAAGAAGCAACATCCTGTTTTATGGAGGGTCTGATTAAAAAAAAAAATATGTGAGAAAAAACACTCTGTGCGCAGAGTAAATATTTACCCATCCCTACCCCCACCCCCACCCCCACCCCCACTGTTGGGAGATCGAGTATCTGCCCAGGACATGAGAAGACGAGTCTCAGGATGGACACATCACCCCCTCCCCCTCCCCGAGGCCTTGGTATGACTCACTGGTCACGTTGCCTGGTACCATGCGGTCCCCACCCTCCTGAGGGCTGCGGCAGACGGAATGTCACCACAGACGGAGAAGAGCTCAATGAGGCACAGGTTGTGGGGGCCTTGACCCCGAGAGGCTGTGCATTTTCAGCAGGTCAGCTGGGGGTGAGAGTCGTCTGCCTTCCCATTCGCAGACCTGGGTTCATGACCTGGTCCTGAGATCAGGGTGCTGGAGGCCCTCCTGGAGGTTTTTCCAGTCCCTGGGTGTTGAGAAGGTGGGTGTCGACACAGCCCCCAAGAGTCTGCAGCGAGAGCACGTGTCTGGGCTGCCCTTCCCAGGAGACGGGGCCCATGTTGTCACATTTATGTCCCCAGGAGCTCTGCGGATCGCAGCCGGTCTCCAGGACCCCTACCTCGCAGACGGGAAACGGGGAAAACAGGCTCTTTGCTGTCGTCGTTTTTTTGTGTTGCGTTTCATCAAATCAGAGACGGGTCTCCTGGTTCTTTCTGCTTCTATGCGCGCAGGCCCCTCCGGGCCTGGGCAGGCGTGAGGGCGCCCCTCGCACCCCCTGGATCCCCACCCGTCACCCTGGCTGTGGCACTCTCTCCCGGGGTCATCGTGAAGGTCACTATTTGGTGGTGGGTTATGATGATGCCAGTATGTCCAAAAGGCTGTTTTTTCACCTCGTGAAATTCTGAAACCGTGACAATTGTTGGCAAGCGATGGTCTCACTTCCATTTTGGCGGAGTTTTGAGCACGCTGTTAGGGCTGCTTGCATTGTAAGGGGACAGGGAGCTCCGCTCAGAAGGGGGAGGCGGCGCGGACCGTGCCCTGGTCTCACTCCGGGGGGAAGCACGGGTTTGGGGCGCGGCTGGGTCAGCGTTCAGGCACGCTGCTCCCGTCATAGCTGCTGGATCTTCGGGTCCCCTCTCTGCACCCCGCACTCTGCCCTGAAGGGCGACTGTCCCCAGTAGGAGCCCCGGGCTTCACTGAGCCTCCTTCCTGTCCCTTCTGGGACCCACGGGTGTTTTCCTGAAGCATCCAGGTTCCCAGGTGATGGGGCCCTGCAGGGACGATGCACCAGGGGGCACTCGTCGGGGGGGGGCCGTTTGCTGAAGGGCTCCCCTTGGAAGCCCAAGGCTTGGAACCCCATGGGGTAAGGTGGCTCAGAGGAGGCCCACCCTGCCGGCACCTTCTCTGGGAGCTACCACGAGCACCTGCTCCAATCACCGTCCACTCAGAGCCAGGGGAGACGGGCGGCCACGTGGCTACCTTCCCTGCATCTGTTCCTGGGCTCTGAGGCCAGGCACCGTCCCGGCCGCCCTGAGGACCTGGCCCTCCCGGGCACAGCGCTCCTCCTGGAGCCATTCCCCTGCGGGTTCTTTGACCTTCTTGAGCTTAGCCGGGGCTCCTCCAGGAAAGCACCCCTCCTCCAAAGCACCTTCCCCCAAGGCGCTTATTCTGAGCTCCTTCAGATGTCTGACTAAGCCAAGGGTCTCTCGGCCTCTGCCTGCCCCCAGCACCCACGAGTCACTCTGCATGACCTCCTGGGGTGGCCAGGCAGGTGGAGGAGGGGCTGTCTCCCCTGCCTGTCCCCTCCCTGGCTGAAACTTCACTCTCTGTTGGTTTGAGAACCGGGGACTCAGCCCACAGGCTCAGCTGAGCTTCCGCAGACCACGCACTCGGTGTTTTGAAACAGATACTGAAGAACCGTGGGGAGCCGGGGTCGTGCAGAAAAAACCTTCTCCCCGACTTTCTCCGCGGAGGGGGTGGGAATAGGCACGTGTGAGGAGACCCAGCCTCCCTCCTGCTTGGTCCCCACCCCAAAGCCCATCACCTGGTTAAAAGACAAACCAGAGAGACACACAAAAATGCCGTGGGGTCAGCAGAGCGTGGTGGTGCCCCGGGTCTGCTCACTCCGGGACCCTATGGGCAACCTAGGGACAGGGAGCCGAGGCTGGAGACGGTTCTACACAGATGGCCTGGCCGGTTGTCACAAAGCCCCACGAGAAAGGCAGCAGTGGGGTTTTATCCCCATTCCACAGCTGGGGAGACTGAGGCCTCGAAGCCAGTCCCCAACGGTGACTGTGCCTGCTTGCTCCGGGACGTCGTGTGATGCTGCAAACAACAGCTGTGGGCCCACCAAGAGGAGAGAGAAGGCACCAGTGAAAACGGAGCTGGAGCCACCCCTGTCTCTGGGGCCCCAGCTGTTCACGCCTTGGTGGGCAGGCTGTGTCCTCCGAGGCTCGGGGCGGGGGGCACCTTATTCAGGCCAGGGAGGGTCAGGCCTCCACGCCCTCCTCTGTCCTCTAGTCCCAAGCCTGGAGCACGAGGGCCGACGGCCAGCCCCGGGCCTGGGGCAGCTGCACCCTGCAGGGAGCACAGACAGCCTCCCACTTCCTGGGTCAGGACGTCCACCCGCCCGACGGCAGCCGCCTCCCCCGGACTGGGCGCTCAGAGCTCCGGTCGCCTCTCACTCAACCTGCCGCCTTCCCAGCAGGTGATGCGGGTTGCGTAGCGATGCCGGGAAGAACTCACACGCCTCAGTGAAGCCCGCAGACTGGTGCTGACGCCAGCCAGCGAGAAGTGAGTGCTGAGCGCAGCTGGGCGCCTGAAGCCCACTGAGGAGCCCAAGATGGGTCCCTGTCCACGCACAGGGGGACACTGTCGCCCAGGCCACACCAAGGGGTGCTCTGGGAGGGGCCTGCCCCTTGAGCGTGACGGGGGAGTCCGGAAGGTGTGGAGCGGGGAGGGGCTGGGTGCTCGACCACCCCTGTGGTCAGAACACCTGCTGACCTTTTCTCTTTACGTATTAGTGGGTGCGGCAGCCAAAGCCTCATCAGAGGGGTCCCCAGCCCAAGTCCACCTGGCGCCAATTCTGAGCCTCTCTTCCCATGAACGAAGTCTGGAGACTTCTCGGCCTGGAATGTCTCAGTGAGCAGAGCTGGACCACGGCGTGGGAAGCAAGACACATCCAACATCCAGCCCAGAGAGAAGGCTGGGAGCGCCACAGCTCAGCCCTTCCAGCAACACTGAGGAGCCAGAGTCCCTAGAAACTCGGCGCCTGCCAGCTCTGTTCACGCACGCGCAAGAGCGGAGTGTTCACGCACGCGCAAGAGCGGAGTGTCCACCGAAGGGGACACATTTACGGCAAAATCTAGAACAGCAGGGGTGTCGGGACTTCAGAGCTTCCATCTCCTTCTTGCCCCTCTGATACGGTGTCTCAGGATTCTGGTAAGCTCATCTATAAATGCCCTGGGGTATTATCGTTGCCCGAGAAGACGTGCCCAATCCGCCACATCCCAGCTGGAAACATCTTGCGTAAAAACACCCCAAGGTGGCCTCAGACCTGGCGGTAAGGGACCTGTAGTTGCAGAGGGCCTCCTCCCTCCCACTCTCTGGGCACGCTGGGCTCCGGGGAGCACTGAGTTTCTATGGCCCCTGCAGTCCCGCAGTTTCCTCCCTTGAATCAAACCTTGATCTTTGAAGCCCCAAGTTTTGTAGATTTACACTGGCCTGAAGGGACCGGGAAAGGACTCAGTGAGGCCGGGAGTCTCCTCAGCAGCTCTGAACACAGCAGGGAAGGGTCGGATTGCTCACCCCTCTGGCTGCCCCTCGGAAGGGACTCCCACACCGCAGCAAAGTTTGCAAAGACTCCTGAGGTCAGAAGGGCTACAGGGTAGGCCCCGGCTGGGAGCGGGGTTACGGCTTCTGCCCCCTCCCCACTGCCCAAGGGGGCTTTGTAAAGTAGGGGCTCAGACTGTGAAGGATTTGTGCCTGTATTCAGGTTTATTTTATTTTTCACTCTAAGCAGGACATTTTGCTTTGAAGGGAGAGGTGACCGAAGAACTAGAGGCCAGAGAGGCTGGACACATACCTGCAGTGGAGTGGACACTCACCAAGAGCTAGAGGGCCTCTCTTTCGGGCAGTGATCCTGCTGTCGGCCAGGCAGCCTGGCTCAACTGCTAACGGTGATGTCTACTTTCAGTCGGGAGGAGTCCAGAGGGTTCTTCTCCTTGCACGAGGCCTGACGCGGTGCTGGGAGAACGAGCTGCCTAGACAGCCTCCTCCAGCTGTTGCTACGTGGAACTCGGAAGTGCAGCAGTTTTATCCAGAGCGTTTTCTGTGATGTGTGTTCAGGGCCCCCTAGAAGGGTCCCCTTGGCTTTGTCAGTTCCCGAGACCCAGATGGACACCACTTGTGCTATTGAAAGACGCTTCTCATGGCCTAGGTATTACTCCTGTTCCCACATTTCCATGGAAAACTTGTGGATGGCAATGTTAATTTAAGAAACTCTACCTGATTAGGTAGAGGGAGGGAGACATAGATAGGTGAGCCCTCAGACAACACAGTAGGTAGAGAGTGGCTATCAAACCGCTAACTGGGGTATCACTATTCTCATCACTGGACCTGGAGGCCTGGACCTGGAGGCCTGGACCTGGAGAAGTGGGCTTCCTCTGAGCATGTGTCCACACAGGGGAGGGATCCAGGGGCAAAGAGTCGGGTTTCGTGGTCCCGGGATATGGCCTGGGTTCTCTCCTTGGACTTTGGCCTCGGGGTCTCCTGACTCTCCGGTGTGGGTACCTGTGTGCCCACCTGCACGGGCACTCCTTGTTCCTTGCCCCCTCTGTGGTCACCCCTGGCCAGGCCCTCTGCCCTGGGCTTGGGCATGGGAGGCTCACAGGGCCTGTTCACTGGAAGTAGAGACAGAGGGGCTGGTCAGTCTGCAGGGACGCAAGACACCCCTCCAGCTCGAGGAGGAAGGGACATGGACTTTGCGATTCGGAAATCAAGAACGTTCTCTATGGCCACTCCATCCGTAAGTTTTCGATAGTTTGATCTGGCATTCCCTCTAATCAGCCCCTGGAGGACGACCGTGACCTTTGCAGTCTTCATGACCTCCAAAGGCCTCGGGGACCCTGCGGGACAACACAGGACATGGCGGGACTTCATTGCCAAGACAGCAGCTCTGCCCTCCGAGGTCTCAGCAAGAAGCCCAGGTGCGTGCACGTGTGTGTGTAGGCATCTGTCTGTGTTTGCTGTATGCCGCGGCCCCTGGGGCTCCTGCTGCAGGGCGCCGCACCAAGGTCACTTCTAGGAGCCAGCAAAGTGATGGAAGTTAACAGACCAGCATTTCTGGAGCGCCTGCCTTTCTCGTGGGCTCGGGAACAGGAGTAAAGACTGAGGTGAGAAGTTCAGGGTCCACCACATTCTGGCACAGACCCCACTCTCCAGAACCCTGTCTGGAGGCGGCACGGGGTCTGCATGGCCTCTCCCCCATGGACAGCTCCATCCAGCTGACCCAGGTACCAGCTGTCCCCCACGAGCTATGCTTCTGGAGCCTCAGGGTGGTGAGCAGGTGACTTGCAGCTCCCCAGCTGGAAACCCTTTACCTGGGCGTCACCCCAGCTCCTGATGCCCGCAGACGCAGTAAGGAGGCCAGCGTGGGGAGTGGGACTTCCTGTCCCGCGTGGAGCGTGTCTGTCCCGTCCCCCTGCCTGCCCGGGCCAGAGTCTCCTTCTTAGCCACAGACTGGAGCCTCCGTGGGGCCTCTGCCCCAGGGCTCCTTCCTTACCTGCACACGCAGGCGTCGTACCCTCACCCTCGCCCAGCTGCACAGACCGGTCTTCAGGGGATGGGACAGCTGCGGCGGGCGGGTCAGCTGCCATGGAATTGGTCATCAGGGAGACTGAAGGCACACAGAGCAGACAGTGACCCACCAGGAGATAAATGTAAGTGAGCACAGAGGTCGTGTCCGGCGGAAGCAAGGAATTCCACCCGGGAAGGCTCTGCCGGGCTGGCCCTGGCTGGCACTGACCTCAGACCGTAGGGTTAGGACATAGGATGGGTGGCTGACAGGGGCCGGGGGTAGCAGACGGGCACATGGAGGGGCTGAGGCCAGCCTTCCCAGACCTGGGCCCACTGAACATGCTCAACCACATCAGCGCTGGTGGTTCTAGAAAGTTCTAGGGTCAAGCACAGCCTAACACGTCTCACATCCCTGCTGATCCCCTTTAAAGTGACGCGACTGTTATTTTTGCAGCTGGTTCCAAGTTTCTCAGGCTGTGCTCATGCTGCAGTGTAGAGAAAAGAGACGGGAGACGGGGGCTGCAGGGACGTCTTTATTGTTCCTGGGAGGGGAGCGGTATACACAGCCACACTGCAGTCACTGAGCTTGTTAAAGACATCTCAATAAATAAAACAAAGAAGCAACATATACACTGAAACAGAAAATATTAAAAGAAAGGTTAGCTGAGTGAATCACAGAGGAAGAGAAAGGGGAGAGGTGAGGACTCCAGGCTAACTTGAGACAGCCATGCAGAGGCTGGGGCTGGGGCTGGGGGGAGTAGCTCGAGGTTCCTTTGTTAAGAGCCTTGGTCCAGTTGAAACAGAATGTACAGGAAGGCATTTCTGGTTTATTTTTTAAAAAATATACACTAAAAAAAGGCACTTAAAGGGAAATACAAAATAAAATCCTCGTAAATGTGTTCCTGATTTCAGCGATCTTCAGAATCAATCCCCGCCCCCTCAAAAAATAAAAATAAAAAAAAAATAGAACCCAGGGTTGGGTCTATGAACACTCAAACAGCGGCGAGGATGGCACCGTGAGCTATCCGGCGAGATGGACTGTGAGAGATGGACCGGCGAGATGGACTCTGAGCACCACTTCCTGAAGGGGGCGCGTCTTGGGGGCGGAGGCCGCGTGGTCCAGGGGGGCTGCCGCTGGGCCCTTGTCTGGACTCCGTGTGGGAGCGTCGAGATGATGGGGCGGGGGGGGGGGGCTTCCTGGAGGTCGCTGGGTTTCAGAAGCTGCAGACTCGGACGTTCCCCGATGCCAGTTGCACTCAGCCCCGCAAGAGTCTGGAAGACAAGGTACAGGGACGTTGAGAAGCTGCTGCAGCCCTCGTGTTCCGGGGCCACGTGGCCGTTTCAGCCCGTGGCCTCCCCGCGACAGGACGTGACAGCTGTGAGCTGCTCTGATACCTGCCTGCCCCATCCTCCCGGCAGGAGCTGGACAGTCAGCCGTGGTCAGGTCCACTGGGCACCTGCAGGCCGCTGCCCCCAGGGACCCAAGCCCGGCCCAGAGGGCTCCCTGTGTCCCCACCTCCACACTCCGCTGCCACTCCCAGACCCCGAGGGCCGGATGCCCTGCCTCCCGCGCCCACCAGAGCCTCGGCCCGCACAGTACCCCGCAGGCCGCTGCCGCCCCACGGAGGAGCTGCCCCTAGGTGGGCTCCTGTGGACAAAAGCGGTGCCCCCTGGCAAGGGAAGGGGGTTAGGGTGAGGTCACTGTTGGGGCTTCGGGGTCACGGTGAGAGCAAAGCCAGCCGTGGTGGGGGGCGGGGAGTGAGGATGAAGAGCAACGGGGCAGCCGTGGAGTCGGGGCTGGCAAAGGGAGGTGACTGTTTAAACCCAAGCTTTTTACAAAACGCGCTTATTTACTTACGCTGCTTGGGCCTTAGCTGCAGCGCGCGGGCTCAGCAGTGGTGGGTGAGCTTAGCTGCCCCCTGGCCTGGGGGACCTTAGTTTCCCGACCAGGGACCGAAACTGAGTCCCCTGCAAGGCGGATTCTAAACCAGCGGACCACCAGGTCAGTCCTTAAACCTGTGCTTCTGAAATAACCATACATTCAAAGACAGCTGCAAAAAAAATGTATAGGGAGGTCCCACGTATATCTCACTGGGTTCCCCCACTCTTATCACCTTGCACTGTCAAGTGAGGCGTCTCAACCAGAAGAGGGGCCTGGGCGTGGCTGGTGGGCTGACTCACACTTCACTCATGCGTGTGTGTGTGTGTGTGTGTGTGTGTGTGTGGTCTGATCTGCTGGGCAGTGGGCAGCAGCAGCAGGGAAGTGCCCTGCCCTCCCCTGGAGCCTGGGCTCCACACTGAGGCCCTGTAGCTCAGGGGGCTCTGGGACCCTTGACTGTATCCAGACAAACCCCTGCAAGCGTGAAGACCCTGCCTCCCTGAACCCCAGCGCCTGGAGACACACACACTCCTTTTTCCCAAGTTCTGAGCACTCCAAATATGTCAGCCGTTTAAAGTGGTCCTGGGCAGAAAGTCAAAGGCTGCTCTCTCAGAGAATGTGGTTGTAATTAGATAATTAATAAGGGGGGCAGCTAGAGAAAGCTAAATGGAAGCCTTCCTCCGCGGGAGGAAGTCATTACAACAGGTTTTGATATATGAGCCTTGCCAGCCCTCCAAGGGGAAACGGCATCATCCGTGGAAGCCAGGACGGCAGGGCCGCCCTGAGCAGTGTGGGTTTCGGGGTTCGCTCTGCACGCCCGTGGGGCCCGGGGCTCAGGCGAGAGCAAGCGGCAGGTTCATTAGTTTTCCTGGCTGAGGGCCCCTGGGCCCGCCCCCTTGATGTCACCCTGACCCTGGCCGGGTCTGCTGACGTGGGCGGCGCTCTCAGCCACAAATGTGAGACAGCTGGGGCCCCGAGTGCCTCCTGCGTGGGACAGCCACCTGAAATCGTGTGTGTGCGTCCTGCGCACAGCTCAGCCGGCCTCAGTCTGCCCGGTCCAGAAGGAGGGCAGGTGGAGAGGCCAGGCGGGGCTGGACTGAGAGGGTGGGTGCCCTCCTCTCTCACCCAGGCCAGGCCACAGGGCACTGAGAAGCAGCGGAGGGTCTTACTCCAATCTGTGTCCCGAGGGCTTGACACGGGGAGGGGCGCCCCGAGAGTTCTCCAGAAACAGAGGCAGGCGGGCTTAAGGGGGAAGCGCTCATTCTAGGGTCTTCCGTTCACTCACTGATCCCACCCACACACCCCTCCACCCACACTCTTCCCTCCCTTCCTCCCTCTCTCCCTCCCGTCCTCTCTTCCTTCTTTCTATCCACCCATCCATCCACCACCATCCACTCACCATCCATTCCTCCATCCACCCACCACCCATCCACCCACCCACCATCCATCCACCATCCATCCACCACCATCCACTCACCATCCACCCACCATCCATCGATCCATCCATCCATCTATCATCCACACAACATCCATCCATCACCCACCATCCATCCATCCACCCACCATCCACTCACCATCCATTCCTCCATCCACCCACCATCCATCCATCCATCCATCCATCTACCATCCACACAACATCCATCCATCACCCACCATCCACCCACCACCCATTCCTCCATCCACCATCCATCCACCACCATCCACTCACCATCCATCCATCCATCCACCCACCATCCATCCACCATCCACACAACATCCATCCATCATCTATCCACCCACCATCCATCCATCATCTATCCACCCACCATCCATCCATCATCTATCCACCCACCATCCATCCATCCATCCACACAACATCTATCCATCACCCACCATCCACTCACCATCCATTCTTCCATCCATCCACCATCCTTCTCTCCTCCCTTCCATCCACTCTCCCTTCCATCTATCCCCCCATCTATCCCCCCACCCACCCACCATCCACCCACTATCCATCCATCCACCCTTCCACTCATCCATCCATCCACACGTCCATCTATCCATCCCTCTTTCCAACAGGCACTGGGTGCCTTTCATGTGCCAAGAATGCTGCTAGTTGTTTAAAAAGCCCAGGCATGGATCCAAGAAGTCCATCAAGGGAGAAGAAAGGTGCTGACAAACAGCTAGAGCTCAGCGTAGACAATGGCAACATTTTACAGGAAGTGCAGCTAAGACTCTGCAACCAGAAGGAAAGGGACAAAATACCCTGACTTTTGTCAGGGCTGCCAAAAAAGGCTGCCAGAGGGACACTGAAGGGTAGAAGGGGGGTCAGGAGACCAGGAGCTGCTTTCTGAAGTCCAGGGCTGTGGCTGTGGGCCACAGCACAGAGCAGACGTCCAGGGCCCTGCCCCAGCTCCCACTGCCCCTTCACCTCCATAGACCCTGGCACCCACGGAAGGGGCCAGGCTGCTCTCGCTGGCACAGCTCTTCCTTCCTCCCACTCGCTGCACCTAAAACAAAGACCCTCAACTCCTGGGCTCCCACAGACGCTGGGGTGGGGGTGGAGGTGCGAGGGGAGATGGGCAGGAATGGGCCCAGTGGCGGAAACGCTGACAGCTGCCCCCCACCCTGGCGGGTCTCACCCAGTCTGTGCAGGTCGGTCCTCCTGCCTCTGGGGTCTGTCTAGCACTGCCCTTCAGCTGAGGCCCTCTGGCCCCTCACCGAGCCTGGACCCAGCCTCTGACCGTCTGAACACAGCTCCCAAGAGCGGTTTGGAGGGAGAGAACCAACAAAATGCGCCATCAATGCAGGTAGAAAACAAATGACGATTCATAACAGGGGACTGAGGGCCATAGAGCGGAAACGGCCTTGCTGAGCAACACACACACACGCACAGATGCACGCACACGCATGCACACGCATGCACACGCACGCACACGCATGTGCATGCACACACACACACAGCCCCATGAACAGGGGCCAAACCCTCAAACAAGCGGAAATTATCATCTCGGGAGAAGCCAGCAGAGTGTGTGAAGATGAAACAGGGACACTCTGCTTTGAAAGAGAAGGAGCAACAGGAGACAAGGGAAGAGCTCCAGGAAACCACGGAAAGAATAGAAGCAAAATAGCAAAACAGACACTGAAGAGAAACCACTCCTAAACTGGAGACTGACCCCTGGAGTCTCCCAGCATCTCAGCCAAAAGACGAGGCATGGGCAAAGGAGGGAGCGGACGCAATCACACACGAGATCCAGAGGGGAGGGTCCCGCGCTCAGGAAAGACCGGGGGCGTCAGGTTAGAAGGAACACCCAGCTCTGGAAAGGACACCGAACGAGACAGGCAACCGAGCCCCAGCACACAGAAAGTTCTGGATCCTAAGACTGGAGAGAAGCTCCCACAGGCCTCCAGACGCAAGTAGGCCTGGCTGGCTGGGGGGACGGCCCCCTCTCCCACAGGCCTCCAGACGCAAGAAGACCCGGCCGGCCGGGGGTGACGGCCCCCGTGCTCACACCACTCGCTAACTGACCATCCCAGGACGCCCAGAGGTTGGATGGAGAAGGGTGGGGTCCCTGGAGCTGCTCCCCGAGAATCTGCAGACCCCCAGGAAGGAAAAGAAACCTGAGGCATTGAAGTCCTCAGCAAGCGCCCCTCTCGGATGCCACTTCCAGGAAACACTGCGAGGAAACGCCTCCCATCCGGATGAAGAGCAGCCTGGGCTCTGTCTCCACAGGCACAGCGACAACTGGCCCAACAGTCTCCCCACTGCAAACCAGAAAGGCAGACAAGATGCTGTGTGCAATGCTCTTGTAATCCCGGGAGGGCTGGGCACCGCCTTTTCTCCAGCCAGGTCCCTAGGGTCTAGTGTGGCACCTGGCATGCAGTAGGTGCTCAATAAATACCTGCTGAAAAGGGGCTCCAGTGAAGAAATCGGACTGACAGCAGAGGAGACGGTCATCCAGGCGTGGTGCTGCTCAGCTGCTCAGCCGTGTCCGACTCTTGGGGACCCCACGGACCGCAGCACGCCAGGCCTCCCTGTCCATCGCCAACTCCAGAGTCTACCCAATCTCATGTCCATTGAGTCGGTGATCCCATCCAACCATCTCGTCCTCTGTCGTCCCCTTCTCTTTAGGCCTTCAATCTGTCCCAGCATCAGGGTCTTTTCAAATGAGTCAGCTCTTCGCCATGAGATGGCCAAAGTATTGGAGTTTCTGCTTCAGCATCACTCCTTCTAATAAATATTCAGGACTGATTTCCTTTCAGATTGACTGGTTTGATCTCCTTCCTGTCCAAGAGACTCTCAACAGTCTTCCCCAGTGCCACAGTTTGAAAGCCCAGGTATGTCGGTCGCCCAGGTGTGACATTCCGTGCTCCGTGCAGCGCCCTCCCGACATAAAGCGCTCGGACTCCCGAGCATCCTAAGCATCTCTCCTCCAGACCAGCCGTAGTGGCACCAGCACATGGAAGCCTGTGAGAAGTCCAGAGGGCAGGCCTCACCCCAAGCTGAGGACTCGGCATCTGCACTCAGGCAAAATCGCTGCTCTTTGGAGAGAGTCTCGAGCAGGGAGAACTGGGCGTGGGGTGCCCAGCCCCTATCACCTGCATCCCTATTCAGAGATCAGACCACGGCTGGGATGGGCAGAGGCGTGCCAGGGGCACATGGCTGGGTGGAGAGCAAGAACTTGGGCATCACGATGCTCCCTGTTGGGGGTGGGGCCCACTGTGGGCAGCCAGGCCTGGAGGTTGGCCCACTGCTGAAATCCTGCCTGAGAGTTCCAGACCCAGAGAAGCCCGGGGCCCACCTGCGACACCCAGTGGACACAGCCACGCAGCCAACCTGCGTCCAGCCGTGACTGTACCTCGACGATCACCCACCTGAACAGGCGGGCAGCAGGGGTGCCAGTGACAGGCCCCCGGGGGAGTCTGAGGGTCACCCACTGATCTGGCCAGGTTCTCTTCTTCCCGCTGGGTGAGGCCTCTAAGAGACCCTGGGGCCCCGGGTGCAGCAGGCTCTGCACACCTCCTTGCCTGCTCCTGGCCAGACTGGGATGGGCAGGGTCAGTGCCCAGGGCCGCATGTCCGCCCCAAGGCCGTCTCTGTGACACGTTTGTCCAGGGATGAGAGGAGACAGGGGCTCTGCTTCCACGGGCGAGAATGGGAAGCCGGGGCTCCAGGCACCGAGCTTCTATCTGGCCTGGCTAACAGGAAAGCGGGCAGGCGGTAAACAGCACTGCCCCTTTGGGGGCGGGGCCGAGGCCCGCAGGGACGGGGTGGGCTCCCCTGGACCATCGGAGAGGCCGGGGTCCGGCAGCCCTTGTTGGGTGCTGGGCGGGCGAGGGTGGCTCAGAGGCGGGGCGTCCTGCCTTTCGGGCCCCGTCCTCCCTGCGACCTCTGGGCACCTCTCCGGGCTGGAAGGCCAGCGGGGCGGAAGTGTAGAGAAACGGCCATGCCGAATGACAAAACGGACCTGATCCCGCGGCTGCTTGGGGGCCCACGCCTAGCAGGCCAGGAACGGCCGGAAGCCACTCTCTGCAGGTCCGAGGCTATTAACCGCGCCTCGATTTTCAGAGACGCTTAAGGACACATTCCTGTGAGATGATGGTGGGCCAAGGAGGAGCAAAAGCAAAGCCTGCTTCCTCTCCCAGCAAACGGAAATCAAAAGGCGTCCGGCCTGCGGGAGCACCGCGCTGTCACCAGCTCCCCCTGAACGCATCCCGCTCCCTCTCCCTGTCCTCCTTGCCCTTTAAGGGGCTGTAAGCGGCCCCTGAACCAGGCAGTGGCTTTAAGAGGCAGGACTGGTCTCTCTCTGCAGGCCCCCGGGCGCTTTGTCAGAGAGGGGGACAGAGGCTGTGGCCACGTGAGTCTCCTTAGCCCAGCCATCAGCCACTTGGCAGTATAGGGGCCAGAGCTAAGACCCCAAGTTTCTCTGCTGGGGGCCAGCCCATCCCCCCTGGACAGGCCTGCTCACTCTGGATTGGCTGGGTTGGCGGGATCCCCTGACCACACCTTGAAGCTCTTAGGACTCCTGGCAGGAATAGGGGCTTCTACTCCTCTGCAGAGAAGCTCGGGCCCTGGCCACTCTGCTCAGCTCTGCTGAGACCACAAAGATTCCAGGATCTGTATGTCCAGCTCCAGAGTGACACTCAGGAGCGCCGCTCTGACCCCGGTGCAGGCTGTGGGCTCCAGACGGACCGTGCCCGTCTGTGCTGGTGGCCTCGGACCCTCTGGGGGCTCTCTGTCCCCTCTCAGCCTCCCAGACAAGCCCCCAGCTTGCAGGCCCCATTTGCCTTGGGGCCCCTGCCCTGTTCAGGGTCTGGGGTCAATGGGAGGGTGAAGAGGGGTGAGGACCCGTCTCTCCAAACTCTGGGACTCAGACGACTGAGCCCAGCCCGTCCACCACCCGTGAGAAAGAGGATTGCCCTCTGGAATGGCCGTATTTGTGATGCCAGGGCACTTCTATGGAGCCCTGGTGGCTTGCAGGCGAGCTGTTGGCCTTGCTCCTGCAGGCAGTGAGAACTTCACATCCACTTAGAACTGGAGCTGGCGTATGCTCTCTCTCTCTGTCTCTCCCCCTCATCCTCTCCCTGGACTTGGCCTCAGTGACTCAGGCTGACTGTGTCTGGAGTGGCCTGTCTGCCAAGGGGAGATCGCCCTGAGAACAGGCTGAGGAGGGGGCGAGCTTGCCTCTGGGAGCCCCGGCAGCTCCCTCCCGCTGGCTGCTTCCCAGCGTCCAGGCCTGGAGAGGCCCACCCTGTGGAGCCCACCCCGGCGGCCCGCGCCTCCGCAGGGCCAGCCCAGCTCCCCCGGGAGCTATAGCAGGAAGGCCCCAGGTCCCCGCCGACCCACCCTCAGCGCTACCCCGTGCAGCCTGCCTCCGAGGGAGGCTGTCCCATTTCTTCTCCATGAGTCACGAGACGCTGCCAAGGGTCCTCCCATGTTTCAGAGACAGAGAGAGAGTAAGTCAGCAGACAAGGAGGGTGCAGTCTCTTCCTGGTACACGGCCTCCCGACCTGGAACTACTTTAACCAGTAAACCAGCGTTTCTTCAGATGCCACTGCATCCAGCTTCCACATAAAACTCCTGAGTGGAAGAGACGGGACCACACACCCACCCTGCAGGCGCCCCCTTTCAGCCTGGATGCGCAGCAAGTGCCTTTAGAGGCAGTCTTCCAGGGGCATCATTTCAGAGGTGACTAGAAGGAGCCTGGGGGTGACTTACCCCAGGTCACCGGGCGGGTGTGAAATCACCCGCAGAACTTGGGTCAGCTAAGCCCTGGCTCAGAAACCCTCCCCCACCCACAGCCAACTTCATTCCCACGACACCCTTCACTCGGGTCCAAGCCTGGGGGTACCGACTTAATAAATGTCCTCACGTGTTTGACAAGCGAGTGCGTGGACATGCAAGCGTCCTCGTGATGGCGGCACCAGCTTGAGAGAACATTAATTGAAGGTTCTGACGCCACGTGTTCTGCTGGCACTGCTGAGTGACGGTCAGCGGCACCTGGTCCCTGCTTCCAGCCAGCTCACAGTTCGCTTGGGGACAGACATTATCACAAACTGCAGTGTGTTCTAATGAAGGTATAATAAAGGTACATAAAGGTCTCCGATTATTTCAGTGAAAGTCGCTCAGTCATGTCCGTCTCTTTGTGTGTGGCCCACCAGGCTCCTCTGTCCATGGGATTCTCCAGGCAAGAATACTGGAGTGGGTTGCCATGCCCTCCTCCAGGCGATCTTCCTGACCCGGGGATCAAACCCAGGTCTCCTGCCTTGCAGGCAGATTCTTTACTGTTTGAGCTACCCATGAAGCCCTCATTTTAAAAATCCCAGATCCCAGAAGTCGCTCAGTCGTGACCGACTCTGTGATCCCATAGACTGTAGCCTACCAGGCTCCTCTGTCCATGGGATTTTCCAGGCAACAGTACTGGAGTAGACTGCCATTTCTTTCTCCAGGGGATCTTCCCAACCCAGGGCTTGAACCCGGGTCTCCCGCATTGTAGATAGACGCTTTACCATCTGAGCCACCAGGGAAGTACAAACATATAAATATCAATGATTATACAAAAATGTAAGAAATGTTGGGGTTTCCCAGGTGGCGCCAGCGGTAAAGAACCCACCTACCAGTGCAGGAGACATAAGGGACCTGGGTTCGATCCCTGAAAGGGAAGATCCCCTGGAGGAGAGCGTGGCAACCACTCCAGGATTCTTGCCTGGAGAATCCCACAGAGGAGCCTGGTGGGCTACAGTCCACGGGGTTGCAAAGAGTCAGACATGACTGAAGTCACTGAACACATATGCACATGAGAAATGCTGTAACAGAAGTAAACCTATAAAGACACATCGTGAAAGCACAGAGAAAGCAAAGGTTAAGTTTCCAGGCTGTGGGGAGCTCTTCAGAGAGTCAGGGGCTGGCGCTGGGTCTTCAGGAAGCCTGGTCTTAGGCAGGAAGGGGGAGAGTCTTGTGGGGGGAGGCGAGGGCACACAGGCACAGACAGGTGGGCTGGAGGGTGGGGAGGAGCGGAGGTGATGGAAAGGCAGCTCTGGGGGTCAGAGGTGGGCAGGACCCCACGGGGCAGCGGGGAGGGAGTGGACAGGGAGGAGCACCCTGCAAGACGAGTTGGGCTTTCCAGAGAGACGACAGAGGATGAGATGGTGAGGATGGCATCACCGACTCAATGGACATGAGTTTGAGCAAGCTCCGGGAGCTGGTGATAGACCGGCAGGCCCGGCGTGCTGCAGTTCATGGGGTCGTAAAGTCGGACACGACTGAGCGACGGAACAAGTGTGCGCAGCTGGCCAGCAGTGCCCCCTCCTGGCGGGAGGACCACATCGCAGCAGAGAGCTAAGATTTTCACCCGGCCCTCGGGGTCCCCAGGCGAGCGGGGCTGGCTGGGAGCAGTCTTCTGCATGTTGGAAGGAACAGGGTGTGCCCGGAGCTGGCTCTCCACAGGCGATTCTGCTCTCATTCCCACATCGTCCACGTTAACACACCGTGTGAACCGCTGGGGTCAGAGCAGAGGAGCCAGAGCTGGGGAGGAAACCGAGAACCCCGCTGTTTGAAGAGGCCGCCGCCCCATCCCTTTCAGGGGAGCACGGCCTGGAAAACGCTATAGAACACTTCCCATGAATGATGAAAATGGGGGACAGAAAACTGTTTCCAGGAACACGTCGGCTGTGATGACGACCTCTCCCTGACCATTGCCGGCCTTCAGTTCCCAAACGAATCTCAGAAGAGCAGGCAATTTTTAAAATGCAAAATGGTTTACAGAGAAATAGCTTCACCTTGATTTATTTTACCGGACACTCTTTCTTCCAACCACCAAGAAAAAACCTGCTACGTTTGAAACATTATGTGCACAGGCGTGCAAACCCAGGGAAAAACAACCTTGGGAAGCGGCAGGAAAACTCCTACTGTGACCCGGTCCCCAGTCGCCCCGTCTCTGGCAGCCCTGAGTCTGGCGATTGATGTGGACAAACCAACAGCACACAGGGGCTCCTGGCAGGAGGGTGTCCTTCTGGGCGGGATACCCCAGGTGCTGGGGAGAAGCAGGGGGCTTGGCCAACCCACCCCTTCTGCTTCGCAACCCCTGGACTTGGGTGCTCTGAGCCCACTTCCTATTCTCAAGCTTTAGCACCACCTGAATACAACTGATCTTTGCTGGGAAACATCATACTTAGAAATCAACCAGGGATTTTCCTGGTAATCCTACAGTTAAGACACCTCGCTTCCACTGCAGGGGCCAGGGGGCACAGGTTCAATCCCTGGTCAGGAACTAAGATCCTGCATGCCTCTGGGCACAGCCATAAAAGACAGAGAGAAAGACAGGACAGAAATGAACGGGTCCTCACTTAAGCGCAAAAGGCCCTCAGGCGTTTGGGTAAGACGAGCTCAGAGAAGCAGGGCAGGGTGAGTGAGCGACCCCAGGCCGGACCGGCCAGGTGGCTGTGAGCAGTCAGCACTGCCCTCCGGGTGGAGGCCAGGCCTGGGGACCAGAGGAAAGGTGTGCATGGTGACAGCCCCTCCTGCAGAGCCCGGTCCCCGGCCCCCGGTGGTCACTAACTCTGACCGAAAGACACCTGCCTGCTGGGCCTGCAGGACAGGTGTTCATGTGTCTCAGGGCAAATGCAAAGAGCCGGAGCAGTGCAGACACTGGGGACTGGGTGCCAGGACGGGCCGCTCTGCCCTGGCAGCCCCCAGGCCCCAGGCCCGTGGCTCCCACCCTGTCTTATCGCTTGGCCTCCACATGCTGCTCATGACCATGGCCTCCTGCTGGCAGGGAAGCCAACACCCTCGCTTGTACAGACACTCGAGTTCCTGGTAGCAAGGAAGTGGGGTCCTCGGGGTGTTAACAGGGGGCTCTGCTGTCAGCTGAGGAGGACCAGCCGGGGGTCCCAGCCCTCCAGATATGTGTGTGTGTGTGTGTGACTGTGAGTCGTGCAGTCCTGTCCAACTCTTTGTAACTATACAGTCCATGGAATTCTCCAGGCCAGAACACTGGAGTGGGTAACCTATCCCTTCTCCAGGGGATCTTCCCAACCCACGGATTCAACCCAGGTCTCCCTCATTGCAGGCGGATTCTTCACCAGCTGAGCCACAAGGGAAGCCCAAGAATACTGGAGTGGGTAGCCTATCCCTTCTCCAGGGGATCTTCCCAACCCAGGGATTGAACCCAGGTCTCCTGCACTGCAGGCGGATTCTTCACCAGCTGAGCTATCAGTCATGGTTACCCTGCTGATCTTCAAAGAACCTGGAGCTGCTGCTGCCTCTGGGAAATGTGTTAGATAATTCCTCCAAAACAAAGTCATCCATCACTCTCCTTCCAACAAAGAGCACAATTCCCAACGATTAGGTTTTGAGATTCAAACTTCTAATTTCACAATACACAAGTTTAAGGGCTCTTTTGTCTGCTGAACAGACATAGGTCCACTGAACCTAGAAGGGCTTGCGTGTGTCGGCGAAGACTCTTTAAATCGAATGATTGCTGGTATACCATGCTGTGATGATTTCAGTTGGCCAGCAAAGTGATTCAGTGATACACAAATATATTCCGTCTTTCTCAGATTCTTTTCCATTACAGGTTCTTACAAGACACTGAGTCTAGTTCCCTGGGCTATACAGTGGGCCCTTGCAGATTGTGGATTTCACGTATACATGTTAGTATATGCCTGTGTGTATCTGTTAATCCCAAACTCCTAACTTACCCCGCCCTACTTTTCCCTTTGGTAACCAAAAGGTGGCTTTCCATGTCTATGAGTCTGCTTCTCTTTTGGAAATAAATTTATTTGTATCATTTTTTTTCGGATTCCACAGTAAGTGCTGTCATGTGGTACTAGTCATTGTCTGACTTACTTCCCTGAGTGTGAGACTCTTACCAGGCCACTGGTAACTGCCCGCTGCTGACTGTCACTGAGGGGCTGAGCAGTCCAGTCTGGGAAGGGTGGATTCTGGGGGACTGATGCCGGTAGGGGGGCCTTCTCGGCCTTGGCTTCCACGAGATAGTTCTGGGTCACGCCCTTGTCCCGGACAGCTCGCGGCCCCTGGGGCCAAGGATAGAGACACAGAAATATGCTCATTATTGCTCAATTTTTAAAAATTCAATTTTCCTGGACTGAAATCCCACATTTATAAATTACAGAAGACTCAAATCCTACGGAATAGACTGTTTTTAAAATATTTTGGAATAGGAAAAAAAAGAAAACCCCGAATTATTCTGTATTTTCCTACCCAGTGTCTTTCCACAGAAAGTGACAGGAGCGAGAAGTGACCGCCGGGCCCACACACTTCTGCCATCAGACCTCAGCGGCACAGCCCGCCCTAGGCCATGCGGTGACCCAGTGGCCCCTCCTTTTTAAAGGCTTCGTGGAATGGCTGGCTCTTCGGAGACTCTTCCTAAGCTGAGGGCTGTGGCAGTGAAGCATTTGAAAATAAACGAACCCCCTTCCTAGATGCCCTGACGGGGAGGCGCTGACCTCTGCCCAGGGGATGTGACCAGGCCTGACCCGAGGACGTCCTGCAAGGCTGGGCCCGGGGTCTGTGAGCCTGCAGCCTGGTCCTGTCTCGCTCATCTGCTTCTATCTATCTGCCCAGGTGCGTGCACGCCTGCTGTATGACGGATGCCCACTTTGTGTCTGTGGGGACGTCAATGAATGAGCTGGCTGGCATTCCAGGGACGGAGCCCCATTTCAGGTCACACGCACCGGCTCCCCCGGATTCGGAATGACCATTTGGCACGGGCTGAGCAACTCGAGTGGCCGGATTGGATGGTACAAATACAAATAGATGTTTCTCTGAAATGCGACCGCGTATATCAAAGATCTGTCGTGCACAGGCCGTCTGTGGGGCTCTGCTGCAGACCCAGCAGGTGGAGTGGACGGGGCGGGGAGCAGGCCTTCGGCACCTGGATCGCACGTGAATTTGTGTGTACACGCACGCTGCCACGGTCCACCTACCTGTGTGCATACGCACGGGGCACACATATACCAACACCACACACACATATGTACACGCACCGCCACGCTCCCCTCTCAGAGGGCTCACCTCTGTCCCAAGTCTGCTGCTGACTTAGCGGTTTGGGGGTTGAGATCATGCACTCACGTGGCTCCTAACGGCCCACCACACAGATGTTGGCAGGAGTTCAGGGCCAGCTTCAATCAGACCCAGCTACTCCCCTGGGTGTGATGGCTCAGGGTGCCTCCACAGCTCCTCCGCTGAGGCCAGGAGCCCTGGGGTGGCCGGGTGTGGCCAGCAGATGGAGAAGGGGCAACTCTGCGCCCCGGAGTCTCTGCCCAAGGAGGACACCGGATGCCCTCTTCTTAAAAGTACCTCTCCGATCACTCACGCTAACACTTTCCGTCTCTTCCTTTCTGGCCGAGTTAGCCTGACCGTCACTCGTCGGAGTCACAGATGTCCACGTGCCACACAGATCTGTGTACTCGCCCAGTATTCCTCTGGAGTCTTTCATTGGTTGCAACCATAGTCCTGAGTTTGCAAGCCAGAAAAGACTACCTTTATTAGAAAGACAGCAGTGCCAAGACCCGGAGATAGGGGATGAGACTGCAGAGTTAGGCTCAAATCAGAGTAGGTCAGTCTCTGAAAGTGTGATCTCAAGTTTTTGAATAAACCAAAGGCTGCTGCTCCTTAAAGGGGGTCACTCTTCCATAGTCACCCACTTTTAACGCGTTTATTTGCCATTCGGACTCCAGCCTAACATCCTACAGTAATTTCTTTTGCCGAGACAGACCCACGAATAAGGAAAGCGGTGTGTATGTCAGTGTTTATAAAGGAACTCAGCTTCCACTTTGAGTCTTAGACCCAGCAATCCACCTTCCCCTCTAGACGCTCTTTAATCAAGCTTTGTCAATAAATAGATGCAATGCAGATGTTCTGCGCAGTTTTAAAGAATTCAGGTTGAATCCACTTTAAAATAAGACACTACTGAGCCATCACGTACAGAGGAGAGACGTGAAGAGACTGCAGAAAGCTTTAACAAAACCCGAAATGGAGGCAGGATTCCGAGAATCAGTGAATACACCTTGAACCAGAAACAAAAATTTGAATAATGCTTAGCAAAAGCACAGAAAGACCGAAACACTTTCAACCTCTAACAGGAGTTACTTCAAGGAAATCTGGGGTCTCACATTCGGTAAACAAAGAAAGGAAGCCGTGGTTACACTCCAAAAAAGCTTTACGATTTGTTAAGAACTTGAGTGAAAAGTGCCCTCTTTAGAAATGGAGCTGCCCTCCCAAATGAATCTGAAACGAGTTCATTTAGACAGTTTTCCCAAGCACACACCCACTTCACAAAGTACAGTGAACACGTCTAAGGCTTCAGAACATAAGGGACCAACCCCTGCGTTGTCGAACTGTCTTCCCTCGCGTCACGGGGTGGCTCCGGTCGGGGCGAGGACGGTGAGGCTGCAGCCACAGACACGCGCCGCCTTTCCCGGGGCGATGCCGGGCCTCCGTCTGGTCTTCCTGCTCCTCCAGGCCGGCTGGGACTCAACACACAGCCACTCAGGACTCAGGCTGGTAGAGTCTCTGCTGTCTCGAAGCTGCCCCATGGGGGCGCACAGCCCCCCAGCCACTCGGGACGGCGGCGGACAGACCCGAAGCTGTCCACACCCGAAGACCCACACGTCCACCCGACACGCCACCCCGACTTCCGCCAGGAGCCCCCCGGCTGGTGCCAGTCACCTGGCCCGGCCCGACCGCAGGCTCTGAGGAGCGAAGCTGTGGGGGTGCCGCTGAGTCCACCCCAAAGCCAAGGCAAGGTTTTAAACAAAGGCTTCTCCAAAACACAAACAGTAATTTGCAGACAGTCACTTGGGAGACCATCTGATCATCTGATTACATCACGTGTGTGTCAGCCACTCAGTTATGTCCAGCTCTTTGTGACCCCATGGACTGCAGCCCACCAGGCTCCTCTGTCCATGGGATTTTCCAGGCAAGAATACCAGAGCAGATTGCCATTTCCCTCTCCAGGGGTTCTTCCTGACCCAGGGACTGAACCCAGGTCTCCTGCATCGCAGACAGATTCTTTACCAGCTGAGCTACAGGGAAGCCCCTGATTAGACGACTTTCTCTAAATGTGGGCCTCAGAGTCCTGAAGGTTCCAAGTGGCAGAATCATGCCCAAATCGTGCCTGTGAGGGCAAAGGTGCAGAGAGCCAGACACCGGATGGGTGTGTGAAAGAACACAACTTTTAGAAAACAGTCACTGAGGCCAGCCAGGCCAGAATCAAGATTGCCGGGAAAAATAGAAACAACCTCCAATACGCAAGCGACACCACCCTCATGGCAGAAAGCAAAGAGGAAGTAAAGAGCCTCTTGATGAGGGCGAAAGAGGAGAGTGAAAAAACGGACTTAAAACTCAACGTTCAAAAAACTAAGATTGTTGCATCTGGTCCCATCATTTCATGGCAAATAGATGGGAAAAAAATGGAAACAGTGACAGACTTTATTTTCTTGGGCTCCAAAATCACTGCAGATGGTTACTGCAGCCATGAAATTACGGTGTATTAAAAGACAGAGACATTGCCGACAAAGGTCCATCTAGTCAAAGCTAAGGTTTTTCACCTGGAGAATACCCAGGGACTGAGGAGCCTGGTGGGCTGCAGTCTGTGGGGTCGCAAAGAGTTGGACACGACTGAGTTTTTCCAGCAGTCATGAACGGATGTGAGAGTTGGACCATAAAAAAGGCTGAGCACCGAAGAATTGATGCTTTTGAACTATGGTGCTGGAGAAGACTGTTGAGAGTCCCTTGGACTGCAAGGAGAACAAACCAGTCAGTCCTAAAGGAGACCAATCCTGAATATCATTGGGAGGACTGATGCTGAAGCTGAAGCTCCAATACTTTGGCCATCTGACGGGAAGAGTCGACTCACTGAAAAAGACCCTGATGCTGGGAAAGACTGAAGGCACAGAGAGAAGGGGCAACAGAGGATGAGATGGTTGGATGGTGTCACCGACTCAATGGACAAGTTTGAGCAAGCTCATGGAGATAGTGAAGGACAGGGAAGCCTGGTGTGCTTCAGTCCTTGGGGTTGCAAAGAGTCAGACATGACTGAGCTGCTGAACAACCACCACCACCACCACAAAGATCAGCCATAATAGCAAAACACCAAGGTAAACACGATGAAGTCAACCCCGCAGCGGCGGGGCCTCACTCACTGCCGCACACCCTGGTAACTGAGAGGGTGTGGGGCTGGAAGGGAGGGGAGGAGGGTGAGCGCCGGGCTCCCAGGCGCCGCCCCCGCTCTCCTCTCCCCGCTCCACGAGACGGGCCACCTGGCTCTCAGGATGGGGGCGGGTGCGCTGCCGTGACAGCTGCACCGCCACTTCAGGAGGCTCGTCACGGCGGAGGGGACAGCCGTCCCTGCTTGATGCCCCAGGGCTTTGTGAAGGCTCCTCGTTGAGCTCAGAAGACAGCTCCATGGGACGCTGCTAACTCATTAATTCAAAATCCAGCATCCCAGGGCTCTGGAAGGTCTCCCCCCTTCTTCCCGGTCACTTCACTCCCATCCCGACCAGGAGGTGTAGCTGGGCAGCTCACTTGGGATGTCCTTCACGGTGAAGCTTCTCTGTGCTGGAGACAGAGATCCCACTGACCCGACATTCGACTCCCCCACCTCCCCTGCCCGCTAGCCCCATTCAGCTCAGGGGGACCTCCCAGAGCCCTGCACAGAACGGCAGCCTGGGTGCTACACACACACCCAACATCCCCCTGGCTCCAGAAAACAACCTGAAAGCCAGCTCTCTGACCTTCTGAGTGAGGGGAAGTCGGGGCTGGATGAGGGGTAGCCATGCACACCACGCCCATCTAGCTTCAAAGACCCGGGAACCCTACGGCATATTCTGGGCGGGAACTCGGGTTCTCTCTCACACCTTGTCTAGAGGTACCTTGGACTCGAGAAGCATAAATGAAAGCTTTTCAGTGAACCAAAAGGATGTGGAAGGAAACCAGTTCCTCCCCCCTCCCCCAATATAGTTCAGCTTAAGTTTCAAGAATTTTAATCATTGAGTTGAGGACAGAATTAATACTAAGTAAAGCTGTGACCTGGGATATTTACAGGGCTTCAGAGGTTAATGTCATTTCACTAGCAGCTGGGGACTCAGATCCCAGAAGAGGCTCTAGGCAGGTGGGAAGCATGGGGGCTATTCTGTTGGTCTTTAGAATAAAATTCACGACACAGTGGCTGTCTTAGTGGGGATTTACAAAAGCTAATGGTTTTCCCAATAAGACGTCCAATCAAGGTCCGTCTAGTCAAGGCTATGGTTTTTCCAGTGGTCATGTATGGATGAGAGAGTTGGACCATAAAGAAGGCTGAGCACCGAAGAATTGATGCTTTTGAACTGTGGTACTGGAGAAGACTCTTGAGAGTCCCATGGGCTGCAAGGAGATCCAACCAGTCCATCCTAAAGGAGATCAGTCCTGGGTGTTCACTGGAAGGAATGATGCTAAAGCTGAAAGTCCAGTACTTTGGCCACCTCATGCGAAGAGTTGACTCATTGGAAAAGACTCTGATGCTGAGAGGGATTGGGGGCAGGAGAAGGGGATGACAGAGGATGAGATGGCTGGATGGCATCACCGACTCGATGGACATGACTCTGAGTGAACTCTGGGAGATGGTGATGGACAGGGAGGCCTGGCGTGCTGTGGTTCAGGGGGTCACAAAGAGTCGGACACGACTGAGCGACGAACTGAGCTGAACTGAAGTTCAGACGGTAAAGATCACAAACATACTTAGAAAATGTAAAATCACCTTGGTTTCCTCAGGAAGTGATGCTACAACATTCAGTGACATTCCTTCGGCCGCCCCAGGGCCACAGAGGGCGCTGATGACCTGGTCTACAGGATTCTCGGAGATCCCCGTGGTGAAGTCTCCTCACCACCCTCAAGCTCTCCAAACAGAACCTCACCTGCTGACTGGCACTGACATACAGGGCAGCCGGGAGGCACCACCCCCAGACCCTGACGTCCCTGCTGGGCTGGAGGCTGACACAGTGGACCCCAAGGGAGCCACACAGCCACAGGGGAAGAGTCTTCAATGAACCTCCTGCCTGAATTCATCCCTTGGTCAACTGCGCAAAGTAAGCTCAGCTTTTCACCTCCTGTCACTTTGCCCAGATGAAACAGATCTGGCCATGCCAAGCAGCAGGTGGCAGGGCCTTGGCAGGGCACCCCGTGGGCCACTGAAGCTCAGAGCGATGAATGGACATCACGTACAGAGGGGGCGACCTGCCAGCCCTGCAGACAGCCAGGGAGTGAGGCAGGGGTGCTGGGGACCAGACTTCGAGGGCTCCGAGGAGGAGACGGCTCAGCTGCCCGCCACCACCCCATCTCCCCCGTTTGTGAGAAGCCGCCCCAAACCACTCCGAGTGTCTCAGGGGTGAAGCTTCACGTGTACCCTGGGCCGCCGGGTCTTTTCTCATGGGGGAAACTCAATGGATAACACCGCAGCCCCTCTACCCCTTTATCCGCCCCGCTCAGGGGAGGTGGGTGTGGGGAGGGAAGCCGAGTGCTCAGCGCAGGCCCCTGGGAGCTGGCTGCAGGGAGCACATCCCCACCCCCCCCACCCGCAGCTCCCCCGCTCCGACACCCCAGCCCCGCGGGGAGGCCCCGCTTGGCCCAACTCTGCCGACACAGAGCTGCGTTTGCCTGACCCCAAGCCCTCCATCTCAGCCATCATCTGTAAAAAGCGGGGGCAGCCCACTCCAGGAGGAGCTTCAGAGCCTTGGGGCTGGGGCTGCCCTCGGGGATCAGGCAGCTTCACAGAGGAAGCTTCCATCGGCTGAGCCCTCCCACCTCCCCTTCACCACCGGCCATCTGATGACCTTGGTCACAGCTAATCCCTAGGCTGGACCTCACGTCTCCTGGGTGGAAGCTGGCACCTGGCTTGAGGTCTCCATGGCCCCGGGGTTCTGCTGATTTTTGAGACTCTCAAGGGAGATGTGAGAGCTCACTCACCTGTCTCCATGGGGACACAGCTCGTCACTGTTTAGTTCCTAAGTCATGTTCAATTCTTTGTGACCCCGTGAACTGTAGCCCTCCAGGCTCCTCTGTCTGTGGAATTCTCAAGGCAAGGAATACTGGAGCGGGTTGCCATTCCTTTCTCCAGGGGAATCTTCCCAACCCAGGGATCGAATCCGCATCTCCAGCTCTGGCAGGTGGATTTTTCACCTCTGAGCCAGCAGGGCAGCCCCGGGGGCGCAGGTAGCATTTGATAAACCTGTTTGAAGACCTGGTTGCTGCTGCTGCTGCTGCTAAGTCACTGCAGTCATGTCTGACTCTGTGCGACCCCAGAGACGGCAGCCCGCTAGGCTCCCCCGATTCTCCAGGCAAGAACACTGGAGTGGGTTGCCATTTCCTTCTCCAGAAGATCTGGTTAGAGCTGTGGAATCCTCAATTTTCCCGGAAGATGCTCAGCACGGAAAGCACGCACACACCCCCTTCTTGAGGAGGAGGCTGGTTTAAACAGCAGATTTCTGAAGGGAAGCGAGAGCCTAGAAGGAACCCAGATAAACACTGCAGGGTCGGGGAGGCCAGGAGCAGTTGAAGCTGTGGATCCAGATGGACTGAAGCCAGACGTGCCGCCCACGGCCCTGGCTTTGTGGAGCGGCCCTTATCGGCCATCTCTTCCTGACGCTTCGCAGATGCACAAGAAGAGAAAAGCTGGTTCCATCCACCTCACAGCCGGGAGGCCAGCCACATGCAGTCCTCAGCCATCCACTCCCGAGAGCGGGTGCCCTCCGCCCCGGCCCCCCTCTGGAGGCCCCAGGAGCTGGGGTGCCACTGACCCCTCTCCCTCCTTGCATCAGAGCTCCTCCCTGCCCAGGCCTCTAGAAAACTCTTCTGCTCCAGTGCTGAACGGCTTCCCCGCTCTGTCTTCAAACCCCTGGCCTTTTCTTTCTGCTGGAACGGAAGGAGGATGTGCGGTGACGATGGGGCAGCCTCACTCTGCCCTGTCTCCATCCTCCGCCTTGGCTCCTGGTTTTTCTCTCCTTATTTCTCCTGTTTAACTCAGGAGAGCCAGCCTGGCCCCTCAGGTACATGCCGGTGCAGGAGGGAGTGGGAGGCGGATTTAAATCACGGAGAATTTAAGAAGAGGGAAGTGGTCACCGTCCGTGCTCCCCACCCGTGCTCCCGGCTCCCCCGCTTCTGGGCGAGGACGGACAGGCACAGGGCGACTTCAGGGGTCAAGGAAGCAGCCCCCAGCTCCATCCTCACGGTAAAGCAGGATTCTCAGCAACGCCACGCTCTCCTCCAAGGGACAGCAGGCATCAGAGGCAGAAAATGGAGCCCCAGGAACCCGAGGTCTCTTGAATTAGCAGAAAAATAGATGCTCGAAAGAAAGAATCATCAAAGAGACATTCACGTTCATCTCGCCCCAGACGTCCCCTGGGCTGCATCCCCCGGGGCCACGCTGTCCAGCCCTGTCTGAACGCCCCTGGGCTCAGGGTCTGAGGACAGGACAGACTCCCGCACCTGAGGGGCAGCTCCAACTGTCTCACATTCTGAGAGTGGGGTCACACTGGACAATGCCCTTGGCCCATCACAAGAGGCTCTGCCATTGAACCCCAAGGCCCCTGGACACAAATCTCCCTGGGCGCACACCTGGACCGGTCTCCTGTCCCCCCGGCCGTCACCTGCCCTGGCTTTCAGCCGCTGGAACTGTCCCCAGCACCCTAGTTTCTGAAGGGCTCCTCAGGAAGCATATTCTGCTTGCTTAAAAGAAGCTCTGTCCTTGCAGAACTCTTAAAACCGAGTTATCGCTTCTCAGTGATTCAAACAGACTCACTCCCCACAAGCTTCCTCACACAAAGCAAAGTGAACCCGTGAGCTACAGACAAATGTGCTCCTCCCAAGGAGTTCTCGTCCTGAACTTAAGTGCTTTTACAGGTCATTGACTCCCTGGCCGAGGGGCTGGAGCAAGGAGAGAGCTGAGCTGGGGTCCTGGGGGCTACCACCCCAAAGACCAATCAGAGTCAGCCTAAGAAGCTCTGAAATCATAGTAACATGAGTCAACATTCAGCCAAATGAAATTTGCACATGCTTCTGAGCACTGTCTGCTTTCTGAGGCCGGGCACACTGGCACGGGGAGGGCCTTGGGGCTTCTGCGTTTCTGTTTGGGCCACAGCACAAAAGTGGAAAAACGTCCTGATCTGTTTTCCAGCCGTTATCTGATTTCAGGTCCCGGCAGTTCGGAGGTCAGTCAGTGCAGGCGGACGGCGGCGCTGGTGCCAAGGGGCCCTGGGCTCCCAGGAGAGCTCGCAGCAGGGGTGTGTCCCGCTCGGCGCCCTGGGCTCGCGGGACCCAGGCTGCTGCTGGGGCGGCAGGGAGAGCCCTCAGAGGAAGAGGAGAGGGGGCTCGGTGTGGACAGGGGTCAAGGCCAGAGGGGCCTGAGCTTGAATCCTCACCCTGTGTGCTCGTGAGCTGACAGTGTGGGTCTGTGTGTGTATGTGAGAGAGAGAGAGTGAGTGTGTCTAAGTGTGAGAGAGAGTGTATGTGTGTGTGTCTCTGTGTGTGTGTATATGAGTGTGTGTGTCTGTGTGTATGAGTGTCTGTGTGAGTGTGTGAGTGTGTATGAGAGTCTGTGTGTGTGTATGAGAAAGAGTGTGTCTGTGTGAGCATGTGTGTATGAGCGTGTGTGTGTGTGTAAAAGTACGATTGTGTGTGTGTATATGAGAGAGAATGTGAGTGTATCTGTGTGTGTATGAGTGTGTAATAGTGTCTGTGTGTATATACGAGAGAGTGTGTGTCTGTGTCTCTGTGTCTGTGTGTGTGTCTGTGTGAGCATGTCTGTGTGTATGAGAGTGTGTGTGTATGAGAGAAAATGTGTCTGTGTGAGCATGTGTGTGGTGTGTGTATAAGAGTGTGTGTGTGTAAGTGTATGTGTGTGTTTGTGTCTGTGTGTCCGTGTCTGTGTATGACAGTGTGTGTATATGTGTGTAAGCGTGTGTGTGTATATTTCAGAGTGTGCATGTGTATGAAAGTGTGTGTGTCTGTGTGAGCGTGTGTCTATGTGTGTATGTATATGAGAGTGTGTGTGTATGAGTGTTTGTGTGTGTGTCTATGTGAGCATGTGTGTATGTAAGTGTATGAGAGTGTGTGTGTGTGAGTATATGAGTGTGTGTATGTCTGCGTATGAGTGTGTATATGTGTGTATGTAAGCGTGTGTGTATGAGAGTGTGTGTGTGTATGTGAGCTTGTGTGTGTGTCTGTGGGTGTATGTGTGTGTGTGAGTGTGTGTATGAGTGTGTCTGTGTGTAAGTGTATGAAAGTGTGTGTGTGTCTGAGTGTGTCTGTGTATGAGAGTGTATATATGTGTGTAAGCATGTGTGTGTATGAGTGTGTGTATGTGAGCTTGTGTGTGTGTGTGTGTGTAGGAGAGTATGTCTGTGTGTGTGTGTGTGAGTGTATGTCTGTGTATGTAAGCATGTGTGTGTATGAGTGTGTGTGTGTATGAGGGTGTGTGTCTATGTGACCATGTATGTGTATATGCGTATGAGAGTGTGTGTGTGTCTGTGTGAGCGTGTGTGTATGTGTATGTGTGTGTTTGTGTGTGTGTGAGCATGTGTGTATGTGTGTGTGAGCGTGTGTGTATGTGTATGAGTGTGTGTTTGTATGTGTGTCTGTGTGAGCATGTGTGTATGTGTGTGTAAGCGTGTGTGTGTCTGTGTGAGCGTGTGTGTATGTGTATGAGTGTGTGTTTGTATGAGTGTGTGTCTGTGTGAGCATGTGCGTATGTGTGTGTAAGCGTGTGTGTATGAGTGTGTGTGTCTGTGTGAGCGTGTGTGTATGTGTATGAGTGTGTTTGTATGAGTGTGTGTCTGTGTGAGCATGTGTGTATGTGTGTGTAAGCGTGTGTGTATGAGTGTGTGTCTGTGTGAGCATGTGTGTATGTGTGTATGTGTATGAGAGTGTGTGTGTATGAGAGAGAGAGAGACAGGATACCTGATTCATGGGTTGGAGTGGGGCTGGCGGTGCACATGGACGGGAAGCCCAGTTCCGCTCGGGTGGGCACTGTCCCCTCCTCCAGCCCTGTGATGCCCAGCGTCCCCATCGAAGGCTGAGCAGCCCCCAGAAAGCACGCAGACGCAGGATCCCACCAGATCTGCACAGAACTGCAGGCACAGGTGATGCACAGGAGACGTTTGCTGCACGGAGCTGAGCGTACTGGGGACCGGAGCTCGCGGCCAGGGAGGCGAGCCCAGCCCAGCTCTGGGCAGCAGCCCTGTGCCAGGTGGGCACGTCCTCTCAGCCCAGCCCAGGTAGGATCCCGGGAATCCTCCCTGCGACAGAGGCAGGCTGTGGGCACTGGTGAGTGAGGGCATGGATGAGTGAGGCGCAGAGAGGCAGGGGTGCGGACCGCCCTCTGGACCCCCGACCCCCGCTGGGGGATGTGCATGCTCCGGGCTCAGTGGCTGGAGGGCAAGCACCTGCTGCTCACTCAACAGTGGTAACAAGTGATAGCAATGCTGCATTGCTGCCCCTGCCCTAAGGCATTGGCTGCCCCTGCCCTAAGGCATCCCGCTGCCTCAGACTGCCGAGGTCCTTCTCTACCCACAGGGCACACACTCTGCCTGGGGGCTTCCCTCCCTCCAGGCCTCCAGTCACTCCCCACCTGGCGTCGCCCCTCACCCCACCTTGACCTTCCACGTGGAGACCCGCACTGTCTTGAGCAGACGACTGCAAACAAGAGCGCCATGAAAGAAGGTGCGGATCTCTGAGTGGAGTGCCCTCTCTTCTGGGAGCCCTTCCTGACCCCAGCCCAGCCCTTCCTCCACGTGTCCAGCAGGCTTCCCACCAGGGCAGCCTGACCAGGGGCTTGGTCAGTGTGGCTGTGATGAGCATAGTCCGGGATGGGGTCTTGCTAACACCGGGCTTGACGCAAGGTCCCTGCTATCACGGGGTGGGGGCAGCACTAGGCTCAGGGCGCGGGGTGGGATTTCAGCACATGCCTCTAGCCGGGCAGGAAGGGATGGGGAGCGGGGAGCAGGGCAGAGAGAGGACGGAGTGTTGTAGAAAGTGAGGAGCAATTCTAGCAAACATCCCCAGGAGCGGCAAGCATCAGAGAACAGCTCGGCAGCCCTGGAAGGAGGCTGTGCGTGTGCGTGTTTGCGTGTGTGTGTACACGTTTGTGCATGTGTGCGTTTGTGTGTGTGTGAATGTGTCTGTGCCCGTTTGTGTGTTTGTGTGTGTTTGTATATGTGTGCGTTTGTGTGTGTGTGTGAATGTGTCTGTGCCCGTTTCTGTGTTTGTGTGTGTTTGTATATGTGTGTGTGCACGTGTTTGCACGTGTGTGCACATGCACTCACTGACAGGATGACCACAGGGCACATCAGTTAAACTGAGACACTCCTGAGAGTGACGGGCACTGTCACTGACCAGGGCTGAACCAGGGTGGCCCCAGGCAGATGGGCAGGGACAGTCATCCCATCGACAGGGCATCCATTTCTTTCCTCCCCCGGACCACAGCCTCGCCTCAGCCCAGAGGAGCCCTGCGTGGTGGACCTCACCGTGGGCGCACCAGCCCCGCGCCTCCCTAAGATGCTCGATTCCCGGCAAGACGCACAGCCCCAGCGGGCACACGTCCGTGCAAGTGCGCCCACAACAGCGGCCCCCTCCTGCCTTCCATGCAGAGCACCCAGCGCCCCTGGTATTACAGTCAGAATTCTTTTCACAGCCATGGCCTCGGGTTTATCCTGGGTGTCCCAGTCCCTCCAGTGATGACATGCCCTCACTGGGTATGTGTCATCGACAAATGCTCGCTGCGGCCTCCAGCACTAACATTTAATGAAGCGTGCAGAAGAAAAGTGGTTCCTCCAGGGGTGGGCGCGTGGGGTTTCCAGCTGAAAGCACAGACCCCCCACACTGCGAATCCGAACGCACAAATGGGCTGGTGCAGGGGTTCCAGACGAGGCCTGATAAAGGCCGGCTGTGGGGCCTGCGTCCTGCAGATGCCCAGGCTTTTACTGCTGAGCCGCCGGCTTGTGTACGACGTGGGGTGCAGCTGGGGAGCATGCTCGCTTAAGTCTGGGGGCCGTGCTCACTGGCAGAGAATCTGGCTCTGCACAACCCCATGGCTGTTCCTACAGAGACCTGGCAAGCCTCGCCTTTCTGGAATCACACTGTGAATAGTGGCCCCTCTGCCTGCACAGATACTGGGGTGCCTCTGAGCTTTCCCTAGGGCTCTACTTCACGCCATTTCCTTCTGGTCTTCGACCCCTCCTGTGATTCCAGTCCAGGGCTCTCTCGGAGACCCTAGCCTGGGCCATACTAGTCCATCCTCCACACTCTCCCTCATCAAAAATCTCCTCGCTGTATCTGCCGTCTTCATCTTCTGTGTTTCCCGGACAACTTTCTTGAATTAAAAATTATATTAAAAATATTAATTACATTGGGAAAGAAAAGGCTCCTTCACTATCGTATGTGTTTCCAAACAGCCTCACAGTAAGTGGAGCTTCTCATTCAAAAAAATACCGTGTTGGATTCCCCAGCTGAGAGAGGTGCCTTATCAAGGCACAATCTACAGACAGCACAAAAGACAGAGAGAGAGAGAAAGAGCTGGGAAAGGACTAGTAAGAGCCACTGACCCATCAGGACGGGTGTGGAGAGAAAACTCTAGTGCGTGTGTTAAAGCTGGCGGGGTGCTGTGCTCAGCTGCACTTCCTCTTTGAAACCCCATGGTCTGCAGCCCTCCAGGCTCCTCTCTCCATGGGATCCTCCAGGCAAGGATACTGGAGTGGGTTGTCATTTCCTCCTCCAAAGGATCTTCTCAGGCCAGGGATCGAATCTATGTCTCCTGGATCTCCTGCATTGCAGGCAGATTCTTGATTGCTGAGCCCAGTCACCAGGGAAGCCCATGTTAAGTACCAAGAGTTTAAAAAAAAAAATGCGATAAACAGACGCAGCAGAGTCGTGGTTCTTACCGTGAAGGCACACACAGAAACCTTCTCAGCTCTTGTTCAAAAAAGTCCTTCACTCTCCTCATTAAGGGTATGGGCGGTATTATCTAGTTTTTGCTTCTCTGAATGGAATCTTTTTGCTTCATTATATAATCTGATTGTTTATCCCTAGTGTGTACGAGGACATTCTTAACATTTATTTTCCCTTAGTAACTGGCCTCCATTCTAAATGTTTGTTTGGTTGGTTCTAATGGTTCTGAACTGGTTTCTTTTTTTGTTGCTGGGGCCAGAGGGGTAGGGCAAGGTCCCAGGTAGATGACTGTGCTGTTCCAATTTCCCATAGTCCTGTCTCTATTTCTTTTTCCTGTTTCCCAGGCAGTGTCGCGATACAGAACGCTGCTGAGGATGCTCTTGACCTTCATGCCAAGGCAGTGACGGCCACAACAGCTTCTGGAATAGGTACGCTTGGTGAGGCTGAGGACGAATCTTATTGTAGCTTCTGGAGACTTGAAATACCAGAAAAAGAGATTTTAATATCAGGAATGAGTAACATTTTCCCAGATGCATCTTCAGCATCTACTGAGACGATTATACTCATCTTCCCTTTTGACTATGGGTGGACCGGAAGGCGCGACTCGCGAGAAGTAGGAGCAATGCCAGAGCTTCTGACACGCATCGGCAGCACGTCCGGAACCCCGGCACGCGGGCACGTTCAGTCGCTTCAGTCGTGTCTGAATGTGACCCCATGGACTGTAGCCCGCCAGGCTCTTCTGCCTATGGGATTTTCCTGGCAAGAATACTGGAGTGAGTTGCCATTTCTTCCTCCAAGGGACCTTCCTGACCCAGGGATCGAACCCGTGTCTCCTGCATTGCAGGTGGCTGCTTTTACCGCTGAGCCACCGGGGAAGCCCCAAAACCTGGCCAAGAGACCCAAATGTTCAGATGGCCGTCTAGTCCATAAATGAAACCTCCTTCCAGGTTTCCAATGAGACCGCCTTAATCTTTGGAAATACTGCTGAATTTATTTTTCCTATACTTTATATGGAATGTGATCTAAAAGGAGGTGGGTCTGTCTGTTTTTTAAATCTCCTACAGGTTTTCGTTTATAGATATGACAAACACTGAGATGTTTTTTCCTTTTTCTTAACTAGTTTCTGGGTGGAGGGGGTGGTCCCCAGAGGGGGACCCTTCCTCAGTCCCCAGGGGAAGTGGGTACACTGGGGTGCCCACTTCCTGTCCGAAGGATGCTTCAGAGTAGGAGGAGTCACCTGGACAGAGCTCACCTGGAGCCTGGCGTCTGCAGAGGCTCTTCATGAAACATCCGACAGCCATTCGTTTCCCAGGCTCTGCTCCATACAGTTTTGAAATTCTTTAGAAGGAAGTTAAGAGCCGCTCAGAGCCGCCTGGTCCCCAGTGCAGAGCTGCCTGTATGTCCACTTTGACCCTCGACTCCCCTCTAGTGAGGGCTCAGCGGCTGCTGCGTCTCCAGAGGGACCCCCAGTCATCCCACAGTCACCCAGAGTGCCGAGGCGGGCCAGGCTGCTGGGGCTAAGTTCTGCCGGCCCCCTCGCCACAGGCAATGAGTAATTTTGGACTTGAGCCCTGGTCTGTGGGCCTCGGGAGCCCCCTGTCTCCTGCCATCCTGGCGCCTCCCTCCAGCCTTCCCAGACAGGGGAGCCCCACGAGAGATGGGTCCCCTTATCTTTTTCCTGCCTTTTCTCTATTGCATCAGAATCTTCTGAAGCAAATGTGCACTTGGGAAGGAGCTTTGCAATTCCAAGGGTCTTTGCCAAAGGTCTGCGAGGTGACGTTTGCATCTGTTTATTTATTGTTTGGTGCTTGGGGACAGGGCAGAAATGTGCAGACACCCACGACCCCCAGAAAGCGGGGCCGAGGGAGTCACCATGGGGATCGGTCCGGCTGATTTACGGCACTCCCATGACCCAGGTCAGGAAACTCAAGTTCACAGCATTTTCTTGGCGCCCCTCTATTCCTAAACGTCCAGCTCACTGCAAGCCAGTCCCCATCTCAAGGTGATGTGTAATTCTTCAATTTCCTAACAAGTAACAAACGCCAGCCACGCTAAAATAGAGCACCCAGGTCGCACCCTGGGCTGGAAGGCTTGGCCGCCATCACACACGCTTTTCATTGCTCTTCTTCGATCTTTTGAGTCTGCTGGTTCTCCCCTCCAGGGAGGAGGCTGTTGGAACCTGCCCCGGGGGTCACACCGCTGCAGGAGTCTGGGAAGTGGCCTTCTGAGCCTCGGCTAAGCCCTGCAACTGGACCTTCCCTCTCACCTGTCACCAGGGCTCCCTGAAGGGCCAAGTGTCCGCCGTTTCCCACCCCAGAAGGAAGACGCATCGCTGTTTCCACTGTGGCCGAAGCCGTGGCAGCTTGCAGATGTCCTCTGTCCGCGGCTGGGGTCTGCCCGCTTGAATCAAGCCGTGGAAGAGGCGGGAAAGCCAGGGACAGCTCTGCGTTGCTTCCCGAGTCCTCTGGTTGTAAGACAGGAGATCATGGAGGCTGCGAACGCCCCGCCGTCCTTCACTCATTTCTGCGCTTTCATGCATTCGGCACCAAGTCACGGGCAGAGTTTACATGAGCACAGGCACTCCGCAGGGAGGGGCCCGGTGTGGCAGAGAGGGGGAGCACGTCCCAGTGACAGAGGAGCACGTGCCCCTGCACCTGGACGGCTCAGGTGCACGGGAGCCCAGGGCAGATACCTCTCTACCTGACCAAAGCAAGCATCCAAACAACGCCAACCTTGACCTTGCCAGGGAGGCGGGCCCTGCTGGTGCTCCGGGAGAGGAGCAAAGGGCCAGAATGAAAGATTTTTTTTAGCAAACTACCTTGAGGCAGTGGGAAATGGGCCACGGTGGCAGTTGGTGGAGGCTGGCATCCACCAGGGAGAAAGTCAGTGGGCCGGGGTCCAACCAGGACACAAATCATTGCAGAAGTTCAGCCTTCTGTTTGGAGGCGAGGGACATTGCAATGTCTCGTTGGGCTGCATCCTAACATTTTTTCCATTCTTTTGCAAAAGGCGAACATTAAATAACTAAATTGGACACTTTAAGCCCCAGTAACATGGGACTGAAGAGGAGCACTGTGCTTGCAATTAAGATAACCACCAGAGGAAAGGCGGGAGCTTTGAGCAAATGAGGTTTCCATTCTACTGGGCTCAGTAACGCAGGAGGAGTCCACCAAGGGCCTGCAGACAGCCGTGTCCCCACATCCTTGCTTCCCTTGAACAACGGAGGCCGATAACCGCCCTCGTCCCCGCCAGGTTGCCGTCTCGGCCTGCCATGCCACAGGAAACCCATCTTCTGGGAAGATGGTGCCCACCCCTCGTCTCCCAGAAGGGCTCCTAAGTCCTCCAAGACACAGATCATGTCTCAGCCTGATGGAGAACAGCCAGTGATTATCAGCAAGGTTAGAGCAAGTTACAGCCCAGCTTTGGGGTGACGCAGTGTCCCCGTTTTCAGGGCAGGTTTGGGGACAGGGACCGTAGACCAGAGAAGCGTAGGTTTCCAGGCTCATCCGAGCGAGATGTGAAAAAACACATTTCATTATTTTGTTTTTGGCACTGAGACGTTCCAGAACATTCCTTACAGGCTCACTTATCAAGTCGTTCAAAGACAAATGGGACTCTGGGTAGAGTTTGGCTTCTGTCCTCCCGGGAGGCGGGGTTGGGGAGGCGGGGTGGTACTTGGTAGCACATAGCTGAGGGGGGACGTGCAGGTGTGGATTCCAGCCGGCTCTGCAGCCTGCCCCGCCCCCATGCACACCCCACACCCTGGATGCACACATCCCATGCCTGCTGTCCCCTGCTCCCGGGTCCCTCTGGTGACTCTGCTCAGCTCTGCTAACCCCTGACCTTGGCAGAAGCCCCTCGTTCCAGGCAACCCTCTGCTCAACCTGCCTCTTCAGAGAAGCCACGAGCTGCCAGGGTGACGCCAGCCTCCTGTCCCCACTCCCTGCGCCCCCAGCTCTGCTGTCCTGCACAGCCCCCCCGACAATGACTTGAAATCTCGTGGTGTGTGCCCTGCCTGCTGCCCCCGGCCCATCAGGCCAAGCTCCTTGGAAGCGGAAACCGCCTTCCTCTGCCCTGAATCCCAGCCTCTAATAGGAGCCCAGCACACAGACGGAGCTCAACCAGTTTCTGCCCCAATGAAGGGCCGAGTCCACAGAGTGCCACACCTCTGTCTGGCCTTCCCAGGAGACGAACCCACTGCTTCCTTGTTTGCAAACCACTCTCACACCATGCTGACGTCCAGCATCACAAGTGGGGGCCTGCACGTCTGTCTTCCCAACTGGGTCGGGGTTCCTCCACAGGAGAAACTCGATCATGATCACCTTTAGTCTCTGAACAGCCAGTGCTCAGTAAATGTGTGCACGACGTGGAGACAGGGCTCTGAACGCCAGCGCTTCTGGACCAGCCCAAGAACGTGTGCTCCGGGCCGCACATCCCAGACCTCACGCCTGCACCTGCAGGGAGGCGAACTGGCGCCTGCTGCGCCCAACGCACCCACCGCCCCGGTGAGGCCACCTGCCCCCAGGCACGTCCCAGCACCCGGGATCTGTTCCTCTTCTTGAAAGTCTTTCTTTAGATTGTAATGAAAAACACACAGCATTACACATTACCATACATAAAACAGGTAACCAGCGAGGACCTACTGTATGGCACAGAGAATTATACTCAATGTTTCACAACCCCGTATAAGGGAGGAAACTCTGAAGGATACATTGGTGGTGCTCACTCATTAAGTCAACTCCGACTCTGCGACCCCATGGACTGCAGCACGCCAGGCTCCCCTGTCCTCCACCACCTCCCGGAGCTTGCTCAAACTCATGTCCATCGAGTCGGTGATGCCATCCAGCCACCTCATCCTCTGCCTCCCTCTTCTCCTTTTGCCTTCAATCTTTCCCAGCACCAGGGTCTTTTTCCACTGAGTCAGCTCTTCGCATCAGGTGGCCAAAGTACTGGAGCTTCCACTCCAAGGATATACGAATGCATACTCCAAGGATATACGTGTGCGTGTATCTACAATAGCTTGCTAGTTTGGGCACGCAACACAGTGGTTCAGCTTTATATATGAAAACAGACTGTTATAGACTGTTATTCAGTCACTAACTTGTGTCCAACTCTTTCACTACTGCATGGGTCGCAGCCAGTCAGCGTCCTCTGTCCATGTGATTTCCCAGTCAAGAATACTGGAGTGGGTTGCCATTTCCTTTTCCAATAGATTACACACACACACACACACACACACACACGTATGTGTATAATTGAATCTATGCTCTATACCTAAAACTAACAAACATACTGTAAACTATACTTAAATGTTTTAAATAAATGTGGGAAAAATGCAGCATAAAACTTACCGTCTTTACCATTTTAGGTGTATAGTTCAGTAGCATTTAAATATCACACAGTTGTGCAACCAGCCTCTGGAACTTTCTCATCTTGAAACACTGAAGCTTTGTACCGGTGCGGCAGCACCTCTCCTATTTCCTCCTCTGCCCAGCGTCTGTCTCTAGGACCCTGACCATCCCGGAGGCCTCGCACGAGCGGAATCGCACAGTATTTCTCTTTCTGTGTCTGGCTCATTTCTCTTGGCCTAAGATGCTCAAAGTCCACCCACAGCGGAGCCCGTGACAGTGGGCCCTCCCCTCACAAAGCTGAGCGACATTCCACCCAAGGGATAAACTCCGTTTTGCTCATCCATTCAGCCCTCAGCGAATACTCAGGTGGCTCCCGCCACTTCACTGTCCTTTCGGGGGATTTTCCGTTTCCACAGCCGCTGCACCATCGTCGGTGCCACCAACAGGGCACGCTTCCCCACAGCCTCGCCAACGCTTGCTGCTTTCCTGCTTCACGGAAGCAGACACCGTAACAGGTGTGAGGCGGTATCTTACCGCGGGTTTAATTTACATTTATCTCATGACGGGCAACGTAGAGTATCTTTTCCTGTACTTGGCAGCCATTTGTATATCATCTTTTCCAGTTCTACTTTTTTATGTTTTTTGATGCAGACAGTTTTTAAAGTCTTCATTGAGTTTGTTACTTTACTTCTGTTTAATGATTTTTTCTTCTTTTTGACCCTGAGGCTTGTGAGATCTTGGCTCCCCCATCAGGGGTTAAACCCGCTCACCCTGCATTGGAAGGTGAAGTTTTAACCACTGGACCACCAGGAGAGTCCCTGTGTATCAACTTTGCAGAAACGCCTATTGAGGTATTTTACCCATTTTTAAATCAGATCTCAATCGTTGCTGTTAAGGTCAGAAATCCTTCACGTATCCTGGACTTGCACGCATTTTCTCAAACACACGATTGGCACGCAC
The DNA here is from genome assembly GCF_042477335.2 of Ovis canadensis. Lineage (NCBI taxonomy): Eukaryota > Metazoa > Chordata > Mammalia > Artiodactyla > Bovidae > Ovis > Ovis canadensis. The sequence continues at coordinate 3,229,284 of NC_091245.1, forward strand.
CGTCTCCCATCTGTAGCTCCCTTTTCACTCTGTCGAGTCCTGTCGTGCACAGAAGTCCTTCCAGTGGATGGAGGCCCATCGGCCTATTTTTGCCTGCCTTGCTTGTCTCCTGAAAGTTTTACTGCCAGAGCCCAGATTGTTCTTTTTGGAAGGAGAAGATTCCGTCTCCACAGGGTAAACAAGCCGCGGCAACAGCAGCCGGTGCCAGCGCGTCTCGCGGACTCCCTTCCTCCAGAGAGCTCCTCGCGCACGTGCCTGGCTTCCGTCCTGTGCCCTCGAGCCCATGATGCCCCCTCCTCCTCGAGCCGTGCCCGCCTAGCCACTTCTCCGTGGAGTCCTCCCTGGCCTCTGCAGGAAACAACTCAACCTTCAGGCGTCTGCATTCCCCACTCCACACCATCTGACTGCCCACGGTCAGCATGGTCCACCCCGTGGCACCCCCATCACCAGCGTCAGAGTGGGCAGAGACCAGGGTGCGGGGCGTCCCACCGTGGCTGTGCTGAGCCACCACCTCTGATCCTTTTTCGTTCCCATATCTCCCCCCCACCCCACCCAGAGGCTGGACTGTCATGGGGACTGGTGGGTGCAGGACCAGGCAGGCAGGGGCTCGCCAAGCCTGTGTCCCATCCACGCTGAGCCCGGCCAGCCACATCTGCACGTGTGAGCGACAGAGGATGGCATGGGGGCCCAGGGCCCGGAGACTCAGCCAGCTCAGAGCATGGCTCACCTTGCAGACCGAGCCCCAGCCCACCCCAGAGGACAGCACCTTCTGTCCTGGGGGACCCACCAGGGGCTCCCGTGGGCCAGCCGGGGACTGCAGAACGGAGTGACTCGGCCCCCTCCCCTCTCCTGGCTGAGACCTGCAGCGTCATCTCTGCCCCAAAACCCACTGGACTGGAGCTTTGCCCAGCGTGTGCTGGGGTGAGGGGTCAGCTCTAGGCAGATGTCAGTCTGGGGGCTTGGAGCCCACCAGCTCTCAGCCCCACTGAGTCCCACTCTAAACAGGACGACGTGCCAGACGGTGCCCAGGCCCCTGAGTGCCCCGGGAGCCTCGGGCTGGTGCGGCCAGCGGAGCCCTGGCGCCCGGGCTTGCATCTCAGGGACACAGTCCCCGCCGCGCTGTGCCGGTGCGTGCTCGTCAGGGAGGTGGTCCAGGGGTGCCAGCTGCTGCCCCGGGCTTCCGCTACCTCCGTTCCTTCTTTGAGCCATCCTCTCATTCCACGTAAAGAGCCTCACTCGGGAAGCAAGCCCTCCTCCTGTCTCAGTCCTGCAGGGCAGGGCCTCATCTCCTCCTTCTGGCAGCCACCTGGCACACCCCACCTTCTGGGTCCCACTGGCCCTCCTTCTCACATCATGCAGGCCCTTGGGGATGCGCCCAGAGACCTCGGAGGCAGGGGTGCCACCCCGCCCCTGGCCGCCCAGCCTGCTCATCAGCTTCTTTCTGGTGAGGATGCTACTGCATTTCAGCCCTGGGTTCGAGGCACATCCCAGGTGCGGCAGGATGACCCGGAGCCCAGGCCTGGCAGCCAGTCTGTCCACCCTGGCCTCTGTCTCTGGAGGCTGTTTGCTGGCGGCTTGCCCAGTGCCCACCCCGTGCACCTGGGCACACAGGGCGTCCTGCAGCCTCCGCAGCAAACGCGTCTTCTGTCTTCTCCATGGCTACCCAGACTCACCTCCCTCCTATTGCAGCCGCCCCACTCCAGGAGCCGGACTGGGCTCTTCTCGGTGTGCCCTGACCCTCAAAGCCACTGTAGAGAGCCTGGTGAGTGTGCGTGTGTGTGAGACAGTGTATTGAGGTCGGAGGAGATATCACACAGCGTAGAGCATCTCAATTCTCGAAAATCACCAGTCACACCCACAATTCACCAATTACCCACCCCAACATCCGGATATGTGTCTTCTGTATATCATCAAAAATCACCACGCACGCCCCCCAGATCGGAATGTGTGTCTTCCCCACATCACCCGCCCCAACCCCAACCCTGCTAGGATGCACTATGGCAGCTCTCTGTCCCTCCCCCTCCGAAGAGAGCGGCTCAGGAGCTGTGGCCCCTCCAACGTCACAGCCCGCCCCCACTCCCGCAACCATCACCGGCTCCTAGGATGGATGAAGCCAAAGCTCTGTCGTCCACAAGCCCAAGGCCCCAGCCAGCAGCCGGGGAACTGCACATCCCCAGCACTTTATCCCACATGCACTTCTGTGTCACAGATGCAGCGTGATTTCTTTGTGCACTTGGTAGGAGACAGAGGGCCCTCCCGCGACCCCCTCGCCTGTATTTTCCATCATGCAGACACACCCCGTGTGCAAGCCACAGGCCGGGCCTCGGGCTGGGCCATAGGCAAGCCGTGGTCCCCAAGGTGCTCAGGCCATCCTGATGGTCAGGCTGGAGAGAGTTCCAGCACCGGGGCCAGTGCGGGGAGCACGGGGCGCCGGGGGGCGCCACACACAACACAGCTGGCGGGCCTCAGCCAAAGCCACTCGGCTTCCCCGTCTGTGGGCTGAGAGTAAGAGCGCCCACTCACGGGCGGCTGCAGGAGGATAGGCACTGCTCGTCAAGTGCCGGAACCCGGAGGGAAGCACTGCCCTCACGGCCTCAGCGGGCCCTCGCTGGTCTCCCTGGCCCCCTCTGCTTCTCCTGGGCTGTGCGGTTCTGCCCCTGACACCAGTCTGGAGGGGGGCCCTCACACACCCACGCAGCCAGGACTGTGGGTGGGAGGCACCTCCACCAAAGCCACCCCCAAGCCTGGTCTCACTCAGCTGCTCCCTGGGGGCCTCTGACCCCCATGGACCCATCCATCCCTTAGAGCACAGGAGTCCAGAGAAGGGGCTGCTCGAGGGGAGGTGCCAAGAAGACAGTCCTGAAGGGTGGGGTGCAGGGCATGGAGCAGTGTTCCATCTGGGCCTGAGTGGGCCAGGCCAGAGGCACCCAGGGGCGGGAGGACCCCAGGCAGGGTGGGCCCTGGGCCCTGCGTCTCTGCAGAGCAGCCCAGGCCGGCGCCCCTGACACATCCCATGCGGTCCTGGCCCCAGCCTGGATCCTGGCATCCTGGGCCCCTCGTCCCCTTGCCCAGGCTGACCCACAGGAGCTGGGTGCTGCCTCCTGCCCTGGGCTCCTGGCGCCCCATTCAAGCCTTCCTGCTCTGTTTATTTGCACAGCCAGAAGACAAAAAGCCGTCGCTCTGAGTCACTCCTGTTCCCCAGTCGGCTCTGATTCATGCAGGAGGCCCACGGCAGGGACTAGCCCGGCCGTTAACCTCTTGGTTTCTTTATGTCTCTACGGCAAAGGCATGTGTGGTTTCGGACTCAGAATTCAAGCACGGCCCGCTGCATCCGCGTGCTCGTGGGCGAGCTGCTGAGGACGGGCGGCCCACGGGAGAAGGCCTGCCCCGGGCTTCCCCTCCTGGATACCTCAGAACCACCTCACCCGGCAGTAATGGAAACTTACAAACATTTCAATCATCGTCCTGCAAAGGATCGGGCCATCTGACAAGGGTGGTTCCAGGATGTTCCAGAAGTGTGCACCAACATAGCCCTGGGTGTGAAAGAAGCCAGGCTCAGAGATAATTCGATCATGGTTCAGAATCAGAAAGGAAACGTGAGGCTCAGAGCCAGGCTCAGCCTGGGGACCCTTGGCTGGGAGGCTGCAGGGACAATTCAGACCCCAGAGAAGGCTATAAACAACCAGGGTCCAGGGCTGCAGAGAATCTGACTTGCCCAGATGGGAGGGAGTGGAAACCCACCAGCACCGCCAACCCCTCCTCGGGTCCTGAATGTGTGAGGTTCGTCCCGAAGGCCAGGAGCAAGGGGTGAGCGATTCTGTCTCGAGTCCCAGTGACCAGTGAACATAAGCGCCCCCAGAAGGTCCTCTCTGGGTCCCTCTGAGTCTGGATTAGGGGGACCGCCTGTTCACTGTATCTTCTCCACTTGCTTCTATTAATACAAATCTGAAGCGGTTCGTGATTAAGAGCAAATATCCCCCACTACAGAGGGAAGAACAGAAAAGAAAGACGAATGAGGAGGCTGAACCCAAACCGAGGGCGGGGGTGACCACAGGGGCAGAGGATGAGCTAAGCGCCTGTGCCGATCTGCCCCGGAGATAAAGGGCGGAAAACGGAAAGATGCCCGCCCCCAGACCCCACGAGCCTGCCCAGGGTTCTGCTGGGGAGCCCAGCTGGGCCAGGTTGGCCGGTTCCAGGAGAAGACAGCGGATGATCGTGGCATTAAAGGCACCGCGGTGCGAATACAGACGACCGGGGATGGAATGGGGAGCGGGGATCATGGAAGATGCAGAAACTCTCGGAGTTACTTCTGGAGAAACTGAAGCTGTGACTCGGAAAGGAAGCTCCAGCGAGGGTGGGTCTGTGGGAGGGCAGAGGGCTTCTCGGGGTGGGGGAGGGGACTGGGGTGGGAGGGTGAACAGAGTCTGGAGAAAGGGGTGCTTGGGGTGAGCCCTCCACTCTTTCTCTCTCAAAAAGTCCCAGTGGCTTTTCTCAAACCGCATAAGTGATACACGACATTTGTGGAAAATTTGGAAAATAAAGGAAAGCAATAAAAATAAGGAGGAGAGTTCGAGGCGCTTGCGTTGACTCTAGTCCACAGACACCTGCCCTTACCCTTTCTCTGGACAAGGACGCCCATGCAAGCACACACACTGAACCCCCAACCTGAGGTCGTGCAGGGCCGTACACCTGTTTCCCTCCCATTATTACGTCTCTGCTGAGAGGTGAAGCCAAGTGAAAGTCGCTCAGTTGTGCCCAACTCTTTGCGACTATACAGTCCATGGGATTCTCCAGGCCGGGATACTGGAGTGGGTAGCTGTTTCCTTCTCCAGGGGACCATGCCAACCCAGGGATGGAACCCAGGTCTCCTCCACTGCAGGCGGATTCTTTACCAGCTGAACCACAGGGTGAAGCCCTACATATCTGCTGACACCACAGAATTTGCTGACTGTCTAGTGCTCCAGCGTAGGGATAAAGCGCCTATGCCACAGCTTCCCAGGACACTCCCTAGTGTTAGCAAAGCTGATAAGAGGGTCTTCGATGCAAGACAGAGCCACGGTGATTCACTCAAGGTAACTCCTGAAAGTGGGTTTGCTCCGTGCAAGCCGCTTTTCAATTCTTCAGTCTTTTTTACCTACTGTCAAAACCTCTTTAGAAAGATTTTACAAGTTATCTTCTCCCTGGCAGGGACAGAGGCCCTGGCTCCTCACAGTTTCCTCAATAACAGGAATTATCATCATATATTATATGTATTATTATATAATAAATAAATAATAATAAATAAGGCGAGGAATCAGAGATCAAATTGCCAACATCCACTGGATCATCGAAAAAGCAAGAGAGTTCCAGAAAAACATCGATTTCTGCTTTATTGACTATGCCAAAGCCTTTGACTGTGTGGATCACAATCAACTGTGGAAAATTCTGAGAGAGATGGGAATACCAGACCACCTGACCTGCCTCTTGAGAAATCTGTATGCAGGTCAGGAAGCAACAGCTAGAACTGGACATGGAACAACAGACTGGTTCCAAATAGGAAAAGGAGTACGTCAAGGCTGTATATTGTCACCCTGCTTATTTAACTTCTATGCAGAGTACATCATGAGAAACGCTGGGCTGGAAGAAACACAAGCTGGAATCAAGATTGCCGGGAGAAATATCAATAACCTCAGATATGCAGATGACACCACCCTTATGGCAGAAAGTGAAGAGGAGCTAAAAAGCCTCCTGATGAAAGTGAAAGAGGAGAGTGAAAAAGTTGGCTTAAAGCTGAACATTCAGAAAACTAAGATCATGGCATCCGGTCCCATCACTTCATGGGAAATAGATGGGGAAACAGTGGAAACAGTGTCAGACTTTATTTTTTTGGGCTCCAAAATCACTGCAGATGGTGATTGCAGCCATGAAATTAAAAGATGCTTACTCCTTGGAAGAAAAGTTATGACAAACCTAGATAGCATATTCAAAAGCAGAGACATTACTTTGCCTACTAAGGTCTGTCTAGTCAAGGCTATGGTTTTTCCTGTGGTCATGTGTGGATGTGAGAGTTAGACTGTGAAGAAAGCTGAGCGCCGAAGAATTGATGCTTTTGAACTGTGGTGTTGGAGAGGACTCTTGAGAGTCCCTTGGACTGCAAGGAGATCCAACCAGTCCATTCTGAAGGAGATCAACCCTGGGATTTCTTTGGAGGGAATGATGCTAAAGCTGAAACTCCAATACTTTGGCCACCTCATGCGAAGAGTTGACTCAGTGGAAAAGACTCTGATGCTGGGAGGGATTGGGGGCAGGAGGACAAGGGGACAACAGAGGATGAGATGGCTGGATGGCATCACCGACTCAATGGACGTGAGTGTGAGTGAACTCCGGGAGATGGTGATGGACAGGGAGGCCTGGCGTGCTGCGATTCATGGGGTTGCAAAGAGTCGGACATGACTGAGCAACTGAACTGAACTGATATAATGCATAAAATATATTATAAGATGTGTAAAAAGCAGAAAATCCACTTTAATATAAAATCATGTCCTCTTATTTTATTTTGAGTTTCTTGGCTACTGTTGAGGCTCAACACTTTTTTATGTGTCCTGGCCAAATGAATGTCCTCTTTTATAAATTCATATATTTTGCCCTTATTTTCTGCTGGGTAATTATCTTTTCTCTTATGGATCTTTAAGCGTTCTTTGTCTTGCTAAGAATATTGACTCCTTATGAAACAGATTGTAAATACTTCCCAGTTCCTTTCAAAATCTGGATATCCTAGTTCTTTGGTGCTTGGAAGTTTAATTTTCTAGACTTTTTCTCTGTGACTTGTTTGCTGTTCCCAGATGAAGCTCTGAACGCAGAAGCCACGCTGTGAAGGCTCCATCAGCAGCGCCTTCAGTTCCCTCCGTGTCCCCTGTCAGACTCTGGGGTGGGTGCACCCCGGGGTTGCGGGGGGGCATGCATGTCAGTGATTCCTGCCAAACAGAACTGCAGACCTTGATGGGACAAACTGCATTCACCGTGTCCGCCCGGATTCACCGGGAGGCCTGATTTGGTGGCAGACGTTTTCACGGAGAGGTTGGGTGACACCTGACCAGCTCTGGGCACAGTGAGAGCACGAGGTGGCTAGACGGTGCTCCCCGCGTGTGAGTCTCCAAGGGTGCCAGCTTAGCTCCCATCACCCTGATGGTACAGGGCTAGCCAAAAATTTCACTCAGGTTTTTCTGTAGCATCTTGTGGGAAAACCCAAATGAACGTTTTGGCCAACCTGATATCTCTGACTCGATGGGACCATCCACGAGATGGACATGGGTTTGGGTGAACTCCAGGAGTTGGTGACGGACAGGGAGCCCCGGCACGCTGTGGTCCATGGGGCGCAAAGAGGTGGACATGACTGAGCGACTGAACTGAACTGATATTTCTGAACCTAGCTGGAGGAAGGATGGAGACCCACCACCTCCAACCCTGGATAGTGCCCTCCCTGGAGTGCTGGCCCAGTGTCCACAGAGTGGCCCACAGGGGAACATGGTGAGCCCGTCGCTCAGGGCAGAGGTGGCGGGACAGCAGAGCAGCGTCCCCGGGCACCGCAGCGCTGGACCGCACATGTGCTCGGCGCCCTCGTGAATCAAAGCTCACGCCCTCCGCATTCGGGCTCTGCGCTCGCACCTGCGGGAGGAAACGCACCTCATGGAGGCATCGGGGTCCCCGGATGTGTCTGGCTTGTGGGGGGCCCCCAGGTTCTGGTCAGGGAACCAAACCACTTAACTCAGGGAGCCGGCAGGCAGCCGGGGTCCTGCCTTGTGTCTCCACATGAGTCCTCGCGGAGCAGCTTGGGGGAATCTGCCTCCCTTCTTCCCCTCCTGGTGGCTTTCCTTTTGCGGGGGGAGGGTGTAGTCCCCTACACCAGGAAGAGGGGAACAGCAGCAGCATCTCTGCTTGCACCCCTCCTGGGAAGAGTCTTCTCTCTCAGCTTCCAGCTCTCCTGGGCCCTCTCGTCCGGATTCTCCACACAGCCGGTGAGCCCAGCCCCACCTGTGGGGTTTCTGCAAGCAAGTCAATGTGCGGACTGGGCAACACCATGAAGGCGGTGGTGTCTTTAGAAATGGACCCAAACCCCAGCAGAGGAAGCCCCAGGTGAGCACGCACCCTCCAGCCCTCTCCGCGGGTCCCCGGGGCGGTGGCCAGGAAGCAGGTGAGGGGTGAACACGTTCATGAGGGCACCATGCCCGTCGGCAGACCGGCACTGCTGCGCCCGGGGACATTGGTCTGCTGTCCGAGCGCCTCTGCTCAGAGCAATTGAACCGGGGTCTCGCCCCACCCCTCTGGGTGCCACACCCTGTGGACGCCAGGGCAACACTCCAGGGGGGACAGAGAGCACGCATCCACAAGGGAAGGAGAGACGACCCCCAGCTGGCCCTGAACGATGTCCCACCCCCCCTCCTCCCCTTGCCCCTCTCTCTGCGGGCAGCCCCCAAGAGGCTGGTCACACATCCACTCTGCACTGGGCCAGGGTCCCGGCCCTGCGAAAGGCAACTCTGGAGAAAGAAAGGGATTCATTCACAAGAGCAGCTCAGGGCTTGAGGCCCCCTTCTCAGGAATCGCCATGTCAGGGCGGCCACAGAATCCGTCCCCTTTGAGCCTGAGAACTGGACTGAAATGGTCTGATGAGTGGGTGGGCCCTGGGCTTTGGGGAGCCCAGTGTTGGATGCAATGGGCTCCAGGGATCCTGGGCGAGCCACTCGCACGGGTGTGGAAGATGCTTCTGCTCTGGTCCATTGGTCGCCAGCCAGCAGGGCAGAACCCTGAGGCCACTCACTCCCCTGCCCCCTGCCACCCCCACCCCAGTGCCCAGCCCCCAAGCAGAGGCTTCGAGAGGTATAATCGACAGGCTGCCAAATGTGCTGTCAGAATTGTTTGAGGAACTTTTCTGATGAAGATGTAAGAGAGAGATTTCGAAAGGAAAACGCTTTTAGGCTGCACAAGCCGACAAGATGAGAAGCCTCTGATAAGGGCTGAACCACAAGAAAGTGGACGAAAGCGGACAGTCTAACCCACCTCCACCCTCGAGGCCTACTGGTCACCAGAGAGGCCCATGGTCTGACTCATACGGGGTTTTTTTGGTGCTAAAATACACATAATATACAATTTATCATTTCAACCATTTTAAAGTATACAATCCAATAGAATTTCACTCAGTTGTGCAAACATCACCACGATCGAGTTCCAGACCTTTTCCATCACCCCAAACAGCAATCCCACACCCGTGAAGCGGTCCCATCCCAGTCCGCCCCCACCCAGCCCTGGTCCCCGGCAACCACGAATCGGCTTTTGCTTATCCCGGATATTTCATACAAATGGAGTCACACACTTTCCGGTCTTTTGTGTCTGAGTTCTTTAACTCAGCATAAAATGTTTTCAAGCCCCGCCCGTGTTGTATGAATAGCCTGAGTCAGAGCACCATTCCCTCGGCCAAGTAATACTCCACTCGTCAGACAGGGCACAGCACACTGACCCCCCTCAGCTGGTGGACGTCTGTATCGCTTCCACCCCTGGCTGCTGTACGCAGTACTGCTATGGACATTAGTGAACACTTCGGTCTGAACACCTGCTTTCAATTCTTTGGTGTATACACCCAGGAGGAAATGGCTGGGTCCTACTGGCTCTTGGAATGTTGATAACCACAGAGCTATCTGCACCTTACTCCGCTTTTTTAGACACAAGAAGACTGAGTTCCAGCAAGGCTCTGACATGCCTCAGCCCAGAAGTGCAGGGCTGAGAGCAGGAAAGCGGTGCCCACTGCCTGGTCACATCCAGGGAAGTCCTACTCAAACCCTCCCTCGCTTAGACACAAGACAGCGGGCTTCCCCCAACAGATTCACTTGGAGACCTAACCTGCTCCCACAAGAGCAAAGCCTTTGCTTTCTAATTATAGTCTCCCCAAATAGAAAAAGACCATGTCAGAGGAGTTCTTTCCAAGGGAAAGAATTACAGACGGTTTAGTCCAGAAACAGTATTTTCACTGAAGAGCAAAATGCATTGTGGAGAGACAAGGTGACCACATACAGTCACGGACATTTAAAACCCTCAGAATTCATGAGTTACTGCTCCACCCCAAGAAGCGTAAGCAGAAGAGAGCTCAGCGCGTGATGGAGACACACCAGCTTTGCCCTCTGTGTCCTCACGCCCCCTTCGCCTCTTTCTGGTTAGAAAAAGTGAAATTATGTAATTAACACTGAATGACACTCGCCGCAACTTTCAAAAAGTACACAACACAAGCAGATTGTCTAAGAGCGTGCTTCATAGTATCTGCACATTGACACACTGCTGAGGACAAGCCAGGAGGGTGAGCTCTGTCGTCCCTGCAAATAACACTTCATCACCGTTAGGAGCTTGGCCCCTCCAGCAGAAGGACACTTCACGAGATGGACACTCGGCTTCTCTCAGCAAAGCCAGGCTTGTCTGTTTCCCCTGCAACCCTCGGAGGTGGGCAAGCGTCTTTAGATAGGGGGAGCTTGGAAGTGAAATTGACGGAGGGGCTGGAACCCCAGGAGAAGGAAATAAATGCTGAGTTCCCACTGCCTCCCGTTAACCTTGGCAAAGACCGAGCCACACTGGGCTCACGCTCAGGCATCCATCCGCGTGACCTGAGGGTGGATCAGGAGCAGGTCCAAGACCCGTCCAGTCCAGCTGAGCACTGTGGAGATCCGCATTGTGGAGACCGCCACCTGGGGTCCCCACCCCTAGGCGGAGGGACCACCCTGGCCACAGAGCTCTCAGGGACCTCTGCTTTCTCGGGCACCAGAGGCACCCAGGGACGGGGGCAGGGTCCTGCAGTCAGGGGCCACCTCTGGGATGCCTCTGATGCCGTCTGGGGTGATGCTGAGCCCTGGGGGCACGTGGCAGGTGAAGGCTCTTCAGGTCTTCTTTTAGAGGCCCCGCAACCTCTGGCCCGGTGTGTCATCCCAGCCGGGTTGAGGAGGCCCTACCGGATTTTACAAAGTGCCACCTTCTGGGAAGACCAGGAGGGTGTGGCTCTGATAAACTACTCTTTTCTAGGTTCCTGAGGGAGCCTGGGGAGGGGGAGGGTGGGTGATGGGTCTGCAGGGACCAGCAGGGGGAGGTCCAGCTTCTGTTTCCTTACCAAGGGGGCTCAATCCCCTCGATCGCCCTATTTCCGTGTGAAGCTCTCCACACACCACTTTTGCTGTTCATACCTTCACTTTCTCTTTTATTTTGCCACTCCGGAAAAAGTTACCTTTGTCATATTATAAAGCTTTGAGTGATTGATCTGTGTTTACAGCATCACTGGAGATGCAGACAAACACTGAATTACTCAAACACAGTTGTTCAATGTAATAAAACAGAAGTGGGTGTAGATAATAGCAATCTTTGAAATGAGCGGATAAATATATCATAGTCCCTGCTTTTTGCTTACCGTTTAATTAAAAGAGAATCTCTATCCTCAAAAAATTGTTTTAAAGAGACCTCTGGAACTGGCAATAATTTAACATCCAGCAAAACAGCCTTGACTTAATTCTGCCCTTAGATACCTGACTGTGTGGACTCTTGACACGAGAGGGAGGTGCGCGGAGATCGCGTGCAGTTCTGACACGGGCTCTATGGAATCCCAGCCCCGGACGCTCCCGCTGGTGGCATCACCATGAGGTCCATGCAGTTCTGGCCGGCTGAAGCAGGTCATTTTACACAAGAGAAATCAACAAAACAGCACGCACCACGCTTCCTGGGGTACAGATATCCACTGCGGGACTTCCAATATCAGTGAAGTAATTTTCCTAGAAAATGTTAGCAACGGTCACTAAGGAGAAGGAGTCGCCAAGCACAGGGGTGTGTGTGGTGGGGGCGGGGGGGCGGATCTGACTGCACATCTACGGCTGAGCCCACTGGACTTCCAGAACACCCGGGACCGCTCAACTCGGAGAACCTGAGACGCGCGCGTGATACTGTGGGGACGTGATGATGGCCTTGGTGCTCCTTCTGTATCACCTACTATGATATAGAACCTTATGTGGACTCCAGTCAATAATCGTGATAGAGTTCAGCTAAAGAATAACCACAAGAAAGGGTGTGGGGTTGTGGGGGTCGGGGAGGGGTAGGAGCTGAAGAAGAAACACTCACGAGACCAAAAAAAAAAAAAAAATGCACAAAGGACCAAGTCTATCTCAGGTTCCACCTGCAAACAGATACTGTGAAAGAGGGCAGCCACTTGGCTGTGTGTATCCTGAAGACTTTGAACAGTTTAGGCCCCCGCATACAGTATGCAGTTTGGAAAGATTTAAATTCAGGAAAATTAGTCTTCAGGGAAAACATTATTTGTCAATTGAATCCAATTATGTGACCAGAGTGGCTCCATCCCTGGGCTGGGAAGATCCCCTGGAGAAGGGCATGGCAACCCACTGCAGTATCCCTGCCTGGAGAATCCCATGGACAGAGGAGCCTGGCGCCACGGTCCATTGAGCTGCCGAGTCAGACACGACTGAAGCGACTTAGCACGCACAGATGCATGTGAACAGAGACGTGCTGATGCTCAACTTGAGACAGAAAATAAAGACTCTTCCCCCCTCCTTTCCTCTCCAATTTGCAGTGAGGCAGGCACTTCCCAAAGAAACAATAAGCACCTGTGTATTGGTCAAGGTGGTCTCATTAAGGACAGGGCATTCAATGAGCCCGGCCCTCCGGAAGTGACCCAGTAAGGATCGATCCTGCTAACGCTGCAGGCAAGCTCACCTTGTTCTTCCTCCACGGACTTGAGCGTCTGAGATCTGAAAAGCACACGAGCAGGGAGCAGGCACTTCTGCACCCACGGGGCCAGGAAGTCAAACAAAGCAAACGGCTTTTGACTTCTGATCCCACCGCACTCCCTGCAAACGAATCTACTTAAGGGACTGAGATTAATGAAAGGAAATAGCAGCTCAACGTCCATTTCTGGGTCTCCTTGATTGAAAGAGCACACTGCCCGCTCGCGTTCTGACTTCCAGGATGTTAAATCAAAGCGGAACACACAAAGAAACCCACCGCGGCAGCCGAGTCAGAGACGGTAAACCGCGGGCCTGTGTTTTCTTTCAGGGAGTTTGTTTATCTTACAAGCTGTCCCTCAAGAAGCCCTCACTTGTCTCTGGAGCAGGCAAACGTCTCCTGACTCTCTAAGGAGAGGGAGACTCTCAGAGAGAAGGTGACAGAAAGGCCAGTGTGACATTTCATTTGTACAGCCACAGAAGACTGCCGAACAACAAAAGCCGGGGCATCTGTCCTCCACGGGGAGTCGGAAAAAGGCTCCCCACGCCTCCCTTCTCCAAGCACAAGGCTAAACGCCCACCCTCAGGTTGCCTTCTGAGTTGCTCTGCCTGACTCTCCAGAGAGGCTCTGGCTGTGACCCCGCCAGAAACCTCAGCCCCCGGGGTTGGGGTTGGATGTTTGGCCACCATCAAAGGGTTAATACGAATTACAGTCTTTGCCCAAGTCTTTCCTGCCAGTCACACGCCAGATCTGCACGTCCAGAAAACCAAAGGCAAACTCTCCATCATAAACAGCAAGAAAAAGGAATTTAATGCCAGACAACTCAGTTGACCATTCCCCCCACCCCAAACATGCAGGTGGCTATTTTCAAGGCTGAATATAAGCTAAAAAGAAAGGAGTATTTTTCAGAATAACCGAATTTGATAACTTAAAGCTCGTTGGATTCAACCCCGCCCTTCATTCAACCGACGGGAAATTCTGGTCTAAAGAAAGGAGAGACGTGCCCAATTTTAAGAGGCACGGCTCTTAGGATGGGAAAAGTGAAATGACCATTCCACGGGAGCTGTCATGAGAAGCTGGGTCATCTTAGTCTTTCCCTGATCAAATAACAGGAAAACAAAATGATGGGAAGAAATTGAGCAATAACTAACAGCCTCCACAGACACACCATGCCTCAACCCTCCCAGTCAGGTCCCTTCTTACACATAATCACAGGATCATACTATTCTGAACGAGAGAGCTGTGGATAAAATAATACAGATATTCAAAGCACGAAAGACATTGTTTTGATTCAAAATGACTCTCTTTTCAACTAACCATGAAACATTTCTCTTGTGTCGGAATAAAGTTACCTGTTGACTTTTCCAATTTCTGAGTCTGCTCTTAGCGTGACAACTGCTAGCAATCACGGAAGAAAAATCCCACCGTGCCTTAGTTGACATCAGCATGAAAATCATAGTGTTAATGTCACCGTGTCTCACTCCAAAACAAACATTAAATTAAAGCTCATTTAATATAACTAAATTGCATTCAAATACTTACTACTGAACCTACACACAAAATACGTCCCTATTAACAACAAACAAATCCTAATGTAAAACAAACATGACTGAGTTTAGGATTTGATACCGGTCTGTCTTTCTCTTTCTCTGTCTGTCTCTCTCTCTGGGTCTCTCTGTTTCTCTCTCTCTCTCCACCTCTCAACTGTGTATGACTCCAAATACTAATATTTCAATCTCTCCACTTCTTGGATGAATCATTTTGATAAATCACTGGCTTTAGAACAGTTGTGTGTGTGAGAGAGAAACGTAAGTCAATGCAGACAGTATCTTACAAGCAAATGTTGTCAGTTTCAGACAGTATCTTTCAAGGAAATGGGTCAGTTTCTATATTTCCTAAAATTCCTCTGAAAACTATATTCTTGATTAGCATAGCAATAAATATATTGATTGGTATTTCTCCTTCAGATTTCTATGATGTTACTCTTTGTTTCTGAATGATAAGGAACCACTTCTAAATAGTTACATGTTGAAAATATGAGCAGTCCCCTTATAGTCTGAAAAGTGTGGTAATGCAAATGACTTCAGGAAAAAAGTGTATTTTTTTCTCAAAGCATATTTTTGGCTTATTACTCTGAGATGGGTATAATCCTTCCTTATATAATTTGCTCACTTGAATGAAACTTTTAAAATTCTTGTGGAATATCTTTTCTTTTGTTTTAAAGTGCTTCTATGCGGGGCATTTTTTACAGTCTTAATTGAACTTCTTACAATATTGCTTCTGTTGTTACACTTGGTGTTTGACCATGAAGCACATGGGAATCTTAACTCCCGGACCAGAGTTGGAACCTATACCACCAACCCCCCCGCCCCCGCATTGGAAGGCAAAGTGTTAACCACTGGACTTCCAGGGAAGTCCCCTGGAATATCTTTTCTTTCAAGCTTTTTACTTTGAGACAATGTTAGATTCACATGACGTTGTAGGAAATAATACACAGAGATTCTTTTACATTCTTCATTTCCTTTCCCCCAGTGGTAACATCTCAAAAACCTATATGCAATACCACAGTCAGGAGGCTCACACTGATACCCTCTCCAGATCTTACATAGATTTCCCCAGTTTCATATGCACCCATGTGTGTGTTCGCGTGCACACGTGCGTCCATATTTCACTCTATACAGTTTTATCACATATGTGGACTCGGGTGACCATGTAAAATACGGTGTTAAGCGGTTTCCCCGTTTACTGTTCCATCCTGGCTTTACTTTTGACGCATCCACGTCCATCTCCCTCAGATTCCGTGTCTACTTTATGGCTCTCTCTGCATCTTGGCTACGCTAACTTAGTCATCTCTTCCTTGAATTTTACTGCCTCATCCATGAACTCTTTCTCGCAGAAGGCTTTGTTTTCGGTTTGCTTTTTGCAGCACATTTATCCTTTCCCAGGACAAGACACAAACATAAACAGACATTCCAGCATACATTCACAGGGTTTTTAAAGACACCAGTGAGAACAGATTAATATAAATACTAAGCTTAAAAACTGTCATAAAAGTTCAGCCTTTAAAATTGGCTTATTAAAATATTTGTTTTTTTAAAGCCCAGATTTAAACTGCAGTTATGAGTTATAGTACTCCGCTCAGAAAGAGTTTACGTTATGATCTTTCTGCCAGGCGAAAGGGATCTGGCATCTCTGCCATCTGTCCAAAATATAGAGAAGCAGCGAGCATGAAAACTCAATTCTTTCAGGCTCGAGACTTGTCTGAAAAGAGTACAGCCCTCAGAAAACCTCAATAAAGTACTACATTTCAAACGACCTCAAACAGCCACTCTCAAAGTCCCACGCTTCCAGCCCCCACTCTGGCCAGATGGGCAGCGAAACCTGCTTCCTGCAAGACGGAAAGAGTAACTACAGACATTTAAGGGAACAATATCCAGAAAGGGAGGTCAGCCCCTACATCAGATCTTTCCAATGGGTGTTTTATAACAAAACGTTGCTTACATTTCAAGTAGCTGGGTCATTCACTCTACTTCTTCCCATGACCAAGCTAAAGGTCAATTAGGATTCTGCATTCCCATTTTCCATAGGCAATTCATTTTCTTTAGAGACCAGCTAGCATTCCGAATGTAACTGTTGACAGGTACCTCCAAGAAGTCAGTTTTCTGAAGAGAGGAAAAGGCTTACATGTATTGGACGGTTAGAGGGTCACCCTCTGTTCTCCAAAGTAACTAAAAGTTCTCAGGGAAACAAAGCTAGTATGTTGGGAGAAGGGACCTGTGGGAAACCCGCACATAGGGCTGAAGTTAGAGAGATGTCTTCTTTATCCACAAAGCTGGGAACAGGAAAAATGTCCGGCAAGTAGCCACCTCAGCCGGGTGCCTCTGACCATGCACTAGGACTCAGGCATTCATTGAGAAAACGGAAAACTCCTTTAGAGATTTTCTGCTTAGATGAACGCAGATGACTGTCCAAAGACACCTGATTTATTGTGTATTTGCATTTTTAAATACCAGGCCAAAGAAGAAGGTCAGGATAAACGTTAGCACCAGCCAAACTCCAACATTTCCTGTGTCTCTTTGTACTAAGGGACAGTTTCGGCATTTAATAGCATTGCTGCTCATCTAAACACAGACTTTCTCATGCATCTCAACAGACACTAAAACTGCACACCACTGATGGGAAGGTCTAGAAATTCTTTACTAATACATACGCCTATGTTTTAACATTAACATAACCTACGTAGCAACATTTGGAGGAAATCAAACCAATTATGCCTGTATTCACACTCATACAGACTAACGGGTTAAAAACGGAAAGAGAGCAAAAGTTGGTCAAACACGCCTGATAGTAAAAACACGGAAAGTCCAGAATCATCCGCGTGTCAGCAATTTTCACATTTTCCTTCTCGTCCTGTACACAGTGGGCATCTGTCTACTAAGGAAACTGCTTTATCAGACCTGGTCAGTTACACTCAAGTATATGAAAGTAAATAGTGAGTCCCACAAAGATCATTTGCTCTCCAGCTAAATGTGTTTCTCTCTTACATTTTGCAGATTTTTCCCCCAAGTAAACTCTTCAACGCTTTTCATTTATTCATTACAATTAATACCTTTTACTGTATATATTGTTTAATTGTGATCTATGTCTGATAAGTTTCAGGAATGCAATTCTTTTTAAGTGAATTTTAAATGATCCTGAGAAATTCTTGCATTAAGGTAATACCTCTTGCTTTTGCTTTCAATAATTTTCTGGAGGGAAGCCTTAATGATAATTGTGTTGACATTTTCCTTAAACAAGGCTATATATGTGTACATTTTAAAAAGATGACCTTCCTCATCTGTTTGTTCTTATTTCAGATGTGCTATAAACTATGCATGGTGGAAAGGGTAAATGGAATTAACTAATGGACGCTCATAATTTAGGCAGCAAAAACCAGAATTAATGTATTATCCCACTGTAGCATTTTAGTACTCGCCAATCCAAACTTTCTTTCCTGGGAAAATATGTGATTGAGACATTTTCCATCTGCTTTCGACAGAGATCGGAGAAGATCCCCATAAGTGACTCTCTACTAAAAATTCTTAAAAAAAAAAAAAAGCCTATAAAATGATTATTATCTTAGAGGCCTATTTCAAAAGTGAATGTTCAGTGGCACAGAAATAAAAACTAGAAAAAAAGAAGAAATAAAATCCACCTGTGCTAGAGGAGCCATTCCTCCCCACAGCAAAAACGTGCAGATATTACATAGCACGTAGGAAAGAAAGGGGTATGCTTGGGAGAGTGGGCGGCTGCAAGCCCGCGATTAATCTAAACTCCTTCTGTGGGCAGTGGAGACGCGAAGAAAAACACTGCAAGATGAGCGACAAAGTCCAACAGACCAAGGAGGGAGGATTTTTAACTGGGCCCTCTCCCCACCAAAAATCGTGAGCTCTTCCTTCCATCGTCCGAGAGAGAGCCACGGTCACAGAGCCTTCTGGAAGGGACAGAACAGCATCTCCGCGGTTAGGGACGGTCTGAGGATCTCCCGAAGTGTCCAGTGAAAGGGGGCCGGCACGGGATGCCCCGAGCGATCCCCTAGAGAAAGCGGGGACTCGCCGGGCTCCGACGGCTGCACTCCTTGGCCCGCTCCCGCGCAGACCCCCGCTGCACCGCCTCGCCTCCCTTTGCCCCCGCAAACCTGTTTCCCAGCCTGGACCCTTCGGACCGAATGCTCGGCCCCCGCCCAGACTCTCGAGGGTCAAAGCTGGGGCCAGAGCCCGCCAGCTCCGAGGTCTACTCCACCTGCCTGCGAGCAGCCGGGGTTCCCCGCGGCGACGTCTGCCCCGCGCCTCCGCCTCGACCCCGTCCTCCGCCTTTCCGATGCGGACGGTCCTCGGCTCCCGGGCTGCACTGGCCCCGGCGCCGCCCGCGCGGGGCAGGGTCCTCCCGCCTTCCCCAGGCCAACCGAGGCGCCGCCGGTCCGTACCTCTGCGCCCACCCTGGCAGCCAGGGCGTCGACGGCCGGGTCCCCGAGGCGCGGGCCGGGGTACCTGCACGAGCAGCCAAGGAGAACTGGGTGTCCGCACGACGAAAGCGCCCTGCCTCTCCCCGGGAACCGGGCGAAGCCACCGTCAGGCCCGGCAACTTTGCGGGCGGCCTCCGCTCCGAGAAACGCAAAGAACAACTGGTCCTCAGCCCTTTGCCCCCCGGCCGGCTCCAGGCAGTTCTGATGTCCACTCCCCGACGGTCAACCACAGACCTTTACCCACCACTCCCACAGCAGCAAGGATGGAAAATGACGACTGTCACCAGTCCGCCCGTTCCCGACCGATACCCTGCCTGGGAGCTTGCCCCAAACCACAGGGATGCCCCTGGGACCTGGCAGCCTCCCCGACCGACCCCCATCTCTGGCCAGGACGAAAGGCGCACCCCATCCTCGCAGCCGCGGCCCGCGGGCCTGCGCCCACCGCACGCGCAGCACCTACCCTGGCGCGCCGGTCCGGACGTGGGTGGCGCGGCGCTAGTGGGAGGCGGACATGGACCACGCGCCCTCCATGCGCCACACGGAGAAGGCGTAGCTGAGGCGCTCATGGGCCACGTAGCTGCAGCTGGTCATCTTATTGTCCATCTCGTCGCTCTGCAGGACCTGGTAGAGGAAGTCTATGTACCTGGCGGCCAGCTTGAGCGTCTGGATCTTGCTGAGCTTGTCCGAGGGCAGCGTGGGGATGATCTTGCGCAGCGCGGCGAAGGCCTCGTTGAGCGACTGGGTGCGCTGGCGCTCGCGCACGTTGGCCAGGATGCGCTGGCTCTGCAGCTCCTCGAAGGACTGCGCGCTCGGGCTGCCCTTCTTGCCGCGCTTGCCGGGGGTCGGGCTGCCATCTTCGCTAGACTTCTTGCTGTAGCGCCGTTTCCGGCCGAAGCGCTTGGGCTGCCGCTCGAGCTCCTCCTCACTGGTGCCCAGGCTGTCCACGGGGGACACGGGCGAGCTGGAGCCCTCCTCCATGGCGCCCGCCCGGCGCGCGAGGGGCTGGGGGCGCCGGGCGCAGAGCGCGCGCCGCTGGCCAAGCCCGCGGTCGCCGAGCACACGCTCCCCGAGTTGCTCGAAAGGCTCTGATTTCAAGGCCGGCTTGTGCAAAACCGAGGTCTCCGGGAGAGGAAGTTATTCTAACTTTTTTGGAAACCCTAGCCGGGCTGGGTTGCTAAATAGTTGTCAGTAGCGAGGGCGGCGCGCTGATTGGTCGCCGCGACCGGGGGCAGGACGAGTTCTGGGGCCTCCGCCGGCCGCCCCCGCCCCCCGGCGCGGCGCTTTCAGTTTTGCCTCCCCCTTCGGCCCCGGCCGCGGCGGGCACCCGGGACTGCCCGGCCCTCGCACGCGCCGCCCGCGCCTCCGCCCCGAGCTCTGACCGCTCTCCGGCCGCGCCGCGGGCTCAGCCGATCCCGCTTTGTCTGCTCCTTAACTGGAGATCGGGCCCCGCCGGGCTGCGGGGTCTCTCCCGCGGCGCGAGGGGTGCGGGAGGCAAGTCCTACCCTAGATGCGCTCCCAGGAGGTGAGGACGCGGTGGGGAGCCCCCGGGGACGCCCGGGCCAGTGTGAGCCTTGCCTGTCCCCGGGCGCACAGAGAGTCGGCGAGGTGGCCCGCACGTTCGGCCAGGGGAGGGGGACGTGCGGGACCAGTGGCCCTGTCCGCGGGCGGCCTGACACTCGGGTGCCCTCGGAGACGCGGCTACCTACGGCCGCGCCGCGGGGATCCTTGGAAGCGCGCGGCCCGCTTTGCCCAGCTGTTATATGGGGGGCGGGGGGTGTCTCACCCCAACTTGCTGAGGAGTCCCGGCCCCCGACGCCCTTCGCAGCCGGTCCAAGTGCATTAAAATCTCAGCACCAGCGCGCGCCTCCGCGGGAGCCCCCGGGGCCCACAGAGCCCACCTGCCTGGCCCAGCCGGGGGTACCAGAGCCTGGCGAAGGCGCAGGCTAGGCCGCGGGGCCGGGCCCCCGCCCCGGGGCTCCCTCTCTGCGAATCGGCCGGGGACGGAGGGCGGTCTGGGGAGGCGCCCGGCCTCCCCTACGCTGGGCGCCTGCGGGCAGCCCGAACGGCCGCGGCGCGGGGCCCGGCCGGCTTCGGCGGGCGACCTCGGGCGGGGGGCCGGCGGCCCCGCGCCATCTGGACGCCGAGCGCGGGCGCGTTTGAAGTGGTTCGGGGACTCTTTGTTCGCCAGGCCGCTCTGGCTCGGGGCCTGGAGGTGGTTTACGGCCTGGATGCCTTTGAACCTATTCCCAGGTGAGCCGGGCTCAATTAGGCCCGGGCCTGAGCGGGCTGTCAGGCAAGCCGCGTGATCAAGGGCGCGCTGGGCCCTTTTATTGGAGTTGCACTCGGGGCCGGGGGAGCTGGGCCTCGGCTGCTCCTAGGCGGGCCGCGACCCCCGCGTTAGGAAACCCGAGGGCGAGGGCTGCGCTTGCGGCCGGGCGGCTCAGGGCGGCCCCCACAGCCAGCGATTGCGGGGCAGAGCAGCGGAGCGAGGCCCAGCACAACGCGGCTGCGTCCCCGCTCTTTGGGCTTGCAGCTTCTCCCGGGCGGGCCCGCGGGCCGCAAGGTCCTAGGACTGCAGCGTCCTGGGAGTCGCCGCGCCCCGTCCGCCCCGCCTGACCGCCCGCCCCCTTCTCCAGCTCTGCCATAGCCCTCACATTATCCAGAGCAGCGCTTTCCTTGTCTCTTTTTTAAAAGGTCTAAAATAAAAGCTTAAAGAGAGGGCGAGAAAGGCCCAGGGAGTGATCTGGCCTCGAAGGGCCCCAGCCTCCCCGAGGCTTGGCTCCCCTAAGGACGGACGTTCGCCTTCCGGAGACATTAAGAACTTGCTGCTCTTAACCTCTTCTGTGGCACTCAGTGTGGGGAGCCAGCCGCCAGAGCACCGCTTCCGCCCAGCTTAAATAAGTCCAGAGACATCCCTCTGCCTTCCGCCTGCCCTTGAACCCCGCGGTTTAAGGAGCAGAGGAGTCGGCCTGGTAGCCTGCTCCACCGGGCTGTCTGTCTCATTGCACTTAGGCCTAAGAATAGTGTCTGGAAGTTGGGGTCTGAGAGCCGGTCATGTAGCTCAGCGGCCGCAGTAGGTGGAGTGGGCTTGTGAGGGGCTGACAACTGATGTCCAAGTAAAACTGTTGCATACAGGTAAGATTCTCCTGTAGGAAAATCCGCTTTAAAAATTTCCCCTTGAAACGTCGCATAGGAGGGCACAGGACAGGCCCTCATTCTGACACTGGCGCCCTTGCCTTGCACACTCGCTTGCTAAGTCGCTGTCATGTCCGATTCTTTGTGACCCTGTGGACGGCAGCCCGCCAGGCTCCTCTGTCCATGGGGTTCTCTAGGCAAGAATCCTGGAGTGGGTCCTGGAGTGGGGTGCCATTTCCTCCTCCAGGGGACCTTCCCAGTCTTAGCACAACAAGGCTTAAAAGCATGGTTCCGGCTGTACATGGTGGGTATGGTAGACAGGTAGGTGCTCACTCTCCTTTGCATCCTTGTTCTACTTTTCCTTCCTGAATGGCAGGGGATGAAAGGCTGCAAATGACCTCGCTCGGCCTTTGGCAGCCCTGGTCTGCAAGATGTCATCTTATGGGGTGTGAGAGGGAAGAGGGCCGCGGCCCTGCCTGCCCCGTCCTTGGTGAGTCCAGGGTGGAGGTGTTTGATTGCTTCTGGTAACGCAGTGTCTGGTCACATCTAGAGGGGAAGGAAGGCGTCACTTTTCTGGTGTGGAACCCAGCAGCCCGGGGGGGCTGGCAGAAATGGCGGTGGCAGTTGCTCCCTGATTCCAGCCTGTTTCTGGAACCAGTTTTCCTGATACAGTGAGTTAAGGGCTCCACTTCTGCACTGCAGTTTGCAAGTCAGTCCAAAACACTCTACCTAGAGTCTGTCATCAGCTCCGCTGCAATTATGTGATAGTCCCTAATAAGTTGTTTCCCACATAAACCAGCCGCAGCGTGGGCCCTGTCCTCTGCCAAAGAACCCCGAGACACCCCCACTCTGGACTGGGGTGTGGAAGACAAACACCAGGGCTCTCCCCAGGGGGCCTTGTTTTCTTGACAGCACTCACTCGTAATGTGAGATAACGCGGGCCTTTGCCACACATTTAGAAATGCCTTTAAGATCAAATCAACAACTAACTCACACTCTGACTTTTTTTTTTCACGTGGAATGTATATACCAAATTTCAATTTAAAAACAACCCTGGAAAGATCAACAGTGGCCTAAAAAGAATGTAAAGAGAGAAGAGAGTGTAGGACTCTGGGACAGAAGCCAGTCTCCTCTGCATAAACCTTGTTTTGTAGATTTGACTTTGGAACCATGTAAGTGTTCCACATAATTATTTAAAAATTGAAGCAAAATGAGGAAAAATAAAAAGTCAAAAGCAAAATCAGACAGATGTACCTAATTTTGTATCATCTTGGTGGCTTACCGAAGCAGGCAGGAATAATTAAAGATCACTTTGAATGCTGTGATTTGACTGCACGCATCCCTGGAGGGGTACACTGCAAAGGGGAGAGGGAAGAAGCGCATCAAGTCTGAATTTGTTTTTGGTATTCATATTCCTAGTAACGGGATTGCTGCTGTCATTCTGAAACTGTGAGTTAAAGCAAGGTATTATGTTTACATCTTTGGGAGCCAAGATTTCCAGCCTAAAAGAAGAGAGATACAAATATACAATGAAAGAAGTGAGAGCGTGTCTTGCTAAATTTGCTGGAATATCAGTGTGAGCTCACTTAGTACTTCCTCTTAAATCATGCATCTGCTGAGCCTGACCATTGAAAAGACACAGAAGCACTGAGCGACCCAGGGGCAGAGAGCGCCCCTGGGGTCCAGTTTACAGTCTCTCCCTGGAGAAATAGCTGAACTAGGGACTGGAGTGAGACGTGGACACGGTGGACAAGGTGCATCTTCTCACCAGAGAGCCGGGAGCTTTTGGTGGCTCCTGGTCTTGCGGGGATCTTGCCACTGCACAAGAGCTTCCCAACCATGATGGACTGGGAGGGGCCATCATCCAATGCGGTTCTAGGAGGTGTTTTTCAGTCGCTGAGTCGTGTCCAACTCTTTGCAACCCCATTAACTGCAGCACACCAGCCTGAGTTTGCTCAAAAATGGCACCCCACTCCAGTACTCTTGCCTGGCAAATCCCATGGACAGAGGAGCCTGGTGGGCTGCAGTCCATGGGGTTGCTGAGTTGGACATGACTGAGCGACTTCCCTTTCACTTTTCACTTTCATGCCTTGGAGAAAGAAATGGCAACCCACTCCAGTGTTCTTGCCTGGAGAATCCCAGGGACGGGGGAGCCTGGTGGGCTGCCGTCTATGGGGTCGCACAGAGTCGGCCATGACTGAAGTGACTTAGCAGCAGCAGCAGCATGTCCATTGAGTTGTTGATGCCATGCAACCATCTCATCCTCTGTCATCCCCTTCTCCTCTTGCCCTCAATCTTTCCCAGCATCAGGGTCTTTTCCAATGAGCTGGCTCTTCGCATCAGGTGGCCAGAGGATTGGAGCTTTAGCTTCAGCACCAGTCCTTGCAATGAATATTCAGGACTGATTTCCTTTAGGATTGACTGGTTGGATCTCCTTGCAGTCCAAGGGACTCTCAGGAGTCCCACCACTCTCCAACACCACAGTTTGAAAGCACCAAACTTTAATGAGCTTCACTCTAATTTATGACTCAGGAAGGCTTGTTTTCTCTCCCCGTCCCCACCCTTTTCAAATAGTTCCTTTGAGTTCTCACTGCCCTGTCGTTTTGGTTTTTAATCTTAAAATCTGTTACTTACATCGTCTGCCCTCTCCTTCCCCCTCACCATCAAACCCTGCTCTTCAGACTTTGCACTTTCCAGTGGAGCCCAGCAGATCCTGTTGACTCTGATGGGGGCAGAGATAATATGGCTTGTGGTCACACTCTAATAGAAACATGCACTTTGTTGTACACTGCAGAGAGAAATGAACGGAAGACAGAAGAGTGTCAGTACAGGCCTTGTAACTACCACTGACTGTGCGCTTGGTATCGAAGCTAAGGAAGGGAGGGGGAGCCACACAGCAGAGACTTCACGGTGCAGCACGTCGAGGGGTGTGGTGGAGTGGTGAACCCAGGCTGAGAAGGCAGAGCATGACAGGTCAGGGGGGCTGGGAAGGACATCAGTCAAGGGTGAGCAAGCCCACCAGGAGAGGTGAGGGTGTGCAAGGCCCACAGGGTGAAAGAGGCATGGGCGTCCCCACTGTAGGAGGGCTCCTGCAGCTGGGAGCTCAGAAGAGCAGTGGCAGGCACTCCCGCTGGCAGGCGATACACATGTAGCCTGTACCTGCTTAACAGAAGGAGAGTCTGCTCACAACTCGGGGAGCTCAGGCTCCAGCGGGCGTCAGGGTCGGCTGGGTCCAGAGTTTCGGTGATGTTGGATCTCTCTGTTCCTTCTCCACCCTGCAGCTGCGCTTCCCTCTGTGTGTGGGCCTCACTCTGTCTTGGTGCAAGGGGGCCTCCCCCTTCTGCCTGAGGGTGACAGGCATCACTCTCCAGGGTCACATCCCCGTGGGGTGGCATCGCTGATTCGACAGTTTTCTCCTCTCGCTTCAGCATAAAAGGTGAGCATGGAACCCCATCTGGCTGGACTCCACCATGTGGCTGAGGGCCCCGAGAGTGGGTAGGTTCCCCCAGAAGAGACACTGGGCCCATGAGCAAGGCGGGGTGCAGCAGCACCATGGGTGAAGTTCGGGGCCAGGCTCTCCACAGTCTCAGGAGACCAGTTACCAAGGCTGGATTTCCTTCTGAAGGTGATGGAGATCAAAGCAGTGTTCTAAGGAAAGATGTGATGATCAGCTTTTACTTTGAGAGAGGTTGACAGCCACGTGGAAGGTGACAGCCAACTGGGAGGCTGTTGAAAAAGCCCAACCAGCTGACGTAGGAACAAAGAAACCAGGGAACCAATGGACCAGGGAAGCAAGGGACGGGGAAGCAAGGGACCAGAGGACCGAGGGACCAGGAAACGGAGGGACCAGGAAACGAAGGGACCGGGGACCAAGGGACCAGAGGACCAAGGGGCCGGGAACCAGGCAAAAGCAAGGCATGAGGGGGGAGGATGAGGAGGGATTTAAGAGAGAGGCTGCAGGATTTGATCTGAGGAGGAGTCAGGATTCGATGTCCTGTCATTGACCAGGGTTAGGGCCAAGGTTAGTCCTTGGATTAGGCACTTGGCTTAGTTTCTTCCTCTCAGTGGGACTCAGTCTCCCCTCTGTGAAATAATAGGCTGGGGTGAAAGATTCCTGAGGTTCCCTGAACATGACAGTGTCTAGGCTCTGTTTTCAGAAACTGAAGTCCAAGTTTGGAAACTTAAGCTTCTTGTCACACTTGGATGCACTGTGGAGTTTTAGAAAGGCAGGGGGCAGGGTGGCTACTCCCAGAACCTAGGGACTCTGATTTTCTTTAATCTAAGTAATGTGCAGGGGAGCCTTGGTGACCACACATGCCCTGACCCCTCATAAAGCCCTTGCCCTCCCGTGGCCTGGTCATAAACTTTCCTGAAAAGGTCATGTGGATTTATCGTCCCCAATACTTTACAATTAGAAATTACGATCTCCCTTCCACATGACACTTTTGAGTTCTAGCAGATCTTAAATTAAAATTGTATACATGTTTCAAAATGTTCTTTGGGAAACTTGAAATGCGCAAGTTGAAAATTCGATAAGGTCCTGAACGCTTATCTAAATAAACATACAAATTCGACCTCAAATGTTTTAGAGAATACATGGGGAATTAAATGTGTGCGTTAAAACTCTGATTATATCTTAGATATAAAATCTCATCAAAGAAGTCTAGGGGAAACACTTCAGGGTGTATGGCAAATTTCTCTTTTATAGAGGTCAACAGAGCAGTGAGGAAGTGGGTTGCAGGGCTCTCCCAAGTGACCGGGAGACGGAGCGATTGGCTGCCCTTGTTTAAAGAAGAAAATGTGTGTTTGTGTGTGTGTGTTTACGTAGGGAGAAAGGGCAAGATGAACTTCCCCAGGCTACACATTTTTTAAAGCATTTTTAATTATTTTACTTGACTCTATTTTCCTGCTTCATTTCTTTATCTTGTACTTCAGGGAAGATGGGTAAATAACAACCAAGAATGCCTCCGTTTCCCCTCCTTTTGGGTGGAAGTCTGGTCGGAAGCTGATAGGGGCCTGAGTCCCACCCCTGGTTTCCCTCTAATTTGCCTTCCCCCTCGTGACTCTGCTGACTTTCCCTTCCTCCTCGTCAAAGAGGCCCTCACACCTAAGTCCAAGGAGATGCTCTCTGAACTCTGAATATAAAGGAAAGCTGGTTTTGTTTTATTTTTCTGATGGATACTCCACCCTCCCCCCACTGAGGAACAGTTCATGAACACTGATATCAAAGGAAGGAGGTGGCACCTTTATTTCCCTGGGCCACATGGGAAGTATTTTGCCCATACATGGTACCTCTTTGGGGTGTGACTTCTATACTCTGGATCCATTCTGAAATCTGTGGCTTGCTGGCTCACGGCTGAACAGCTTGGATCATAATCGATCATATTTTTGGCTGTACAGAGGTTTGCAGTTGAAGAGGAAAATGTTTGCACTCATTTTCCATTTTTACAGTCTTCGTGTAAAAACTCTGGAATATTGTGTTTTTTAAATCCCGCAGGAAAAGTTTTTGGATATACTAATATGGAAATAACAGCAGTGCAAAGAATGGAGATCCTCAAGTAACTAGGTGTTTTCTTACTGATCAGATTGATGAAGAGCAAGGTGAGGAGGAGCAGAGAAGATGATGAAGATGCTGGTTACGTTAATTAAGAAAGAAAACAAGAAACAGAAGCCAGCCTGCCAGCTCTTGTCGCTGGGGTGGGTGGAGAATGGTCCAGCTTCCCTCCCCACACCCTCCTCTGACTCCTTTGTTGTGTGTTTGAGACCCTGAGATCCCCAGTCAATAAGCAAGTATATTACATATACTCAGGCAGGAAAGTGGTTCTAAGTTATGGAATGAAGAACTGGGTCTCTTTATCCTTTTTGAAGGCATGTGTGTGTATGCTCAGTGGCTCAGTTGTGTCTGACTCTGCGACCTCATGGACTAAATACAGCCCACCAATCACCTATCCCAGTACACTGCACCCATTTTGAACTTAAAACGTGATGCCTTTTGACGAATGGGGAACCATCTCTGCAATGCAAACATTTCCATCACTCTGGAAAGTTCCCCTATGCCCCTCTTCCTCCCCAGCCACCAGCACCCACAGATCTAATTTATGTGCCTGTTTTGCTTTTTCCAGAAAGTCATAAAAACGAAGTGGTACAGGACATAGCCCTTTGTGTCCGGCTTTTCACGCTTAGAGCACTGCCTTTTGGATCCACCCACACTGTGCGTGCTTGCTGAGTATTCCGTCGCAGGGGGACACTACAGTCTGTCCATCCACCTGTCAGCCGGTGGATGTGGGGGTTGTATCTGGCTTTTGGTGATATGAATAAAGCTGCGTTTAAGTCCTTTTTCTTCTCTCTCAGGTAAATACCTAGCAGTGGGGTTCTTGAATCCTATGTAAGTAGATACTTAAGAAGAAACTGGTCAACTGTTTTCCAAAATGGCAGGACCATTTTGCATTCCCACCAACAATGTATGAGATTTCAGCTGTGGATGACTATAAACAACAAAAACCCAGAAAATAGCAAGAGTGGGCAAGGATGTGGAGACATTGGAAGTCTCACACCTTGCTGATCAGGGTGTAAAATGGCTCAGCTACCCAGAATGAGAGTTTGGTGATTCCTCAATAGGTTAAATATAGAATGATCACGTGACCCAGCAGTGCCACCCTTGGGTACTAAATACCCCAAATAATTGGAAACAGGTGTTCAGCAAATCCTGTACACAAATGTTTATAACAGAGCTATTCGAAATTGTCAGAACATGGAAACAGCACAAATGTCCACTGATGGATGGACGGATTTACAAAACGTGGTGTAGCCATGCAACGGAATATTATTCAGTCTTTAAAAAGGATGAAGTTCTTGTTGGATATCACTTATATAACATACTAGTGACAGTAACAGAAATGCAGACTCACAGAGCTAGAGAACAGGCCAGTGCTCACCCGTGGGGGTGGTGACGGGAAATTTAGCGTTGGCGGAGTGGGAGGCGCAAACTGTTGGGTGTAAGATGGGCTCAAGGATGTATTTACAGCTTGGGAAATACAGCCAATATTTGGTAATAACTGTAAATGGAAAGTAACCTTTCAACATCATGTAACAAAATTTTTAAAAATAACGAATGATATACTGACGTATGCTACAAAATGGATGGACCTTAACAACATTGTATAAAATGAAATAAGCCAGGGGAAAAAAAAATCACTTATTGTATGGTTCCATTTATATGAAATGTCTATAAGAGGCAAATCCATAGAGACAGAAATTAGATTAGTAGTTGCCAGGGGTTAGGAGGAGGGGATGTATTAATCATGTTTTCCATTTTCTGTATTTTATAATGCTTTGACATCTTGGGGCCTCGCGGGCCCAGAGAGGGACTGCCCCTCCCAGAGTCAGCTGATTCCTGGAGATAGCAAACAGCTTGCCTGAGGACATCCCTTTGATATGTAAACCAACCCAGCTCCTCTGTCTGGAACAGGGTTCCTTCCCTAAAGCATCCCAGGGCCAGTTACCAACAACTTGGGACCATCTTCAAGACCCAGCTGCTCAAAGCGTTTCACTCTCCAGCCCGAAGTCTGCTCAACTTGCTACCCCACTGAGCCTTGCCTGTCCCACACAGACCATGATACAGGCTCCCACCCACACACCCCCCTCTCATCTACCTCCGGACCACCCTGGCATTTTCTCCAGTGGCCCTGCTGTCTCTTTCCTTGAATCTGGGAGAATAAAATGTTCCTGCTTCCTGACAGTCACATCTGTTTCTAGGTGCCTTAAAGTGAAAGTGAAGTCACTCAGTCGTGTCCAACTCTTTGTGACCCTGTGGACACCAGGCTCCTCCGTCCATGGGGATTTTCTAGGCAAGAGTACTGGAGTGGGTTACCATTTCCTTCTCCAGGGAACTTCCCGACCCAGGGATCGAACCCAGGTCTCCCACATTGTAGATAGACGCTTTCCATCTGAGCCACCAGGGAAGTCTTAGTTCATCTAATTATAACAAACCTCAGGAACATTTAAAACAGGGGGGAATAGGAAGTGACTTTAAAGTGTACAGGTTTACCGTTTGGATTGATAAAAATATTCTGGAATTAGGTAGTGGTAATGGCTGCTCAGCATTGTGAATGTGCTAATTGTCTCAAAGGGTAAACTTTATCCTGTATTTTCCATTTCTACACAGACATGTTGTCTCTGAATAAAATGTTTGCATTCATTATTATGTGCCTTTTTTTTTTTCTTGTCTTATTGCACTGGGTAGGACCTCCATACAATTCTGAAAAGAAAAAAAAAACAAATGTTGTGAGCAGAAACCCTTGCCTTTTTCCCAAATGCAGGAGGGAAATATTCAGATTCTTGCCATCAAGTATGATATTAGATGTAGGCTTTTCATAGGTTCTGTTTGTCAGGTTGAGGAAATCCCCTTCCAATTTTAGTTTTCTTAAAGTTTTTGTAATGAATAGGTGTTGGATTTTGCCAGATTCTCTTTCTACAGCTACTGAGTGGCTCACGTTGTTTCCTCTTTTTCAGTCTGTTGGTACAGCAAGTTACGTTCACTGATTCCATATGGTGAACCAGTTTTGCATCTCTCGGGTGATCTCTGCTTAGACAGGATTGATCCTTCTCTTTATACATTGTTGGATTTGATTTGCTAACATTTTGTTAAGAGGCTTTATGTCTAGTGTGGCTGTTTTCCTTTGTAGCATCTTTCCTTGGTTTGGACATGAAGGTATTATCAGCCTCATGAAATAAGTGGGCAGGTGTCCCTTCCACCTGTATTTTCTGGAAAAGGTTGTGGAGAATGGATTTTCTTCCTTTCTTGCTGTACTCGGTCATGTCCAACTCTTTCTGCCAGGCTTTTCTACCCATGGAATTTCCCAGGCAAGAATCCTGGAGTGGGGTGCCGTTTCCTACTCCAGGGGATCTTCTCGACCCAGGGGCTGAACCCACGCCTCTTGCATCTCCTGCACTGACAGGTTCTTTACCAGTAGTGCCACTTGGGAAGCCCCATTTCTTTCTTAAATGTTTGGTAATATAAGCTCATGCAGACATCTAAGTCTGTACTTTTCTTTGTAGAATCCAAAGAAATTCAAAACACCGTGAATTTAATTTCTCTAACAGACGTAGGATTATTCAGATTATCTGCTTCTTCTTGGGAGAATTTTGGCAGCTTGTGCCTTTAAGGAAAGTGCTTCATCTGCCTGGTAAAATTTGTGAAGCTGGTCATCACATTCTCTGATCGTTCTTTAGTCTCTGTGCTCTCTGCCTCATCCTCAATATTTGTGCCTTGGGTATGCTCGCTTTCCTTCCTCGCTCTGCATGTGTGGCTATCAGCTTGGCGCTTCTGTTGACTCCTTCTCTTGTTTCTGTATTGCTCACTCCTGGTCCTATCTTTGTTTTCCCTTCTCTTTGCTGTGGCTTTAGTTTGCTCTTCTTTCTGCAGTTTTCCAAGTTGGAAGCTTGGGGAGTCGATTTGAGGAGTTTCCTCTTTTCAGTATTTATTTGTGTTTTTGTTTCTTTCGCTGCCCAGCCTTGGTTGTAGCATGAGGGCTCATCTTCTTCATTGCAGCGTGGAAGGTCCTCAGTTCCCGCATCTCTTGGTTGTGACTTGTAGGACCAAGTTCCTTCACCAGGAATTGAGCCTAGGCCCCCTGCAAGGGGATTGTGGAGTCTTAGCCACTGGGCCACCAGGGAACCCCCCCCCCCTTTTCTAACATAAGTAGTTAATGGTATAAGTTTCCCTGAAGCGTTGCTGTACCTTCATCCTACCAATTTTAGCATATTTTCCTTTCTGAGTATTCAAATTATTTTCTAATTTCTCATTGTGTCTTCTTTGACTGGACTATTTGTTGGTTAATAGTCAAATATAGGGATGCCCAGATCTTGTTCTGTCGCTGGTTTCTAGGTTAGGTACATTACAGTGAAAACCATATCTATATTCTCTACAACTTCAATCTTTTAAATTTGGTTGTGACTGGTTTTATGGCTGTGTGTTCTATTTTTGTGAGTATTCAGTAGACGCTTGAAAATAATATTCGGTGCAGTGTCCTAAAGCGTGTCAGTTAGTTCAAATTGATGGATCTTTTCAAATCATCGACAGCCTTATTAATTCTTTCTGTATTTTGTTGGTATCAGCTACTGACAGAGGAGTGTTGAAATCTCTTGCTATCTTTGTGGGTTTGTCCATTTTTCACCTTAATTCTCTCAACTTTTGCTGAATGTATTTTGAGGCTCAGTTAGTAGGGAGAGACACAGTTAAGATTATGTCTTCTTGATGGATTGGCTAATGTGTCCATGTTTAAGGTCCCCCTTTTTCTCTGTAACCGTCCTTATTCTAAATTTTAGTCTTTCTAATATTCATGTAGCCCCTTCAGCTTCTGTTGACTGGTGTCTGCATGATATACATATTTTTCTGAATACGTTCTTTTCTTTACTTTTAACCTTTCTGTGGCAGTATACTTAAAAGGTTTTTTTTTTTTAAAAAAGTGTATAGTTGTCTCGTTTCCTTTCCAATTGTGCAATCTCTGTCTTTTAAAGGGAGAGTCTGCATTCAATGCAGCCGTTCGCATAGCTGAATTTAAATCCACGTCTTACATCTTGTTTTCTGTTCGGCTACTTCGTTCCTTTTTCCCTGTTTCTGAGTCTTCTTTCAGACTAAGTAAATACTGGTGTGTATTCACGTCTGCTTCACATCTGGCTCATTCTCCTCTCCCCCTGCTCTCTGTCGCTGTCCCAGGCTTTACGATGTGCACCTTCACCTTACCATAGCCTGTCTCCAGAAGACAGTCTCACTCCACACGCTGCTGCATGGGGCTCACGAGCTCATTCCCACTTTCCCTCTTGCTCACTCTGCTTCTGTTACCATACTTTCCCTTCCGCACGTGTGAAAAGCCCTGCCATATCATTCCTGTGTTTTGTTTTAGACAGTTGTTTACCTTTGAAAGAGATTAAAATATTATTTTATATTTACTCATTTGTCCCAGTTCTGGCATTCCTCATTCATTTGTGTGGACTCAGATATATATCTGGTATCATTGATATCACACTTTCTGCCTGAAGAACTTTCTTTAATTTTTTTTTTTTTTTGTAGTGGAAGAAGATGGGGAAAGAATTGACTCGGTTGTTATGGTCTTAAAAAGTGTGTGTTTTGCTTTCTCTTTTGAAAGATATTCGATATTTCCATAGTTTATAGAATACTGGGTGGACAGCAGCTTTTGCCTTTCATCTTTCAAAGGTGCCACTCTGCTGTCATTTGGCTTTTAAAGTCTCTGACAAGGAATCTTCTGTAATTCTTATCTTTGTTCCTCTGTATACAGAGTATATTTTTTTTCCTCCAGTTTCTTTTAAGATCTTGTCTTTATCTTTGGGTTTTAAATATTCAGCTATGACTGGAAAAGGTCAGTCCTCATCTCAGTTCCCAAGAAGGGCAGTGCTAAAGAATGTTCAGGCCACCGGATGATCGCACTCATCTCCCATTCTAGTAAGGCTATGCTTAAAATCCTCCAAGCCAGGCTTCAGCATTACATGAACCAAGAACTTCCAGATGTTCAAGCTGGGTTTAGGAAAGACAGAGGAACCAGAGATCTAACTGTCAACATTTGCTGGATCATAGAGAAAGCCAGGGAATTCCAGAAATACATCTCCCTCTGTTCCATTGACTACAGTAAATCTTTGACTATATGGATCATAACAAATGGCGGAAAACTGCTAAATAGATGGGAATACCAGACCACCTTCCCTCTCCTGAGAAACGTGTGTATGGATTAAGAAGCAAGAGTTAGAACCCTGTATGGAACAACTGACTGGTTCAGGATTGAGAAAGGAGTACAATAAGGCTGTTTATTGTTACCTTGTTTATTTAACTTATGTGCAGAGCACATCATGTGAAATCCTGAGTTGGATGACTTACAAGATGGAGTCAAGATTTCCAGGAAAATATCAATAACCTCAGATACACAGATGCTGCTGCTGCTGCTGCTGCTGCTGCTAAGTCGCTTCAGTCGTGTCCAACTCTGTGCAACCCCATAGACGGAAGCCCACCAGGCTCCCCCGTCCCTGGGATTCTCCAGGCAAGAACACTGGAATGGGTTGCCATTTCCTTCTCCAATGCATGAAAGTGAAAAGTGAGAGTGAAGTCGCTCAGTCGTGTCTGACTTTTAGCCACCCCATGGACTGCAGCCCACCAGGCTCCTTCGTCCATGGGATTTTCCAGGCAAGAGTACTAGAGTGGGGTGCCATTGCCTTCTCCTGCACTGCAGTCCAAGGGGTTGCAAAGAGGCAGACATGACTTAGCAATGGAACAACAATCTGATAGTTCTAACATCTAGACCATCTCTGGGTCTGGTTTCAACGCCCGCAGCGTTGTGGAATCTTCTTCCATGTTCACACTGCAGCCTCAGCTCCGGTTTCCCTGTGCTTCTGCTCCACAAAGAGGAGTTCCTTGACCCTCTCCCGATGGTGGTCTGTGGTTGCAGGCCCTGCAGGCAGGATTCAGAGAGGTTTCTCTTCTCTTGCTTGGGTCTATCTTTGGTCTGCACCGAGGTCTCAGGCGTGACGCTTTCTCAGCACTTCTGCCCTTCCCTCCTGACTGCCAGATCCTCCCTTGTTAGTGTGGGGGAGAGTCTTGGGTTGGAGAGTTTCCTGACCCTCTTCCTACTGAGCTGGTCCAGCCCCTCCCATGGGGGAGACAGCTTTTGCTTCTTTCCTGCCTCTGAGGTAGAGCATCTTCCCCTGGGCCCTGGGGGCTGACCCTCCCCGCCAGCTTTTCTTTTGCTTCATCATAAAAAAGGAAGCAGGAAGGGTTTCTTGCCTCTGCACCACTGAGAGACCCTCAAAGGTCTCCTTCTCTGCCCCTGATCTTTCTTTTAATATTTTTTTTTAATTGGGAAGGTTGAAATTGTAATTTACATGTTATTTATTTATTGGGCACATGATATGTGGGATCCTAGTTCCCTGTTCAGTTCAGTTCAGTTCAGTCGCTCAGTCATGTCCAACTTTTTGTGATCCCAGGAACCGCAGCACTCCAGGCCTCCCTGTCCATCACCAACTCCTGGAGTTCACTCAAACTCATGTCCATTGAGTCGGTGATGCCACTGAACCATTTCATCCTCTGTCGCCCCCTTCTCCTGCCCTCAATCTTCCCCAGCAGCAGGGTCTTTTCAAATGAGTCAGCTCTTCATATCAGGTGGCCAAAGTATTGGAACTTCAGCTTCAACATCAGTCCTTCCAGTGAACACCCAGGACTGATTTCCTTTAGGATGGACTGGTTGGATCTCCTTGCAGTCCAAGGAACTCTCAAGAGTCTTCTCCAGCACCACAGTTCAAAAGCATCAATTCTTCCACGCTCAGCTTTCTTTATAGTCCAACTCTCACATCCATGCGTGACTCCTGGGAAAACCGCCAGAGGTCAAACCCATACCCCCCACGCTGGAAGCATGGAGTCTTAACCACTGGACTGCCAGGGAAGTTCCCCTCCCTCCCTCCCCCGACCTTTCTAGAAAGAACTTGGTAAAGGCTCATAGGAAAATGGTGGGGACCGAGTCCAGACTCCCCTCGCGTCTGGAATTACCAGGGATGCTGAGCTGCCTTGTGAGCCATTGTACTAGCTGATTAGCGGTGCCTTAAGGAATTACCACGGCTGCTGGTTTAAAACAACAGGAATTTGTTCTCTGGCAGCTCTAGAGGACAGAAGTCCTCCTCAGGCCCTAGGGGAGACCTGGTTTCCTTGCCTCCTGGAGCTTCTGGGAGCTGCTGGCATCCTCCGTTCAAGGCTGCCGCACACCGGCGTCTGCCTTCACACCACCTCTGTGTCTTTATGTCTGTCTTCTCTGTGTGTCTCTTAGAGGGTAACTTGCCATCTGACCTAAGACTCACTTGAATAATCTGGGGTGATTTCATCTCGAGATCCTCAACTCACATCTGCAAAAACCCCTTTTCTGAGTAAGGAAACAGATTCCAGGGATCGGGACATGGACATAGCTTTCGGAGACCACCTCTGGGGCTTCCCAAGTGGCTCAGCAGGTAACAATCCGCCTGTCAATGCGGGAGATGCAAGAGATGAGGGGTCGATCCCTGTGTCGGAAAGATCTCCTGGAGGAGGAAATGGCAACCCACTGCAGTATTCTTGCCTGGGAAAGAGGAGCCTGGCTGCCTGTAGTCCGTGGGGTCACAACGAGTTGGGCACGACAGAATGACTGAGCACACACATTCAGCCCAATGCATCCATGTTCTGAGTTTAAGAAATCATTAACTTTCATTAACTGCTTCTTTTTGCCTGCTTGTGTGCTGACTACCTCTTTTTATGCCCTGTCAAACACAGGGCAATCCACGTGGCCCACCTCTCCTCACACGTGGGATTCAGTTTCTCTGTGGTCTTTTGAATTCAGTTCACTAGGGACTAAAGGAACATGATGACCTTGTAGATTATCCAGCTTCTCACTGTCAGAGTAAGAGTGCTGGTCCCCGGCAACGTTTTACAACCCAAGTAGAAACAGTTCGCACAAGCTCAATCGCCCCATTGCTCAGTCGTGTCTGATTCTTTGCGACCTATGGAATGGTGCCCGGCAGACTCCTCTCTCCATGGAACTTTCCAGGCAAGAATACTGAAGTGAGTTACCATTTCCTATTCCAGGGGATCTTCCTGATCCAGGAATCGAACCCACGACTCTTATGCCTCCTGTGTCTCCAGCGTCTCCAGCACTGGCCGGCGGTTCTTTACCCCTGAGTCTCCTGGGAAGCCCCATTGGAAGCAGATCCCACTGAAAGCTCTCCCCAGCCGTGCCTCACTGCCACCGTCCCCCTGCCGGTCACTGTCGCAGGCATACATGAGACAGGCCGTGTGGTGGCCTCACCCGTTCATGGCTATTTGTGGTCAACAGAAGCATCTAGCTTGTCATTTACATCACTTGTTACCAGAGCTTATATTCAACTTGCATCTCATGAGTCTCTTTGTCAAAGTAATTTTGTTAGTCTTCCAGGGCTTCAGTTCAGTTCAGTTCAGTTCAGTTCAGTCGCTCAGTCGCGTCCGACTCATTGCGACCCCATGAATCACAGCACGCCAGGCCTCCCTGTCCATCACCATCTCCCGGAGTTCACTCAGACTCACGTCCATCGAGTCGGTGATGCCATCCAGCCATCTCATCCTCCGTCGTCCCCTTCTCCTCCTGCCCCCAATCCCTCCCAGCATCAGAGCCTTTTCCAATGAGTCAACTCTTCGCATGAGGTGGCCAAAGTACTGGAGTTTCAGCTTTAGCATCATTCCTTCCAAGGAAATCCCAGGGCTGATCTCCTTCAGAATGGACTGGTTGGATCTCCTTGCAGTCCAAGGGACTCTCAAGAGTCTTCTCCAACACCACAATTCAAAAGCATCAATTCTTTGGCGCTCAGCCTTCTTCACAGTCCAACTCTCACATCCATACACGACCACTGGAAAAACCATAGCCTTGACTAGACAGACCTTAGTCAGCAGGGTAATGTCTCTGCTTTTTAATATGCTGTCTGGGTTGGTCATAACTTTTCTTCCAAGGAGTAAGCATCTTTTAATTTCATGGCTGCAATCACCATCTGCAGTGATTTTGGAGCCCCCAAAAATAAAGTCTGACACTGTTTCCACTGTTTCCCCATTTATTGCCCATGAAGTGATGGGACCAGATGCCATGATCTTCGTTTTCTGAATGTTCAGCTTTAAGCCAACTTTTTCACTCTCCTCTTTCACTTTCATCAGGAGGCTTTTTAGTTCCTCTTCACTTTCTGCCATAAGGGTGGTGTCATCTACATATCTGAGGTTATTGATATTTCTCCTGGCAATCTTGATTCCAGCTTGTGTTTCTTCCAGTCCAGCGTTTCTCATGATGTACTCTGCATGTAAGTTAAATAAGCAGGGTGACAATATACAGCCTTGACGTACTCCTTTTCCTATTTGGAACCAGTCTGTTGTTCCATGTCCAGTTCTAACTGTTGCTTCCTGACCTGCATACAGATTTCTCAAGAGGCAGGTCAGGTGGTCTGGTATTCCCATCTCTCTCAGAATTTTCCACAGTTTATTGTGATCCACACAGTCAAAGGCTTTGACATAGTCAATAAAGCAGAAATAGATGTTTTACTGGAACTCTCTTGCTTTTTCGATGATCCAGCGGATGTTGGCAATTTGATCTCTGGTTCCTCTGCCTTTTCTAAAACCAGCTTGAACATCAGGAAATTCACAGTTCACATATTGCTGAAGCCTGGCTTGGAAAATTTTGAGTGTTACTTTACTAGCATGTGAGATGAGTGCAATTGTGCGGTAGTTTGAGCATTCTTTGGCATTGCCTTTCTTTGGGATTGTAATGAAAACTGACCTTTTCCAGTCCTGTGGCCACTGCTGAGTTTTCCAAATTTGCTGGCATATTGAGTGCAGCACTTTCACAGCATCATCTTTCAGGATTTGAAACAGCTCAACTGGAATTCCATCACCTCCACTAGCTTTGTTCATAGTGATGCTTTCTAAGGCCCACTTGACTTCACTTTCCAGGATGTCTGGCTCTAGATGAGTGATCACACCATCGTGATTATCCGGGTCGTGAGGATCTTTTTGTACAGTTCTTCTGTGTATTCTTGCCACCTCTTCTTAATAACTTCTGCTTCTGTTAGGTCCAGACGATTTCTGTCCTTTATTGAGCCCATATTTGCATGAAATGTTCCCTTGGTATCTCTAATTTTCTTGAAGAGATCTCTAGTCTTTCCTATTCTGTTGTTTTCCTCTCTTTCTTTGCACTGATCACTGAGGAAGGCTTTCTTATCTCTTCTTGCTATTCTTTGGAACTCTGCATTCAGATGCTTATATCTTTCCTTTTCTCCTGTGCTTTTCGCCTCTCTTCTTTTCACAGCTATTTGTAAGGCCTCCCCAGATAGCCATTTTCCTTTTTTGCATTTCTTTTCCATGGGGATGTCTTGATCCCTGTCTCCTGCACAATGTCACGAACCTCATTCCATAGTTCATCAGGCACTCTATCTATCAGATCTAGGCCCTTAAATCTATTTCTCACTTCCACTGTATAATCATAAGGGATTTGATTTAGGTCATACCTGAATGGTCTAGCGGTTTTCCCTACTTTCTTCAATTTAAGTCTGAATTTGGTAATAAGGAGTTCATGATTGAGCTGCAATCAGCTCCCGGTCTTGTTTTTGTTGACTGTATAGAGCTTCTCCATCTTTGGCTGCAAAGAATATAATCAATCTGATTTCGGTGTTGACCATCTGGTGATGTCCATGTGTAGAGTCTTCTCTTGTGTTGTTGGAAGAGGGTGTTTGCTATGACCAGTGCATTTTCTTGGCAAAACTCTGCTTGTCTTTGCCCTGCTTCATTCCACATTCCAAGGCCAAATTTGCCTGTTACTCCAGGTGTTTCTTGACTTCCTACTTTTGCATTCCAGTCCCCTATAATGAAAAGGACATCTTTTTTGGGTGTTAGTTCTAAAAGGTCTTGTGGGTCTTCATAGAACCGTTCAACCAGCGTTACTGGTTGGGGCATAGACTTGGATTACTGTGATATTGAATGGTTTGCCTTGGAGACGAACAGAGATCATTCTGTTGTTTTTGAGATTGCATCAAGTACTGCATTTCAGGCTCTTTTGTTGACCATGATGGCTACTCCATTTCTTCTGAGGAATTCCTGCCCGCAGTAGTAGATGTAATGGTCATCTGAGTTAAATTCACCCATTCCAGTCCATTTCAGTTCACTGATTCCTAGAATGTCGATGTTCACCCTTGCCATCTCTTGTTTGACCACTTCCAATTTGCCTTGATTCATGGACCTGACATTCCAGGTTCCTATGCAATGTTGCTCTTTACAGCATTGGACCTTGCTTCTATCACCAGTCACATCTGCAGCTGGGTATTGTTTTTGCTTTGGCTCCATCCCCTCATTCTTTCTGGAGTTATTTCTCCACTGATCTCCAGTAGCATATTGGGCACCTACTGACCTGGGGAGTTCCTCTTTCAGTATCCTATCATTTTGCCTTTTCATTCTGTTCATGGGGTTCTCAAGGCAAGAATACTGAAGTGGCTTGCCATTCCCTTCTCCAGTGGACCACATTCTGTCAGGCCTCTCCACCATGACCCGCCGATCTTGGGTTGCCCCGCGGGCATGGCTTGGTTTCACTGAGTTAGACAAGGCTGTGGTCCTAGTGTGATTGGATTGACTAGTTTTCTGTGACTATGGTTTCAGTGTGTCTGCCCTCTGATGCCCTCTTGCAACACCTACCATCTTACTTGGGTTTCTCCTACCTTGGGCGTGGGGTATCTCTTCACAGCTGCTCCAGCAAAGTGCAGCCACTGCTCCTTACCTTGGATGAGGGGTATCTCCTCACCGCCGCCCTTCCTGACCTTCCAAGTGGGATGGCTCCTCTAGGCCCTCCTGTGCCCGTGCAGCCACCGCTCCTTGGACGTGGGGTTGTTCCTTCTGGCCGCCGCCCCTGGCCTCAGCTGTGGGGTTGCTCCACCCGGCTGCCGCCCCTGGCCTTGGATGCGGGTTAGCTCCTCTTGGCTGTTCCTGCACCATTGCAGCCTGGCACTCTCAGCCGCTGCCCCTGACCTCGGACGTGGGGTAACTCCTCTTGGCAGCTGCCTTTCAGGCATGGGGTCCTCCTGGCTTCTGCCCCTGACCTCGGACATCATATAGCTCCTCTCGGCCAAGCTTAGTGTGCCGGTCGCAGCCGCCTGCGCTTAGGGGAAACTAATTTGTAAATTGTCAAAGGTGGGAGCTTTCCAAATGAGAGTTCTTTCCCATGTGAAATCTAGTATCAGGAAGTGCACTGTATCCACACACCCCTCGTCCTATCCAGGACGCAGATGGACGAGTCGTGTCTCTCTCTGCCTGCGTCTGCCCATCTCTGACTGAGATGGCCACATCCAGAGAGGTCCCTAGTCTCTGTCCTTGCCTTCCACCCAGAACACTCATCCAGGGCTACCACCTCGCAGGAGGTGTGAATCACAGATCCCAGGGTGGCTATTAGAACACTCTCGTTTGCTCCCAGAAGTGTCATTTTTTGGACAATGTATTAAGCAGGCACCCACCTCCTCAGGGATCAGGTGACCCCGTGCAGCCAGAACGTCTTGGCGCTAGGTGTGTCTTGCCCCTTGAACTGCTCCTGTGTTCTCCCAACCCCCAACCTCTTGCTTGGTCCCATTCTCATCCTGAGTGATGACCGCTCAGGGCTGACCCTCACTCTTGGCCATGACACTCCTTTTGGAAGCAGCCTTGGGGAAGGGAGCTATTTGTCCCCCTCTGCCTCAAGGTCCCTTCCCAGGTGCTGACTCAAGTGACCCAGGCTTCTGCACAGGAACAGAGTTGGCTCGGCGCTGCTGCGAGGAATCCAGAGCCCAGAGAGGCAGAACTCTCACGTGCAGAGTCTGCATTGAGTGGAACAGCTGGCCCACACATTTGTGGATTTATCTTGAAATCCAAGCTTGTCGGATGCTGAGGGCGCCTCTGAGCTGGGGATCTGTACAGACCCAGCAGCCATGAAGCAACTTCCCTTCTTTCTGGATGAACAGAGAGAGGCGCCTGATGCTGGTCACGTGGCAACTCATACTCATCGTTTGGCACCTTTCTTCTCTTCGTTCTGACATTCCTTATCTTTGGCGTCATAAAGATATTTCATATGATGTACATTTTCCTTTGAGTCTTTCTCCTTTGTTCAAAGGAGCTGTCCCCCCCCTTCTTCTCCGTAGGGAAGGGAGCCCCCGAGCCCTGGACTTTTGGAAGGACATCCTACCATATTAGAGCACGCACCCACAACCTTTGATCCTTCCTCTGACACATGGCACGCTGATCACCCTTCACAGACTTGCATTGTCTGTGGCTTACATCATGAAGCATGGTCCTGTGAAGAGACAGGATCTGAAGAACACATGAGAATGCGTATTGTCAAGTTGATTTAAACTTAGAGGAATCAGCAGGAAATTGTTGGCATCATGAATCATGGGTGAAAGATCTTTGCATCACAGGCAAAATGCTTCATTCCAGAGTCTGACGGTCTTACCCTGATGGCTCCTTCCAGTAAGGACTGCCCCTTGGAAAGCGTCACGAGAAATGAAACGGCACTTTCCCAATTCTTTTATTTTTTCAAGTTTATCTTTAGAGTAGTTTTAGGTTCACAATAAAATCTAGAGGAAGAGAATTTCCGTATACATTTTGCCCCCCACCCCAAGCACAGCCTCTCCCCGATCCACATCCCCCGTGGGAGCAGTGGTGCCCGTGTTACAGCTGATGGCCCTGTGCTTCGTGGTGCTTGTCCAGTCGCTCAGTCGTGTCCGACTCTTTGTGACCCCATGAATCGCAGCATGCCAGGCCTCCCTGTCCATCACCAACTCCCGGAGTTCACTCAGACTCACGTCCATCGAGTCGGTGATGCCATCCAGCCATCTCATCCTCTGTCGTCCCCTTCTCCTCCTGCCCCCAATCCCTCCCAGCATCAGAGTCTTTTCCAATGAGTCATCTCTTCACATCAGGTGGCCAAAGTACTGGAGCTTCAACTTCAACATCAGTCCTTCCAATGAATATTCAGGACTGATTTCCATTAGGATTGACTGGTTTGATCTTCTTGCTGTTGAAGGGACTCTCAAAAGTCTTCTCTAGCACCACAGTTCGAAAGCATCAATTCTTCATCACTCAGCCTTGTTTATGGTTCGACTCTCACATCCATACATGACTATTGGAAAAACCATAGCTTTGACCATAAAGCTTCCCTGGTAGCTCAGTTGGTAAAGAATCTGCCTGCAGGGCGGGAGACCTGGGTTTGATCCCTGGGTCGGGAAGATGCCCTGGAGGAGGACATGGCAACCCTCTCCGGTATTCTTGCCTGGAGAATCCCGTGGACAGAGGAGCCTGGGGGGCCACAGTCCACGTGGAGGTGAGAGTAGACACAACTGAGTGGCTAAACCTCCAGTGACTACACAGACCTTTGTCAGCAAAGGGATGGCTCTGCTTTTGAATATGCTGTCTAGGTTTGTCATAGCTTTCTGTCTAAGGAGCAAGCGTCTTTTAATTTCATGGCTGCAGACACCACCTTCAGTGGACCTATGCTGGTACATCGTAATCACCCAAGGTCCATACTTTATATAAGGCTCACTCTTGGTGTTGCATATTCTGTGGGTTTGGACAAGTATATCCACCATTATATACATAATATCAGACAAAGTATTTTCACTGCCCTGAAGATCATCTGTGTTCCTCCTGTTCATGCCTCCTCCACCCACGGGCAGCTGCTGGTCCGTTAATAGTCTCCATAGTTTTGCTTTCTCCAGAATAACATAAAGTTGGAATCAGACAGTGTGTAGTTTTCTCAGATTAACTTCCTCTCACTTCGTTGTTTGAAGGCTCGTTTCTTTTTAGAACTGAATAATATTTCATTGTCTGGATGTACCACAGTTTATGTATCCATTCACCTACTAAGGGACATTTTGACAATTATGAATAAAGCTGTTATAAA
This sequence comes from Ovis canadensis, assembly GCF_042477335.2. Lineage (NCBI taxonomy): Eukaryota > Metazoa > Chordata > Mammalia > Artiodactyla > Bovidae > Ovis > Ovis canadensis. The sequence goes on from NC_091245.1 coordinate 3,272,604, forward strand.
TATCTGTGCTAATTTTTGTCTGAGCATGAGTTTTCAACTCCTTTGAGTAACTATCAAGAGGAATGTTGGCTGAATCCTATGGCTAGAGTATGCTTAGGTTTGTAAGAAAATAGACTATCTTCAAAGCGGCTGTATCGGTTTGCAGTCCCACCAGCAGTAAACCAGAGTTCTTGCGGTTGCATATTCTCGGCAGCACTGGAGGTTGCCAGGGTTCAGATTTTGCCTCTGATAGGTGTGTGGCAGTATCTTGCTGTTTGCGTTTACCTGGAGGCCTGTGATGGGGGCATCTCTACCGTCATCTGCACATCCTTAGTGAGATGTCTGCTAACATCTTGGTCCACGTTTCAATTAGGTTGGCTGCATCTTTAGTGTTGCGTTTCGAGACTTCTTTGTACATTTTGGGAAACAATCCTTTATGTTTCTTCTGCAAGTATTTCCCTCTTGTCCACAGTTTGTCTTCTCATTCCTTTAACATTGTCCCCGGTGGCTCAGTCGGCAGAGAATCCGCCTGCAATGCAGGAAACTCAGCGTCAATCCCTGGGTTGGGACGATCTCCTGGAGGAGGGAATGGCACCCCACTCCAGTATTCTTGCCTGGAGAACCCCATAGACCAAGGAGCCTGGCGGGGTACAGCCCATGGGGTCACAAAGAGTCAGACGTGACTAAGTGACTAACACACTTGCAGGGCTGAAGTTTTTAATTTTAATGAAGTCCAGCATATAAATTCTTTTTTTCATGAAGGGTGCTTCTAGTATTGTACCTAAAAAGTCATCACCACACCCAAGGTCATCTAAGTTTTCTCTTATTTTATCTCCTAAGAGTTTCAAAGTTTTCCATTTTATGTTTAGGTCTACGATCTATTTCAAGTTAATTCTTGTGAAGGGTGTGAGGTCTGTGCCCTACACAGACCTTAGATTCAGGGTTTGCATGTGGATGTCCAATTGTTCTGGCGCCATTTGTTGTAAATATCACCTTTGCTCCATCCTGTTGCCTGGACCCCTTGATTGAAGATCAGTGACTATATTTGTAGAGCCCATCTGTGTTCTTTATTCTAGCCCATTGGTCTATTTTTCTTTTCTTTCACCAGTTAGACACTGTCTTGATTTGTAGGACTTATGCTTTCATGATTCTGAAAGTCTTCCATTAAGTCTTGAAATTTTGTACTGGTAGCCCTCTGACTTAGTCCTTCTTCCGTATTGCACTGACTATTCTGGGTTTTTCGTCTCTATGCATAAACTCTAAAATCAGTTCATAATGTCCACCAAATAGCTGGCTGAGAGTTTCAGTAAGATTGCTTTGAACTCGTAGATTTACTTGGAAAGAATTGACGTCATCACAATATTGAGTCTTCCTGTTTGTCAGCATGGGCTTCCTCTCCATTTATTTAGTTCTTGGATTTCTGTCATCAAGTTTTCTTCATATAGATCTTGTACCTGGTGTGTTAGTTTTATACCTAAGTATTTCATATTTGGGGAGTGCTAATATAAACGGTGTTATGTTTTCAGTTCCACTTGATCATTGGTGAGTTTATAGGAAGAAACTGACTTCCTCGTACCCTTCAACTTTGTTGTAATTAATACCTTACTAGTTCCAGGAGGCTCTATTTTTTTGTAGGTATATTGGTGTTTTCTACATTGACAGTCGTGTTATCTACAAACTGTGGCAGATGCATTTCTTTTTCCTATGCCGTATGCCTGTATTTCTTTCTCTTGTCTTATTGCATTAGATAGAACTTCTGCTCTCATGCTTCTGAGAATCTAACCACATCATAAGAGAGGAAACTGAGTATCCGTGCCTCAGTTTGTGTTCAGACTCTGCCACTGACGACAGAGGCGCACAGAGTTGTGATCTTGGGCAAGTAACTTATTGTTTTGTAGCCTCAATTTCTTTTTCAGTAAATTAGGATGCTGATGGTATGTACTCCAACCAGCTGTTGCAACGAGTAAGAAAAGGAAGCAGAAGATGAAGCCTGATGTAGGCATTAGATATCGTCCTCACCTTCATTCTCACACGTGCTGCCTTAAGATGGTCAGGCTTCTCCTTTACTCGCCTTGTTCCCTCTTCACAGGTGATCCCAGCTGGGCCCCAGAGCCAGTACAGACCATCATTTTCCATGATTCCCCTCCCAGAAGGAGCATCACCATCCTCTGATTTAGACCGCTGTTCCAATGAAGCAGAATTGTTGTTCAGTCACCTAGTTGTGTCCAACTCTTTGCAAACCTATGGACTGCAGCACGCCAGGCTTCCTTGTCCTTCACCATCTGCCAGAGCTTGCAAAAACTCATGTCCATTGAGTTAGTGATGCCATCCAACCATCTCGTCCTCTGTTGCCCCCTTCTCCTCCTGCCTTCTTATCTTTCCCAGCATCAGAGTCTTTTCCAGTGAGTCAGCTCTTCACATTAGGTGGCCAAAGTATTGGAGCTTCAGCTTCAGCATCAGTCCTTCCAATGAATATTCAGGACTGATTTTCTTTAGGATTGACTGGTTGGAACTCCTTGCAGTCCAAGGGACTCTCAAGAGTCTTCTCCAACACCACAGCTCAAAGCATCAGTTCTTCAGTGCTCAGCCTTCTTTATGCTCCAACTCTCATATCCATACATGACTACTGGTAAAACCATAGCTTTGGACATTTGTTGGCAAATTAATATCTCTGCTTTTTAATACCTTGTCTGCTGCTGCTGTTGCTAAGTCGCTTCAGTCATGTCCAACTCTGTGCGACCCATAGACGGCATCCCACCAGGCTCCCCCATCTCTGGGATTCTCCAGGCAAGAACACTGGAGTGGGTTGCCATTTCCTTCTCCAAAGCATGAAAGTGAAAAGTGAAAGTGAAGTCGCGTTTGTCAAAATTTTTCTTTCAGGGAGCAAGCATCTTTTAATTTCATGGCTGCAGTCACCATCTGCAGTGATTTTGGAGCCCAAGAAAATAAAGTTTTTCACTGTTTCCACTGTTTCCCCATCTCTTTGTCATGAAGTGATAGGACCAGATGCCATGATCTTAGTATTTTAAATGCTGAGTTTTAAGCCAGCTTTTTCATTATCATCTTTCACTTTCATCAAGAGGTTTTTTAGCTCCTCTTCACTTTCTTCCATAAGGGTGGTGTCATCTGCATATCTGAGGTTATTGATATTTCTCCCGGCAATCTTGATTCCAGCTTGTGTTTCATCCAGCCCAGCATTTCCCATGGTGTTCTCTGCATAGAAGTAAATAAGCAGGTTGACAATATATAGCCTTGTACTTCTTTTCCAGTTTGGAACCAGTCCATTGTTCCAGGTCCAGTTCTAACTGTTGTTTCTTGACCTGCATACATATTTCTCAGGAGGCAGGTCAGGTGGTATCCCCATCTCTTGAAGAATTTTTCACTTTGTTGTGATCCACACAGTCAAAGGCTTTAGCGTCGTCCACGAAGCAGAAGTAGATGCTTTTCTGGAACTCTCTTGAAGAATAGTAGCCCTCTAACATGCCTATGTCTTAATCCCTAGGACCAGTGGACTCTTCATCTCACACAGCAAGGGGACTGTGCAAATGCGACTAAGTTAAGGGTCTTGTGATGGGAAGTTATCCTGGATTATTTGGGTGAGTGTAATCACAGGGATCCTTAAAGAAGGAGGCAGGATGGTCTGAGTCAGAGAGACGGTGACAGGACATCAGAAGCAGAAGTTGAATGATGCAATGAGGTCATGAGTCAAAGAATGCTTTGGAAACTGGAACAGATGAAGCAGTGGACTCTCCCCTGAACCTCCAGAAGGATCAGAGCCCTGCTGCCGCCTTGATTTTAGCCACCTGAGACCCACTTCAGACTTCCTACTTCTAGAACTGTAAGATAATAGAAGTGTGCTACTGAAAGCCTGTAAGCTTGTGGCAACATGTACGGCAGCCACAGGAAGCAAACACGGCTCCTTCTGGATTGATCACCTAGGTTAAGCCCAAGTTGATGAGGTCAAGTGGCTTGGTGTCCACTGCCCCGTTAATGCTGTTTGCTTTGCTGGTTGAAGTCTGGCCTGGGGAGCCCCTGTTGCACCAGACAGTTGGATTTGCTTAATTGCTGTATTTCCTTTCATTTTCCTCCTGAGAGTCACCATCTCCAGGCCCTCCCAGGAGGCCTCTGACCAAATATGATAATGGCTTTCATGGACTGTAGTGAAACCTCATTGAGATCAATAATTATCCTTTCGCAATCAAAATCTGCTCCAAAAAGATCTGGCTGGGCTTGTCCTTGATGCCCTGGATTTATTCCAGCAGTGGTTCTGGGCACGACGGTTATGGAGAAATGCCTTATCCTTCCTACACTGCTTACACATTTGCCCCAGAGCCTTCTCCTGAGTATACCAACCTCCAGGCACGTTAGAGAAATTATTTAGGAAATATTTATGAAAACCGTGTAGGACCCGGGGTAGAGGAAGCTGTACATTTCTTGCCCCAGAGAAATGTAAAAATTTATTGTCAGTTGAAAAATCACTCTGGGGCCTTCCCTGGTGGTCGAGTGGTTAAGACTCCTCCTTGCAATGCAGAGGATGGAGGTCAGTCCCTGGTCTGGGAACTCAGATCCCATGCGCTGTAGAGCAATTAAGCTCAAGTGCTACAGCTTCTGAGCCCACATAACACAGCTAGAGAATCCACGTGCCTCACTGGAAGGTCCCGCACGCAGCAGCTGAGACCCGATGCAGTCAAAATAAAGTGTTTGTAAAATTAATAAAAACAGTCACTCTGCATTGCTCTAGCTTCGACATTCAAAGCTGCTGCCAGCTGTGTAGAGCTGAGGAACGTGACTCAGTAAACTCTAGGAGGAGTTGGCAGTTCATTGAGAATAATAACAGAAGCAAGCAGCATGAAAACCTGTGTCACTCAGGGTCTTGTGCAAGAAAAACAGGTCTTCTCCAACCTGGCATGTGTCAGTGGTCACTGGACAGGGATTTCTGAGCCACCTGGGCCTTTAGGAGGCTCGGGTGCACGCAATCTGTGCGGTTTTGTCACCAGGAAGCACCCTGGGCCCTCCCAGCAGGCAGTCAGCCCTCTTTAAGCTGCAAAGGCAGACGCAGGCCAAGTGCTCCAGAGGCTGGCCTTGGAGCTAACGCGTCCACAGTGGTAACACTTGTCTGAAGCAATAGTGCTGAGTTAGCCTCGGGGCCAGTGTTGGAGCTCCTTCCAGGGAGGAGGGCTTTTTAGTCACTTTTAGTGACTTTTTTAGTCACTTTTTAGTCACTGTCAAGTCAGGATTGGCCCCTTCTAGGACACGGCACGTAAGCGAAGCCTCAAGGATGGTAATTCACATTGCTGATTGAGCCCCACGTGCCAGGCCTCCTGCGAGCCTGGGAAAAGGCCTTGGACAGAAACTGGGGCTCAGTATGTGTCCAATCAGTGTTGGCTGCTGGGATTGTTAAGGCCACTGCGATGGCTACTGAGGCACAGATGCGAGGTGGTCTCATCTCTGAGACAAGGTGGGTGCTCCCTAGAGGGGAAAAAGCCTTTCACCGCACGCACCACTCCACACCCCCAGCAAATGCACCCAGCACTCGCCTTCCGTCCGTGCTCACCACGCTGTCCTCGACTTGAAATGCTGTCCCAGGCACATTCTTTTTTAAAGTCTGCAATACCGAACCGAGAGCGTTTTGTAGAACTGAATGAGAAAGGTTCTGCCAGCGTCCACTGGCTAATTAGTGAACACGTGTGTGTTTCATGGGCTTTGTTACCAAGGAGCTGGTTTATCCTCCCCTGAACCTAAAGTGAAATCACAGCTCTGGCCTTAATGAGATCATTCTTTCCATTTTGGACAAATAAAAATGTTCAATAAAAGTTCTCTTCAAAGTCTGCTTTGAAGAGCCAGTGTGTGAGTTTGATAACAGAGCAGGATGCAATCAGAAGTAAATTGTGGCTTCCTGCCTCCCTTTTTTAAGTTCTGATGAGCCTTCTCTCGTGGAAGCCTCTGTTATTAATACAACACCTTGTAGATAGAAACAGGGGTCCCTGGAAATGAAAGCATATTGGAGGCCAGAGTGGGCATGAAGCCCGCCTCCCCCTCCCATACCATCCCTTCCCCGCGACACCACTCACCATCGTAACATTTAAGGTCAGGTGGGCTGGTTGATATCCTTCTACTTGAAAGACCTCAAAAGATCCAGTTCCTTCCCCAGGCTCACGAAACCAATAAGAGCTGGAATCAGTTTGAATAGAAGGCTCCTAACGACCAAGCATGGGGCTTCCCAAGTGGCGCTGGCGGTAAAGAAGCTGCCTGCCGACGCAGGAGACATAAGAGATGTGTGTTTGATCCCCGAGCGGGAAGATCCCCTGGAGAAGGAAATGGCAACCTACTCCAGTATTCTTGCCTGGAGAATCCCATGGACAGAGAGACCTGGCGGACTACAGTCCACGGGGTTGCAAAGAGTCAGACATGCCTGAGTGACTAAACAGCAACAAAACGTTGATTGAACTGCGCAAGTAAATAAACGTGTGAATGATTAAACAGCTAGTACCAACACATGATTACTGAAATAAACATTTCAGCAGAATATTTGGAAGATAAAAGTCAAGAAACTTTTTCTCCAAGAAAAACATGACAGTATGACAAAGAAACAAGCAAGCCAGAGCCAGGATTCTTCCAGACTGTCCCGGATCAGTTCCAGCGCGGGAGGGCACCTGCTCCAGCCTCAGACTGACTCGCCTTCCTCACCACCATCCTCGGCGGCTCGTCTGCGACGGGTCCCCTCTCGACACCACCACCCTTCAGTCACACCCCAAACCTGATGAAGTCATCTTTCTTCGTAAGCTCGTGGACTTGCTTTCTTGCAGCCTAGCTTCGCCAGTCAGTTTCATCTGAAGTCTGAATCTTGTTCCTTACATGCCAAGAACGATCCACTGTTACACACATAATCTTGTTCAGCCCAACCCTGGACTCACATCTCCAACAGTACCTCGACTTCACGCCGTCAGATTGCCAGCTGACCCTGGTGCCAAGGACACACGCTCACCTCCTTGGAAGAGGAAGGGGACAACAGAGGTCCAGATGGCAGCCCAGCAGGGTCTGGAGAGGCAGGCCAGGAGGAAGCACTGTGATCCCAGCGCGGCATCAGAGGATCAGCCTCATCAGAGGTGGGGAGTGTGGCCTCTGGGGCGGCCTGCGCTTGTGCGCGATGCCCAGGTGGGCAGCACCCAGCGCAGAAAAAGTACTCAGTAACCACTGGCTCTGCCTTCCCGAGGATTCATCACCACTGAGTGCCCTCGGCCAGAGCGGCTGGTTCCAGCTCCCCCCCCGAGGAAGCAAGGAGGCCGACTTGGCCTGCAGTTCACTCCGAAGTCTTGCCGAGGATGTGCCATAACCTCCGAGAGGCTGTGAACTCTTAAGAGTGGGAGGGAGGCAGGAAGTAAGGCCAGCCTCTGTGGCTTGTCCTCTCCCCAAGCTTCAGCTCAGCGTTCTCCACTTCCCTTCATCCCCTCCGCACCCTCAAGGCAGGGCTGATCTTCTGTTTGCAGGTGAGGAAAGGGAGGCAGCAGTGAACCAACACTGTTTCCCAAGAACCAGGCAGAGAGGAAGAGGCAGGGCCAGTCCCTGGCCCAGCCATGTGCCCAGGGAGGTTGGCAAGCGCTCCGTGACAGGAGTGGAGAACACTTCCTGCTCTGGTTGGCTGTAGACGTCAGGGGTGGAGGCTCAGACCCCGACAGTAAGGACCCCATTCCAGCAGCTCAGCAGACCCCAGAGGACACAGGAAGCACCGTTTACAATCTCCAGAACAGATAGAAGGAGAGACGAGCATCCCAGAGAGAGTCTCCTTACATTAAGGAGGACACAGATGAAGGGTTGTAAAGCTGCGCTGTGATGCTGAGGGGCTGGGGGTCTAATAGCCGAAGAGCATGCTGAGAAATGGCTACGGGGAGAGAGAGAAGGGAACGCATACCCTGAGCTTGCAAGGCTCAGACTAAGAGCAGAGCAGAGATCGCCCATCACACAAGCGCTCTGGCGTGGCCCAGAGTGAGGCAGGACGGATGCCCAGAGTCCCCTTCATCCTGGAGCACTGACGAGAGGCCTCCAGAAATGGGTTCTCAGGGAGCAAGGTAGCAGGATGGGCGTGGGAGGAGGGTATGTGGGAAAGCCCTCTTCCAGGAGCAGGGGCTGGCAGTGGGTTCTCCTTTGGGACCAGACGTCTGAGAGAAGGGGCAGGAGAGCTGTCCCAGGGATAGCGATTAGGACCATCTTCCTGGGAAGGAGACTGGCGTCGGGAGCTGAAGGGAAGTAGCCAGGATGCAGGAAGGGGTCGGGTTGAGGAGGGATGCGAAGCTGGACCAAGGTTCTGAGCTCGGTCGCTTAAAGATGTCAAGAAGGACCTGCTTCTGGTAATGATGGATGGAGGGCTTTAGATTAGGAAATGCTGGGCCTAGGGGTGCTGGCCAGGAAGGTACTCGGAGAGCCTGGGGAGAGGAAGGATGTGGGAGTCTGATGAAACTGGGATGCAGGGACAGAGGGAAGCAACAGGAGTGTGAGCGGGAGAGGAAGGAGAGGGAGGCTCGTCCAAATCCTGGTTACTGTCAGCTTCCCAGCACAGATCACCCAACTGCTGTGAGCCACAGCTTCCTCATCTTTAAAATGTGGGTATCCTCCCCGCTCCCATCCTCCTCCTCCCCTTCCCCCTCATCCCCATCCTCCTCTTCCCCATGTTCTTCCCCCTCCTCCCCATTCTCCCCCTCCTCCCCATTCTCCCCCTCCTCCCCATTCTCCTCCTCCCCATTCCCCCTCCTCCCCATTCTCCTCCTCCTCCCCATCCTCCCCCTCCTCCCATCCTCCTCCTCCCCATTCCTCCTCCTCCCCATTCTCCCTCCTCCCCATTCCCCTTCCTCCCCATTCTCCTCCTCCCCATCCTCCCCCTCCTCCCATCCTCCTCCTCCCCTTCCCCCTCCTCCCCATCCCCCTCCTCCCCATCCTCCTCCTCCCCATCCCCCTCCTCCCCATTCTCCTCTTCCTTCCCATCCTCCCCCTCCTCCCATCCTCCTCCTCCCCTTCCCCCTCCTCCCCATCCCCCTCCTCCCCATTCTCCTCCTCCTTCCCATCCCCCTCCTCCCCCTCCTGCTGTGCAGAAGTGTGTGTGTGTCAAGGACGTTATGAGAAGCTGCAGGTAAAGGGCCCAGGATGATAGCTTGCACATAGCTCTGAATGCAAGGGCAGAGATGACCACTGATGGCCCTATCCAGGAGGCCTCGCTGTGACCAGTGACTCAGTGGCTGCGAGACTGAAAGAAGGGGTCACCGTGGGTGCACTGAAGCCATGTGTACAGGAACCGAGGGTGGGGCAGTTCCTGGGCGAGGCGGGGCTTTGGTCCCCGCCGTCTTACCCAGCGCTAGGTGATGTCGACTACAAACCGTCAACCACTGAACAACAAAGGCATTCGCCATCTGCCTCTGCAGAGACTGAACCCCTTGCTGCTGTAGCTGTTGACCATCAGCAACCCCTGAGGGAGTTCAGGGTGGAATAAAGCTCTCCGTGCTCCAGGGAACCTGGTGGGGCAGGTCTTTAGAGAGTTGGATGTTTCCAGGAACAGATTTCATGATCTCAATCCTTGCATCTCCTCACGTCTAGAAAAGCACTAAATCCCTTCATCAGATCCTTGGGATTGGCAGAAAACCTTTCGTAAAGCGAATGCTTCACGGTATTGAACTCTGCCTTCCCAAACCTTGCATACTGACCCTCGCACTGCCTCTTTGGAGCAGTCTCTCAGAGCTGCCTGACGTGCCACCTCCCGGACTACAGTCCTCATTTTAACTAAATTTTAAATAAATTTAAATTTTAAATAAAATTTAACTCACAACTCTCAAGTTGTACATCTTTTCAGTGGACTCTGAGTAGTGGGGTGTGACTTCCTGCCACTGTCTGAAAGAGGGAGAAGGTCTGCTGGGCACCACCATAAGCTCCGTCCTGCCCACTTTATCTCCCAAATGTCCAGCTCTCCCCGTCTGCTCTGGCAGTTCTATAATGCAAAGAAGCCAGAGAGCTGGCTTATGAGCCTCACGTCCATAGCTGCCCTCCAGAGGACCGTCTCCTGTGAGGGGTGTTTCTTACTCAGGTTTCCAAACACGAACAAACAAGTTACAAGCAAGAGCCCTCGGGCTGAGGCTGCTTACTTGGAGACCCTGGCCTCCGGGAAGGTGGGTCCTGGCCCAGGAATGAGGAGCTGAGAGGCTTCAGGCACACTCAGGTCTATGGTGCTTCCTAGCTGTACTCGGATGTGGCTGAGGTCAAGGCCAAGAAAGGCATCCGAAAGGGCACTGGCGTCTTAAGATGCCGAACGGCTGAAACAGAAGTGGAAAAGCTGCATCCGTTGGCTTCTTCGGCCATATGGAATCACCACTTGCATTGTTCCTATTAAAAAAATCTTACAAAGATTGTACTCAGCCAGACCATTTACATACTTAGGCCTAACCTGGGATTAACTCAATATGAATTGCTGCGTGTCCATCTGTTTCCCTTCCTGTTTGATCCTTAGACATTCTAATGTAATCAACATTTTTGGGGGGGAGTTGAAGTTGAGGATGGAGGGGAGAGAAAAGAATACTTAAAATGAACGTGGGCCGCATGAATGCTGACTTGATCCTGACAAAAGGAGGAAGAGGGAACACAAGTCCCGGGTCTGCGCTGGAGCCTCCAGAGCTGGACCGGACACGTCTGCTCCCGGGCCCCGACCGCCCTGCCATCCGCATGCCTACGTCTCCTCCGTGCCTGTCCGCGCCTGTGCGTCACGCTCTTGATGTCTCATGTTTTCCCTCCACCCCGTATTCAGAAATATTTGAGAAGAGTCAACAGATGTGGTTCTATCTCTGTGTCTCTTTGTTATTCAAATTAGGGAGGAAAGCAAAATTTTAGGGAAATGGTTTTAATTAGCAAATGAAATAACAACGTCTTCCACTCTCAGACCAGTAGATCTGAAATTGATTTGCAAATAGGAGTTTTGTTAATCCTTTCAATGTTTCCTAAGATATGGTTGTGGAAAATCTTATTCTGCTTTTAAGCGGAGAAGCTGGGCTCTGTGAGAAGCAAGTGGCCATATATTAACAAGGACCCTTTGAGAGGCAACCGCTTTAAACTCCTTGTAAACATCATTCGAAATGAAAACCAGAACGAGGCTGCGTCTTCATGAATCACTCACACCCAGATGTGGCAGAGTTAAGTGGAGAACTTTCTTGTTCTGATTTCCAGATGACTTAAAAAAAAACACAACTTTTTTTTTTTTTTTTTTATCATTGGACTGTATCATATCAGCCTTAGGAGATGGTGAAAACTTCCTGCTACATGGTGGGGTGGGGGGACTGTCAGAATGAAACAGGCCATCTTTCCTGCCTGGGGGCCTTTTCTATTGTTCTTGGAAGGAGCCTGGAACAAACTAAACTGAACGCAAAATTCCAGAGAAGAAAGGATTGTCTTGGGAGGAGGGCTTTCAGAACTGGCATTCTGGCTCCAGAGGTCGACTCCTTCCTTCGGTATGACTGGGTCTTGGAGTAAGGTGGATGGTTGCCCCCCAAAAGAATATCCATGCCCCAAACTCTGGAACCTGTGAACACGACCTTATTTGGAAAAGGGGGCTATGTAGATTAACACAAGGATTTCAAGACGAGACCACCCCGGATCATTCAGTTCAGTTCAGTCACTCAGTTGTGTCTGACTCTTCGCAACCCCATGGACTGCAGCATGCCAGGCTTCCCGGTCCTTCACTATCTCCTGGAGCTTGCTCAAACTCAAGTCCATTGAGTCGGTGGTGCCATCCAACCATCTCGTCCTCTGTCGTCCCCTTCTCCTCCTGCCTCCAATCTTTCCCAGCATCAGGGTCTTTTCCTATGGGTCAGCTCTTCATATCAGGTGGCCAAAGTTTCAGAGCTTCAGCTTCAGCATCAGTCCTTCCAATGAATATTCTGGGCTGGTTTCCTTTAGGATGGACTGGCTTGATCTCCTTGCTGCTCAAGGGACCCTCAGGAGTGCTCTCCAGCACAGACCCTAAAATGTCCTTACAAGACCCAGAAGAGGAGAGACGCGGAGGGAAGAGAAGTCCGCGTGGAGACAGGAGCGGAGTTTGGAGCAATGCAGCCACGGTCAAGAGGCACCTGGAGCCTCAGAAGGACCTGGCCCTGCTGACACCTGGACTCTGGAGTTCCGGCGCCTAGAACTGTGAGTGAACGCATTCCTTTGCGAGCACCTCATTCCGTGTATCTACCTCAAACCCTTCAGGGCATGTTGAAGGGCAGAGACTGCAGTGGCCAGTGACTCAGCCCTTGTGGGGGCAGATCACTGCTGTTCTTGCTGTTTATCATTAAGTCGTGTCCAACTCTTTGTGACCTCATGGACTGTAGCCCACCAGGCTCCTCTGTCCATGGGATTTCCCAGGCAAGAATACTGGAATGGGCAGCTGGTCCCTTCTCCTGGGGATCTTCCCGACTCTGGAATCAAACCCGCATCTCCTGGGCCTCCTGCACTGCGGCAGAGTCTTTACCACTGAGCCACTAGGCAAGCCCTTGGCAAGTTGCAACATTTAGTTGGCATTTGAAACCACCAGGTTTGTGACACTTCCTTGTGGTGGCCCCAGAGAACTTATTACAGGCCTAATACAGAGAACCTATATTAGGACTTACCTGTGGTAAGTGAAGGAGCCACTGGGGTCACCTTCCTGTCTCTTAAACCCACTGGAGGGGAGGAAGCGGGGTTTGAGCAGAGAAGGGATGGAGAGGGCCCAGGCTCTGGCCAGCAGAGAGAGGGGACAACTGTTCTGAGCACCTTCCTGCTGGCTCAGATGGGGAGGACCAGCACATTCATCAGGGGGCCCTGCAGAGACCTAGATCGCCACCCAGATGAGGTGGGCCAGGGGCTCAGCCTCCCCAAAGAGCAGAACCCACACCTGTCAGGCTTAGCACCCAGAACTGAGTCACGAAGCCCCTGCCACATTTACTTTAAGATCCACAGGCTTCAACTAAAGTAGGGAGACGGGCAACTGAAGGAAGTTTGTCTTACTGTCAGGGGGAGCAACCCAGTCTCCAAAACTGGGTTTCCCCAGGAATCCAGACTCTACTTTTAGGATTCTTAGATTAGAATCAACCTTAGTGATAGTGAGGAAGGCCTCACACCTGATCTGATCACCAGGCAGACCGCAAGCCCTATGCAGGGAGGACTTGTGTCTAGCAGAAGCCCCTGAAGGTTCAAGCATGGAAATCACGGATTGAGTAACCTGTGGATACAGGGGGCCTCCTCACTACAGGGTGGACCAGTGCATGTGAGTTAACTATTTATGGAGGTCTGGTTTTGCAGCTTTAAAACTATACAGGGTTCACTCAAAGGCATTTCTGCCTGAAGTAAGGTTTGAAATATGACGTGGAAGGACATGGTGAGAAATACACCATTTAAAAAGTCATATGTAATCTATTTAATTCATCAGTGGCCACAGGACTGGAAAAGGCAAGCTTTCATTCCAATCCCAAAGAAGAGCAATACCAAGGAATGTTCCAGTGACTGTACAATTACACTCATTTCACATGCTAGCAAGGTCATGCTCAAAATCCTTCAAGATAAGCTTCATCACTACATGAACTGAAAACTTCTGGATGTACAAGCTGGGTTCCAAAGAGGCAGAGGAACCAGAGATCAAATTGCCAACATTCATTGGATCATGGAGAAAGAAAGGGAGTTCCAGAAAGATATCCACTTCTGCTTTATAGACTATGCTACAGTCTTTGATTGTGTGGATCACAGCAAACTATGGAAGATTCTTAAAGACATGGGAGTAACAGGCGACTTTACCCGTCTCCTGCGAAGCCTGCATGTGGGTCAGGAAGCAACAGTTAAAACCAGACATGGAACAGCGACTGGTTCCATACTGGGAAAGGAATACAAGGCTGTATATTGTCACCCTGTTTATTTAACTCATATGCAGAGTACCTCATGCAAAATGCCATGCTGGATGAATCACAAGCTTTAATCAAGATTGCCGAGAGAAATATCAACAAGCTCGGATATGCAGATGATACCACTCTAATGGCAGAAAACAAAGAAGAACCTAAAAGCCTCTTGATGAGGGTGAAAGAAGAGAGTGGAAAAGCTGGCTTAAAACTCAATATTCAAAAAACTAACATCATGGCAGCTGACCCCATCACATGGCAAATAGATAGGAAAAACTGCAAGCAGTGACAGATTTTATTTTCTTAGGTTCCTGGATCTCTCCAGATGGTGACTGCAGCCATGAAATTAAAAGATGCTTACTCTTTGGAAAGAAAGCTTTCATAAACCTAGACAACATATTAAAAAGCAAAGACATCACCTTGCCAACAAAAGTCCATATAGTCAAAGCTATGGGTTTTCCAGTAGTCATGTTTTGATATGAGATTTGGACCATAGAGAAGGCTGAATGCCGAAGGATTGATGCTTTCAAATTGTGGTGCTAGAAAAGACTCTTGATAGTCCTTTGGACTGCAAGAAGACCAAACCAGTTAATCCTAAAGGAAATCAAGCCTGAATATTCATTGGAAGGACTGATGTTGAAGCTGAAGCTCCAATACTTTGGCCACCTAATGGGAAGAGCTGACTCATTGGAAAAGACCCTGATTCTGGGAAAGATTGAAGGCAGGAGGAGAAGGGGGCAGCAGAGGTTGAGATGGCTTGATGGCGTCACTGACTCAGTGGACAAGAATTTGAGCAAACTCGGGGGAGATAGTGGAGGACAGAGAAGCCTGGCGTGCTGCAGTCCATGAGGTGGCAAACAGTAGGACTTAGTAACTGAACAACAACAGCAATCTATTCAAGACAAAGATGCAATCCACAATAATGGATGCCTGAAAGATATAACTGAAATAGCAAAATCAGAAACACAATGGATGGACTCAACAGCACAATGGAGAGTGAAAAAGAGAGAATCAGTGAACCTGAAGAGAGAGCAGTAGAAATTACCCCCATCTGAACACTGGAGAAAAAAATAGACCAATAAGGAGCCTCAGGATCTATGGGCTTACAACGAAAGATCTAAGCTTTTTGTCTCTAAGGAGGAGAAAAGAGAGAGGAAAGCCCTAAAAGTGTTCAAAGAAACAATGGCTGAATAATTCCCCAAGTTTGGCAAAAGATAAAAGTTTACAGATTCAAGAACTTGAGAAAAACCCAAATAAGATAGATTCAAAGAACCCGATGCCAAAACACGTTATAACCAACCTTCAGAAAACTAAAGACAAAGCAAAAATCTTGAAATTAGTGAGAGAGAAATGATGTTTTACCCAGGGAAGAAGAGTTTGAATGACAGCGGGTATCTGGACAGAATTCTCGGAAGCCAGAGGGACATGGTACAACATTTTTTCAAGCGCTGAAATAAAAGAACTCAACCTCGAATTCTGCATCTGACAAAACTACCCTTTAGAAATGAAGAGGGGGGGAAACACACACTCAGACAAAGGGAAGCGAAAGGGATTGAGGGCCGCAACCCTGCTTTGCAAGGAAGGAATTCCTCTAAATAGAAAGAGTGGAAAAAGTCTTGGACCAGCAGGAAGGGAGAGAGAAGAACTGAGAAAGCAAAAATCTGGATCTCGGTATTTTGGAGCCCTGAGCCAGCGAGTGAGAATGGCTGCTCTGAAACTGCCATGCAGAGAGCCGCATGAAGACAGAAAGATGGAGCAGGGGGAATTCCAGTGCAGCCTCAGTGCTTGTTATTCCCACCTTCTGCGAATGGGTGGGGCCGTTATCCTGGACAGCCTGACCTCATCAGCTGATCCCTGGAAAAGACGGTCCAGAGGTCAGAGATGTTCCTGACGACTCTGGAGAAGCTCTTGTGAACTGCTGCCCACAGGAGCCAAGGACTCAGTCCTACCACTGCTAGGAACTGAGTTCCACTAGCAACTTGGAGGGGCTGAGAGGAGGACTCTGCACTCTCGCTGAGAATGTAGCTCAGCTAAGAGAATGCAGCTAAGCTGTGCCTGGATTCCTGACTCACAGGAACTATGAGGTAACAAATGGATGCTGGCTTAAATCACAGAAGGAAAAAAAGGCATACCTAGTCTTTTGACTATAGATGGAGAAACAGTGGAAACAGTGGCAGACTCTATTTTGGGGGGCTCCCAAATCACTGCAGATGGAGACTGCAGCCATGAATTTAAAAGATGCTGGCTCCTTGGAAGGAAAGCTATGACAAAGCTAGACAGTACATTTAAAAGCAGAGATATCACCTTGCCAACAAATTTCCATACACTCAAAGCTATGGTTTTTCCAGTAGTCATGTATGAATGTGAGAGTTAGACCATAAAGAAAGCTGAGCGCCGAAGAACTAATGCTTTCGAATTGTGGTGTTGGAGAAGAATCTTGAGTCCCTTAGACTGCAAGGAGATCCAACCAGTCCATCCTAAAGGAAATGAGTCCTGAATATTCATTGGAAGGACTGATGCTGAAGCTGAAGCTCCAATCCTTTGGCCACCAGATGCAAAGAACCAACTCATTGGAAAAGACTCTGATGCTGGGAAAGATTGAAGGCAGGAGTAGAAGGGGACGGCAGAGGATGAGATGGTGGATGGCATCACTGACTCAAGGGACATGAGTTTGAGCAAGCTCTGGGAGATGGTGAAGGACAGGGAGGCCTGGCGTGCTGCAGACCATGGGTTTGTAAAGAGCTGGACATGACTTAGTGACTGAACACCACCGTACAAACGTTAACGGCAAAGCAGCTGAGTTGCATCAGTGCCTTTGCTGTTGCTCCCGTCTGGTACCTACCTACTCATGTCCACTCGTGTTGGTGTTGAGAGCACTGCACAGCTTGATGTCTACGTGGTGGTGTGTTCACGCAGGCGTGTGCCATACGCCATGAGAAAGAATGGTCTACTGCTACACACACAAACCCCACGTATACAAGTCAGTGAGTGAAGCCAGACACAAAACATGTATGCTCCGTGCTTGCATGCCTATAAAAACAAATCTGTGGCCAGACGAACCTGTGTTATCAACAGTTTTGATTGTGGAGTTTTTTTCGTGGGGGGTGCGTTAAGGACTGGAGCAGGCCGTGTAAGGGACTTCTGGGCACCGTTAGCTCTGACGGCTGACTTCGGAGGCGTGTTCACCTTTACTTACACCTGTACTCTTTTGAATGGATGCTGTGTGTCATTAAACTTGTAAACGATGAAGAAAGGTCTTTCAACAATAAAACATAAGTGAAATCTTGATATGCTGGAGAATCTCACTGCCCTGCCAGGCTGAAGATTCACCTTCTAAGAAAGGTGCCGTGGCAACAACTGCGTCTTTAAAGTGGGTGCCAGAGAGTGTGAGCAGAGCTGTGGTGTCTCTGGGGCAGGAGAGTCAGCTGCATCACCCTGTCGTGGGGTGGGCTATGACAGCAGCTGGCGTGTACGCTTGCAGAGAAATCATCTTCTCCCTGATTTAAAGCCCCCAGTGAACGCACACATCTGCCTCCAGATGAAATGCTCGGTGGCCCACCGGGGCAGGCGGCTGTCTAGCAGCTGCCCCGATGTGGCGCTGTTGGTGTTGGGTAGGACCGCCACCCCTAACCCCACTCCCGGGGGTCAGTGCAGAAAAAGAACCATGGGCAAGAGTCAGCTAAGTCACTCCAGGGAAGAAGCAAAGTGGGGCGGGCGTGCCAGCCCCTTTCCTTTGTTCTGAGTGAGGTCCTGCCCTGCTTCTGCCCTGCAATGGGCAGCACCTCACCGCCGCCTCACCCTGCCTGCGCCCAGTGGCTGTCTTAGGAGGTGGGAGGGAGGGAGGAGTCAGAGCAGCCTCCAGCAACAGTGCTGGCCGCCAGAGAGCGCTGGCCGCCCCTGGACTCTGGGGCATGCGTGTGACTCTGCAGCTGGGCTGAGGGGCCGGTGGGGGTGAAAGCCACCGCGCTGGTGCTCTTCCCCGCCCTGGTCCTTGGTTCTGCGGTTTGTGAGGCTCTCCCCCTCCCAAAGGCCGGGTGACCCCTGTGGTGGACCCTTGCTCCTTCTCCCGTATATGTGCATCAGACTTAGACTTGGGAGAATTTTTACCTGGGTGTGGGATGGTGCTCAGCTGCTCAGTCGTGTCCGACTCTTTGCAGCCCCATGGATGCTAGCCCACCAGGCTCCTCTGTCCATGGGATTTTCCAGGCAAGAATACTGGAGTGGGCTGCCATTTCCTTCTCCAGGGGAGCTGACCGACCCAGGGATTGAACTCGCGTGTCTTCTGTCTCCTCGTCTCCCGCATCGGCAGGGGGGGAGTCTTTATCACCAGCGCCACCTAGGAAGCGCGTGGGGTGGAGGTGTCACGTGCCGCAGGTAGTAGGCACTCAAAGGCCCTTCTTCCTCCCGTAAATGATCAGAGCTGGGGGATTGCTTTCAGCCAAGGCGACACTTCATTACAAGATACTCACAACCAAATTTTCAAGCAGCTGTTTCTTTTAATTCCTTCAACATTTTTAAGATAAGAGTCTGCCTATAACAATAACCACCATAAAATGATTAACAACTGTTTAGTGGCATAGTTAATGCAGAAAGATGAGTTAGACACGCCCGTGCATTTTGGAAGGCTAGTGCGCAAGTGTGAAAGCTGAAGGGTCCCTCCTACGTCTGTGCTTTACTCGGCTTTGGGGTAAAATGCACCAATATGAGAGGAGAGTATCCTTTTTCAATCACCTAAACCTGTCTCCCTTCAAACTGAGATTAACTGTTTACTGGCCTACCGTCCCTGTTCAGTCTTTCAGACTTCCACGCTTTTCTTGTCTGCTTCAAATCACAAGGCTACACTATGTCTGAAGCCCATTTAATTTTACTTTTCAGTGCAACAAAGCTCCCACAAATCAGCTTTTAAGGTCTGTAGGAGACTCGTCATATTTATTTTCTCAAGTTATTGGATCTGATCCCACGCCCTGATAGATGTAGTGGAGAGGGAGTCTGTTTGTCCCGCAAAGTATGTTTTCATCAGTATTAAAAGTCTTCACTGTAGAGCTGATTAATAGAGACTGTTTGAATTAACTAGTCATTTCATGCTTCTTCTGAATACGTTTTAACTGAAAAAGGCAACACCATTGGTATGAGGGGACTTCTGAAAACTTCTAGGGGAGGTGGATATATGATTGTTTGAGCAGGAAAAATACTCCTCTAAATTCTTAAAATAACAAAATTAAGTTTAAATTTCAAAACATATTAGGTAACCTGTTTCTGTCTCTGGCATTTTAATCTAAATTTTAATTTAATTTTTAATTTAAATTGAAGAGGCAGGAGTTATTTTGGGGGGGTGGTGGAGGAAAGACCATTCTCTTTTTCAATTAGCACAAAAATAATTTTATAATTCTTTCATCAGCTACTACTCCACTGATTTTTAAGGTGTGAGTTTGTTTTTTTTTTTTTAAGTATTTACCTTAATGCTAATAAAATTCAGTCCAATGACAGGTGAAGAAATTTTGTGAGAGCAAACTACACATTACCAAACTCCCAGTGGTCCCCCAAAGTGGCTGGGCAGTGCCTGTACTGTGCAGCGGTGTGTTGCAAAGCTCTGCAAACACTCTTAAAGGGACACATGTTTGTAGGAGAAATTGCAACACAGTTGTGGAGGGGGCTTTCTCCCTGTTAACTATTAACGATCTCTGAGACAGTCACACTCAGGAAAGGAGCTGGTTGATCAAACTGTGGTGGGACAAAGATTCAGGAAAGCTTCGACTCCTCCTCAGAGAGGAACTGGAGACCTAAGGGGGAAGGATGGTGGCCAAGAGCTCTTAGTAGGAAAGCACATCACGGCCTTAGTGTTCCTTTCAAAAGTGCTTCCCACACGTGGTGGAAAGGCTACACACATCCCCTCTGCAGACCTGTGGCAGGAGGGCGCGATGCTGAGCAGGGCACCTGCGAGGTTGCGGTGGAGTGCGCTCTTTGACCAAATCCAGAACCAGGCTCTCTGGGATCCCTCTGCTTTAAGGCGGTCCCGGCACAGGGCTCCCGCAGCGGCCATGGCCAGAGCCAAGCTGATTATCTCTGCTTTTTATCTGCAGGCGGAAATGGGAGCAACACATGCAAAATTAGCTCCATAAATAAATGCTGGGGTCTGATTGCCTGGTCGGCCCAGGCCGGGAGGCAGTGGGTCCTCCCGTCTCTTCCATCTCTGCTCATGGCTGCCCAGGGTGTAAGAAACCTCGAGTTTTCTGCCTGCAGAGGCGAGCTCTGGTGGCCTTCATCCATTTTCGCAGCAGAGGAATGCTTGCTTTGTACTAATTGGTCTCCCTCTTGGCAGCCCCCTGTGATGGCCCCAGTTCTTGGAGCTGGGGCTGAGTTTTGTGTGGAAAGGAGAGAAGGTGACAGGCGCCCTTGGTCAAGGGCAGAGAGCTCATGGATAACTGCACTTACTATTCTAGAACCTTCTCACCAAGTGATGAGTCCCAGAACAGGGACCCACTGTCCTCAAAATCACACAGGAGCTTATCTCCCTAGAGAAAAGTTTCTGACACCAGCAACACAGGGTCATTCTGCAGGCAACATTCTGAGCCATTCTTCAGGTCAAAGGGATTCTCTATCAGGGGCTTTAATTTTCTTCAGCATTCACTATTTTGCTGTGCTTTATTATAAAGTAGCCCTGTGGTAGAAAACTTGGAAAATGCAGAAAAATGTAAAGAGATTTTAAAAAAGAGTCGTCAACAATTTAGGCTCAGAGACGACCACCCAAACTCTCAAGCAGCTGTGTGCTTGTGGCCCTTCCATGTGCCATATCATCGCCTGCTTTTTTTTCACTTAACTTTATCCCAGGTACATTTTCTGTTATCCAAAACTCTTAGGAAATTGTTTATACTGCCTACGCAACATTTCATCAGTTAATTTTCATGATTTATTTGGAGACGTATCTCTGATGACGGACACTGTGGTTATTTTCAGATGTCGTTATTATAAATGAGGTGGTGACGAATATCTTCAGGCATAAATCATTGTCTGCATTTTTGATTATTTCTCTAAAGGAGATGACTCAGCTTGGCAAGTCTGGGTCAAAGACAATGGACACTTCATCAGTGTTAATATGTACCTCCGGATCACTTTCCTAAAATGTTCTATCAATTTGTAACCCCACCCCTGCCAAAACCTAGGAAAATACCTGCCGTTCCCCTCACCCTGCCCTCAGCATTGGACATTAACATTAAAAAAAAAACTGATTATGATAACATTGCTTTGATCTGCGTTTCTTTGAGCATCAGCAAAGTTAAACATATTTTTAACTTACTCATATCACATTTTGTACTGCCCTTATTTTTGAAATGAACTCCTTAAACTTAAAGATGGTGACTGGAGAAGGGAGACGCAGAATGGGTTTTTCTAAGCAGCTAACTACTTCCATGAGCACCGTTCATTGGGTGGCTCAGACTGTAAAGGCCCTGCCTGCAATGCAGGGGATCGGGGTTTGATCCCAGGGTCAGGAAGATTCCCTGGAGAAGGGAATGGCAAGCCACTCCAGTATTCTGCCTGGAGAATCCCATGGACAGAGGAGCCTGGCGGGCTGCAGTCCCTGGGGTCGCAGAGTCGGACAGCGCTGGGCGACTAACTCTTACCCTGACCCAGTCACTGCTTTGTGACACCTTCTTTGTCAAATATTTGTGTCTCTTCTCTCTTTCTGGGTTACCTATTCTATTCCTTTAGTCTGTTGGTCCTGGATCAGTCAACCGACATCATGATTAAGGATAGTATTTCTCTGCATTCTGACGTCTGGTCAATAACGAGGCATGGAGGACTGAGACACTTTTTCCTTCACCGAGTGTCTTTCAATCACTTACATCTTTCATAAACTGTCTTTTTATCCCTGGTAGCTTTTCAGATCCCCCCCCCCCTTATCCTTGATATTTGAAGTTTGCTATGTTCTGTCCTCATTTAAATTTCCTTTTATTTATCCTGTCTAGGATATTTATCCTTCCTGAGCATATTTTAAAATCACAGCACTCATGTTTTCTTTCAAGTCCGGAAAAATTTCAGGCGTTATCTCTACATATACCATCTGTGCCCAAGTTTCAGCATTCTCTCTTTCTAGAAATCTTATTGGATATTTATTTAAGCATCTTAATTGCCTACAAAGATCCATATAGTCAAAGTTACAGTTTTTTCAGTAGTCCTATATGGATGTGAGCGATGGACTATAAAGAAGGCTGAGTACTGAAGAATTGATACTTTTAAATTGTGGTGTTGGAGAAGACTCTTGAGAGTCCCTTGGACAGCAAGGAGATCAAACTAGTCAATCCTGAAGGAAATCAAGCCTGAATATTCACTGGAAGGACTGATGCTGAAGCTCCAATACTTTGGCCACCTGATGCGAAGAGGCGACTCATTGGATAAGACCCTGATGGTGGGAAAGATCGAAGGCAAAAGGAGAAGAGGGCGGCAGAGGATGAGACAGTTGGCTAGCATCACCAACTCAATGGACGTGCACTTGGGCAAACTCCGGGAGACAGTGGAGGACAGAGGAGCCTGGTGTGCTGCAGTCCATGGGGCGGCAAAGAGTTGGACACAGCTTGGTGAGGGAGCAGCAGCAACGTTTTATTTGCTAAGTGCCCAGTTTCTTACTGTGTGCCCACTTCTTTATGTGCTGTGTGCTGATGAGTTTTCAGACTCTTTTCCAGTTTGTTATTTCTTTCTTCAGTTGCATTATGTCTGCTATTGGAACTTTTAAAAATTCACTAACCTGAAGTTTCTACTGGATCGTATTTCAATTTTTTTTTCTGTCTTTCATTATCGCCTGTTCTTGTTTTACATGTTCTTACCTCTTTTGAGTCTTTGACTGTTTAGAGTGTTTTTGGTTTAGAGTTTCATACACATTATTCTGTTAAGTCTAGCTCCTCGGATGTGAATTTTCCCCTTTTGGGGAGTGGATTCCGTGTGATCCATGTGATCCATCTCAGGTGACTCTGGACTCATCTGTAGTCAACTCTCACCTGTGACTTCGTTTTCAGTGTGGTGCTTCCCCAGGAGAAGACGTGAATCTGGGTTTCACAGCCAGCACAGCACAGGCTGAGTTTCTTCTCATCTTCCTAACAATCTCACAGCTTGTTAAAGGAAGTTTTCTCCCAGGATATGACGTGGGGCCAGAACACGGTTTTCTCTGCTCTTTGTTCATGTGTGGAGAAGAACTTTCTAATTTCCCGTCTCCTAGATTCAGATAAGGAGAGCAGTTCCAGATTCTCGCTGCTTAGGATCACGTGCGGCCTCTGTTGCTGTAAAAATGCCAGCCCACACCCCCTGCGGAGAACGAGGCCAAAACTCCTGCTTTTAGCTGAAATTTTCCTCCTTCCTTCTGGGAACTGGAGATTTTGCCGTTCTTGCTTTTATCTTGGCTCAGTATTTTAGATTTAAATCAGCAGTTCTAAGTGTTTGGAACAGGCATGAACAAATCTCATGACTGCTGAGTCTTTTGTAAGGATTAGAATCTACTTAATTATCATGAATTGAAAATTGCTGTAAAGTCCTTTCTCTTCCCATTCTTAACTTTCTTTTCCCTTCTTCTCTTTTCCTTTTTCCCATGTTTACGTAACTTTTTTTTCAGAGCCATCTGTTTTCGTGAAGTTAGAGAAACCTTGTGAGAATTTTAATTTGAATTAATTCAGGAGGAATTTTATTTATCGGATATTTCATCTTCTTTATTTAGAAATAAACCCTAGGGTTCAATCAACCCTCAGCTCAATGCCCATCATTCTGCTGTTTACTCTTACACTTTCTTTTTCCTTCAAAATGTTTGTTCAAATATATGCAACATTTCAGGTCACAATTTGATCAGTTTTCAAAGTTTGCCTGTTCAGGTATTTTCCAAGAGCCTACAAAAGTGTTCTTCAATTATAACCTTGATTTGCCTTCTATTTGCCTTTTTTTTAACATGGGTTTCATGGATCTTCATTCTCTCTCTTCTTCGTCTGTCATTTTCTCTCTCTTAATTTTCTTATTTTAATCTGCATTTTGAGATAACATTTCAGAAGCTTATTCTCTCCACTACAGATTCACCTTTCACAGGGGAGCTCGGTGTGTGCTGTGTCCCCTATGGGGGGAGCTCGGGGTCCTCTGTGTCCACTATCGGCCCGCAGCCTCTATGTAGCCACGTCTCCCCTCGCTGAGCAGCTGGTTCTAGTCTCGTCACCCTGGCACCTGCCCCCCCGAGGCTCCACATCCACACAGCTGGTGCAGGCACAGAGCTAGGAGTGACCGGGGGAGCCCCACGGGCGGGGGACTCTCCGCCCTCTTACGCATCACGCCTGCTCTCTTCTGGGGGAAAGCGAGCTTTGGTCCTCCTTTTTGCTCCTCAGCCCACCTTCCCTGTCCCCGTAGTGGTGAGAAGCCCCTCCTCTCTCTGACATGCCCTCCCATCCCGCCCCGCCACCCCTGCTTTGGGCCAGATCCGAGGTTCTACGTGACGCTCTTCCAGGACTTCCTTCTCCTTCGTCTTGTCTCCTTTCACCTGGAAAGGGCTTTGGAGCTGTGGCTGCACCCTCCCGGAAGACCAGCCCGCTCCCGCCTCCAGGGGAAGCCACTGGTTCTTGCAGGGAAGGATGAGTCCCCAGAAGGAGAGAGGATGGATCCCAGGAAAGGGAGGAGAGCTGGAAAGAGGAGAAGAGCTTGCAGCCACAGTCTGGTCTGTATTTAGAATTGAACACTGGTCCTTTCCAAGGCTCCAGAGCAGCCTCTGAGTCAGTTAATGAAATGAAAAAATGTTGCCAATAGCTTGTTGGTGTCCTGGGGCTCGAATATCTGTGAAATCCATTGAATTCTTCAGTTTGTAACCTATTGTTTCTCCGTTTTTCTATTAAGGCATGCTTTACTCAGTAAAAGTAACCCCTTTTGGTTTTGACAAACATATATAGCTGTGTAACCATCAGCACAGTCAAGATATAAAACAATTCCATCACCTTCCAAAATCCCTAACCTATTTTTGAATCAAGAAACTATAACCAGTGGTGCATCAAAAAAATGAGGTTTCGTTTTAAAATATTTAATACGTGAAGAAACAGTCACAGTTCCCCTCCATCATATTCATAATTGAATTAGTCTAAATTTAACGGATTTAGAATGGGGCCAGCAAATGAATGTGTGCGTGTGTTTAACGCCAGCCATCCTAATTCGACAAAATTGCCTTCAGAAGCCACCCAAGTATTCTCTTTCCTGCCGACGCGCATTTCACAGCCCCCACGTCCTTGAGATGCCCACCCAGGCTGAGTTGCACGTCCCTTTGCAGAATTTAGAGCAGCGTAGGAGTTCCACTTAGAGGGAAGTGGACCAGGCACCCGTGGGAAGGGGGGCGAGAAGGATGCCATTGAGCCACCGATGCCTTAGCGCCTGAAGGAAGGAGAAAGGTTACAGAATGAAGGGAGAGGAGCAGAAGGGGTTTGGTGAGAAGCCGGCACAGAGCGGGGCTGGGGCGGACCAGAGATCAGGGCAGAGAGAAGGCAGGAGACGCTGGGCGGGCCGGGGCCCGGGCTGAGGGGCCCAGCAGAGGCTGCGATGTTGGTGGGAGCAGTGGCCAGCTCCCCGCCCACCGCCCGGGCACAGCCAGGCAGCCGGTCTGAGTAAAGCCTCTCAGAGATGACGACAGGGCCACCAGGAGAGCGCTTGGCCCAAGTGTTTTTGTTTCTCTCTAACACACATGTGTGATCACACACGTGACTCTTCTCTGCAAAGGCCTTTCCCCAGAAGGCAAACCTTTCCTGATGAAGCCCTCTGGAACCTAGCTGCCACACAGAGACCTCTCGGGTAAAGGCAGTGTGAACCAGGTCAGAGTCAGATGATACTTTTTTATTCTCAAAGAAGGGTAGCATCTAGAGGCGGACAAGACAGGCCTCTGGGTTCAGGGACAGCACTCAGAACGAAGGCAAGCAGGAGGGTGCACCCTCCCAGCTCTCTGGCAGGTCTTTTCTCCAAGTCAGACCTGCAGCGGCAGCTCAGGTGATGCAGCAAAGCCCCGCCTGGAGCCTCGGCCGCCAGCGTGTGGGGTCCTGGGCAGCCCCGTGTCTTCCCAGGAACGGCCGTGCTGGCTGCGTGCAGCTGACATTTCCACGTCTGCAAGGTGAAGGCCTTTTACCAAGCGAACAGCACCGTCAATGTCATTATATGCCTTCAAACTAGAAGAAAGAGTTCTTGCAAACTCAGGGAAATTGTGTAGCCTATTTTTCCAATTTTTCACTGGAGCACAGTTCGCATTCAGTGAAAGTCATCCTTTTTACTTTTGACAAATATATATTCATGACATGGGTTTCCCAGGTGGCGCTAGTGGTAAAGAGACCTCTGTCAGTGCAGGAGACGCAAGAGACGCAGGTTTGATCCCTGGGTCAGGAAGATCCCCTGGAGGAGGGCATGGCAACCCACTCCAGTATTCTTGCCTGGAGAACTCCAAGGACAGAGGAGCCCGGGATGGGTTGCAGTCCCTAGGTCCCTAGGGTCGCAAAGAGTTGGACACAACTGAAGTGACTTAACACACATGCACATACTTACTACATGGGGTCTCAAAAGAGTCAGACACAACTTAGCAACTTTGGCCACCACCACGACAATCAAGACAAATTCTGGTTTGTCAGGGAGTAAATTCAAGGTCAGGACAAGCTATACTACCGCTGCAGAGCTGCTTAACCACACGGCTCTGACGGCGCGTGGTTCTCAGCTTCACGTCCTGGCCACGCCCCTGGCAGCTGAGTGACTCTGGATAAGTAACTCGACCTTCCTAGGGTTTTCCCAGCTACAGGGGGAGAGGACAGCACCGGTCACCTAAAGGGGGGCTGTGCGTGTAAGGAAGGGAGGAGCTGAAGGGAAGAAGGGAGGCATCTCCAGGCATGTGTTGTCATCAGCCTCCCTCGATCACTGAGCTGGGCGTCAGCACACTCAGGAGTCTGCCCTCGGCCTGAGATTCCGGGTTGTGTTTCAGCTGGAGCTGAGGCCCCCTGCGAGGAGTGGGGAGCCGCAGCAGCAAGCGACAAGCAGCACGGCTGCCTCTCCCAGGCACTGTCTGCTCCAAGCAGGATTCTGAGTGTCTAACGGAGATTGGCTCTTTTAATCCCCACAATGCCTGCTGAATCTGCATCCTACAGACGAGAAAACCGATGTACACGGGAGGCCATTTGCCCAGGAATTCACAGCCGGTGAGGGGTGGGGTGAGGTCTGTGGCAATGTCTGTGTTTTTAACCACTACATGACCCCCTGTTTCATGAGCGAATGCACAGTGAGGAGGCAGAAAAATAAGCTGGAAACCATGAAAACAGACGTGCATTTCTCTCCGAGGAGAGATGTTCCCCACGTGTAGGGTGAGAAGAGACCACTATGAATCTAGGTGCGCCAAACAGCAAGAGAAACAAACGATCCAGCGGGAAAGTGTGTGAGAGACTCAAGCAGGTGTTTCTCCAGGGAGATACGCAAGCGGCCAGCAAGCCATGGAAAGAAGCTCAGAATCACTGATGGTTCAGGAAATCATTCAGATCCTTATGTCTTTCACTTCATGTCTATTAGGATGGCTGTTATAAACAAACACAAAAGTGTTGGCAAAAAAGTGGAGAAACTGGAAGCCTTGTGCATTGCTGGTGAGAACGCAGAACGGAGCAGGGCCCGTGGGAAGCAATATGGCAGTTCCCCGAAACAGTAAACGTGGAGTTGGCACAGGCTCTGGCAGCTCGAGCCATGGGCATCAACCAAAAGTATTTAAAACGGGGATTTAGGCAGAGGGGTGTGCACCCACGTTCCCAGCAGCATTATCCACTCTAGCCAAGAGCTGGAAGTGATCCAGAATCCATCCACAGTTGAATGGATGGATAAATAAAATGTGGTCTGCCCACACAATAGAATACCATTCAGCCTTAAAAAAGAAAGACATTCTGATGCAGGCTGCAACATGGATGAGCCTTGAGGATATTATACTTGGTGAAAGGAGCTATTCACAAAAGGACAAATCTGTCTGATTCCACTTAATGTGAAGTACCTAAAATAGTCAAATTCGTGGAGAGGGAAACTGGAAGGGTGGTTGCCAGGGGCCAGGGAAGAGGGGAGGGGCTGGGGTGGGGGTCGTGTTCAGCAGGGCCCAAGTTTCAGTTTGGGAAGATGACAAAGCTCTGGAGATGCTGGTGGTGATGGGTGTCCAAGAGTGTGAGCGCCCTCAGGGCCACGGAATATACACTTACAAATGATTAAGATGGTGTGTACATCTGTTGTGTACATCTCATCAAAATACTGAGGTTTTATGTCATGAACCCATTTGCAAGCCCAGAAGGAAGGAAGGAGAGGGATGATCAGATGCTGTCTCTGCTGTCTCCTCGGTGAGGAATGACCTTTCTTTCCTCCGTTACACTTTCCATACTTTCTGACGCACTTTTACGACAACTCTAGGCCATTTACTGAAATCTCTCCCCTCTCCCCCAGCCCTCCCTCCCCACCCCCCGCTTCCATTCACACCTGCCTTTGTGCTTCTCTCTGATGGGTCCTCCATGGAGGGGGCAGAATACAGTGAGACCCATTCTGCAGACAAACTGAAGACTGGAGACGCGCCTCCAGTGGGCCCCCCCCCCCACACCCAGCCCCAGCCCCTCACTCCCCCAGCCCCCGGCTGCCTTCCTCCAAGAAGTGGACCGCTGGACCCCTGATCCCAGCTCAGCGTCGCTATGGGGAATGTGCTCATTTGCAAGGGCGGGGGCCTGTGCCTCTGAGAGCCCTGGTGCAGTGGCGGTTAGGTGTGGGGTGTGGGTGTGAGCTCAACGCCCAGCAGAAAGCCAGGCTGTGCTCGCCCCTCAAGCGTGCAGACCAGCCGCACTCTGACTGCGTCATCCAGGGAACAGGCAGCCAGGCCCTCACTTCCCACCCAGTTGACCTTCACCCTTGACCCTGCAGAGGCGAGGGCTGCGCAGAGCGCAGGGCCCTCTGGAGCCAGCACCGCTGACTCAGACCACCGGCTACCACTGGACTCTAGCTTTTCAGAGTGGTCTTCGTAGGGGCTATACTAAAGGTCAGTTTCTACTGTGTCTGAGCCCCATCTGTAAATCTGTTATCTTTTCTCCTCCCTCAGATGCAACAACCACAAGTCACATTGGTTTACACTCACTTTTATACTCCACTCACTTATGTTTATTATCTGCAATCCTAGGAGATTTCTCTGGTAATCAAAACTGTTTCTACACATCCAGTAACCGGAGCCGCGAACCAACCGCTAGCTGCACTTGGCCAGGCTCTGCGAGACTTTGAGCGGTGCACAGGCCGGGCCATGGGGTCCTCAGCCTGGGTCTCCATCAGCGTCGGGAGGTGCTGTGTGCTCCAGCTGGGGGCCATGGGAGCCTGGGGGGCAGGAGGGGGCCAAGGCAGACAGCCCCCCGCCTGGACCAGTCATTGGCCTCTTTCCCAAGCTCTGCTCCTTCTTGGAGGTTAGGCAGCCACAGCGGCTCCATCTTCGATGGAGGAGACCAGGATCTGTAGTTTTTCTTAGCATCTGTCCTTTCCAGCTCACATCGTGCAGGCTCGGGCTGTGTTTATTTGGATCTTTCCAAGGAACCCTCTAACCGTATCCATTTCTGTAGACAGACTTGGCAGAGTGATGGAGCTTTCCTCCTCTTCTTTTTTTAAGTTGCAAATGCTTAAAATTCTGCTGGCCTTTAAGCTCCCAGGGGGACCCCCAGCCCCAACCCCCCTGTGCCGTTACCATGGCAATCTCCCCTTCCCTTTAAAGTCTGGAATGCCACATTCCATAAGACTCGCACAGAAAGTCGCTTGATCATAGGCGAAGCTCTGGCTGTCGATCTCGAACATTCTGTATCAATAAACATGCTTGAGACCCTCTGGCTGCCTTGCCCTTAGAAATCAAACTTGCAGACTCATTTAGGAGACTCTGGAGGAGTCCAGGATAAGAGAAGCCCCAGCCTGGGTATAGCTCGAATTATCTCCTGATTCTTTCCCTTGGCAGGCTAGCATTTTAAACTATTATTACAAGAACAACGGCCTGCATTACAGAGCAGTGGTAAAATTATATGTGTAGTCGAACCCAACACCGACCAGGCTCAAAATACTGAATTTTACACAGACACTAAGGCCATTTAAACTGTTAAAGCAAATTTAAATCCTTAAATAAATAACTTTAATTACATAAAGCACTAGATTTCAAGGAAATTATGGTTATTTGCTAGAGGAAAATAACCTCTAAGTTGTCTTTACGACTTAATGGCTAGTAATTTTTGAAGGAATATTCTCTTCTCTAAACCCATGTGTTCAACCATTTTCTGAAACAGGGACAGGACTAATTGCTCTTGAGTAAAAGATTGTTCCTTATTTGTGTCAGTTCAGAGGGATGAAAATAAACAAAAGATACAATGTTTCTTTGTACAGAGAACTTGCTTTGTCAAAAACAAGAGTTTTCACAATCAAAATAAAGCATCAGGAAGAGAATTGCTATTTTGTTACAATGAAACCTTATAATTCCTCTGTATTGAATAATGATGGATTTTATGTTTGCTCCTAAGCGGAGGGCTTTTAAAAAATTATTATTATTTTAGGAGTGTGCCCTTCCTTGTTTGTAACTATGCTTGCTGTGATATTAAACAGCGAGGTGTTAGCAACTGATTAAAGGAGCGAAAGAAAGCCCTTCCAATTACAGGGCGACCTGGGAATCGGTTTCTGTTGCTGGGCCAGATGACAGCTGACACACCTGCAGAGCTTTACAAGCAGGAGCAGCGTGGAGACAGTTCGGGCAGTCAGCGCTTGCAATGAGTCCAGGAAAAAGGACACAACTTGTTTTCCCTTACAGACAGAGGCAACACGGCACGGTTTTCAGATGTGCTTGGCTGGAGGCTGGGGGCAGGGGTCCCTGCAGGTGTGTCCACTGCTATAAATCTGTTGGGAGCGCTTGCATGATAGAATAAGAGAGCGTAGCGCCTGCTTCAAGAAGACAGCTCCAGGAAATTGCGAAGACAGAATAACGCACACGAGTCCAAGCAGGGAGGCTGGCTTCCTCGTGCCTGGACAATCAATTCTCCAAACATGCAAGACCACTTAAATGCAGAGTTTAGGCTGGATGGGGTTGAATCTGCGTTTTTACCCTAAACAGAGAATGTCCACTGGAATAGCGCATCAAATTAGCTTCAGGAAACTTTCCCCTCCTGCTATATTGTTTTCTCATTGTAAGATATACTTTCTATAACAAGGCTCGGTAGAGAACCAATAATCCTAAGCCTGATTTTTTTCCCCATAAAACCTTTATTGTGTAACAAGTCGATGAGCCAAAAGCATTCACTTTTAAACACTGTGGGTATATATATTAGAAACATGCTCTACTCTGCAATGACTGTGTTTGTGTATCTGTGTCAATGTGGGCACACATGTTGTAAAAGAGTTATACATTCCAGAATTACAGAAATGAAATCATTCTCAATTTCAGAAATGTTTGGAGACAGAGAATGTGATTTCTGTTGCTAATTTAATGCAGGTTTTTAAAAATGCCTTATAACTTCAAAAAAATTACAGATGGAAAATATTTTTGTCCTTCTCTTTTATCTAGACAAATTCAGGAAAACCCAGAGATTTAGGATGACATTTTTATCAAAAAAAAAAAAAAAAAAATCACCGTGTTGTGTTAGAAACACTCCTGTGGAGATAGAAAGGCAGGATTGAAAACCTTTTTTCATTGAGGAAACCCTTTCAGGGAGATACACTCAAAATTACCCACATTTCTATCAAAACGTAAAGTCTGAAGAAAGCCTTCAGTCAAACCAGAGATTTTGGTTTTTTTAAAGAAAGCTCTGTGATTTAAAGCTCTATATGTTTTCCTGCATGATTTTAAATTATTTTTTTATTTTTAATTAGATGTGACATGGTTTGCTAACTTCTCGGTACTTTTAGAAGGATTATAAAGAAGAAATTCATTTAAGCTTCAATTTAGCAATTTGCAGTTTTCCAAGAGCTCAAAGGAGTGCAAATAAAAGGCTCATATTCATAAGAACTCCACCAACTACAAAAGAGTCCATACTGAGTTTATTGGAAATTAATGAACTGCTGTGAGAACACATTTCAGTTTTAAAAATTAGTTTTCAAAGACTTAAGGAGAATATCATCTAGGTAGCAAAACTGGAAGTCTGTTCATTAAAAAATTCAGTCGTCCTTAACAGAGGCTGCAGTTTCAAACAACACCAAAACTTGGAGTCACGGAAGTAGCTTGTTCTCCAGTTGATTTCTCAGTGACCATCTCCAGGTTTTCCACGGAAATCCATCTTTTATGACACTTTCATTTTTTGGAGCAGTTTGCTTCAGAATTTCATAAAGTGAAGAACAGCTTTATGGTTCCCTGTGAGGATTTTACTTAACTGTATGTGACTTTGTCTCATTGCACTTAATTGCTATTTGGGCAGCTCATCTGAACGTCAGGTCACCCCCTAGGGCTTTGGCTATTGGGTTCTGGGGAGCTGAAACCACCGGTGCCTGCAGCCGGAGGGGCGAGGACCGGGGGTGCCTGGGGGCTGCTGTCTGTGTGTCCTGGGCTGTCCCTCTGCTTGAACACATGCACTTGGCCGGCACAGGCCTGCCCAGACTGCTGCTCTTCTCGGGACCAAGGATGTCCAGTAAAACCAGAGGGAGGCTGAGCATTCAGTGCTGTGGAAGGAACACAGGAAGCCTGTTTTCATAGGAAAGGGTGAGCTGGGCGCAGGATTTTAAAAGGGACGTCTGCTTGGAGCCAGGAGGTGTGGAGGAACTGCAGCAGGGCAATGTCACGTGCCCTTTGGCCTCGGGCTGTGACTGTGACGCGGGGAGGGGGCCTGGCTGGCAGGAGGGCTGCGGGGAAAGCAGCCCTGGGGTGTCAGGGAGATGCGAGCACACACAGAAAGCACACGGTCAGGGTGAGGGCTGTGCGAGAGTCCCGTCCCTGCTCTGCGTTTACATTCAGGGCGAGCGGGCTGGGAGAGGTGAGCAAGGGCGCAGGTCGAGGAGGGGTTCACATCAGGAGAACGACAAGGCTGTGGCGAGAGTGCCCGAATGGCTCATAGGCCTCTTGAGCCTCAGGCTGCGCGGGAGGGAGCCGTCACCCCACCCCACCCGCTCTGATGACTTCTGTCTGGTACATTTTGTAACTGTCCTTTGGAAAAGTACCTTTTCAGCAAACTGACACGTATTCTGTGCTTTCAGATCGCATGAAAGGATGTTTCTTTTCAGGTTCTCGATTTTTTTTTTTTTAATCCAATTTCAAATTTCAAACAGCATCTGATCCCAGGCTGCAGAGCCCATGCCAGACGCCAGGATGGGCGAGCTCCCAGGCAAGAAGCAAGGAATTCAGGCTGCACCGGCTCACCTGTGACTCAGCGGAGGGCTCCTGGACACCTGGCTGGGAGGGGACGCGCCCCCGCTCCCAGAGGGAGATGTGATCGCCCGGCTTCCTGTCGCTGGCAGTTCATGCGATGGTGGCTTCCCCGCCAGGAACCATGGAAACAAGCCACGTGTCCAGCAGCAGATGGATGGAAAAGCAAGCTGTGGTCCCTGCACACGGAGGAATATTACACAGCCTGAAAGGGAGGGCCACTTGGGTACAGGCTACGCCACAGAACCCTGAAGCCCGAGGACCTTATGCTCGGTGAACGGGAACAATCAGGGAAGGACTAGCACGGCATGCTTCTGAGGCCGTCCCCAGGATAGCCAAATTCGTGGGAGACGGACGGAGAGTCAAATGGGAGTCGCGGGGGAGGACAAGGAGTCAGCGTCCAATGCGGATGGAGTCTCAGGCTGGAACAGTGAGAAGATTCGAGAGAAGGGTGGTGGCAATGGTGGTAGAACCGTGCAAAGACGCTCGATGCCGGTGGACTGCGTGGTTAAAGTTGGCAAAGATGACACATTTTATAAAGGCGCTCACATTTTACTACAATTTATTAATAAAAATACATTTTTAGAGACCAAGTTAAAAAAAGCACCAGAACTCGTGAACTGCTCCTCATAAGGCCGCAGAGCAGCCACCTGCCGATCTGGACCAGTGGTCAGAGGAGCTGAGAGAGGACTTCCCGACAAGACCGGTGACCCGGGTCCTGGCCTTTGCCTGGACATTCGGGTCTCCTGCTGGGCCCCGGCACACAGGCTCTGCGTGAGGCTAGGCTGCGGGAGAGATGGTGTCAGGTCAGGAAGAGGGCTGGACGCGGACGCGAGAGGGACCACCTGCCCACGGAACACCTCAGAGCTGAGGCAGTGCCAGGCCCTGCCCCCAGTGCCCACGCCTGGCCCCCATCCCTGGACGGCACTGCCCCCATGCCTCCTGCTGTGGCAGAGGAAGGGATGGAGCTGCCTGCCTGCCGGAACCACTCTCCGGCTTCACTCCCAAGACCGCCAGCAGGTTGCTGTGTGACCTCAGGGAAGATACCCACATATCCAGACTTTAAATTCTCTAATTTTTTCAAAGGAAGAATTTGAACAAGATCATCTCAGAAATTCCTTCCAGCTTGGACATCTTGTGGGTTTGGACAGCCAGAATGATGACCTTCCATTCTGACATTTTATAAAAAGTAATAATAATGTCATGCTCATGTTATTTCTTTTTGACAGAGGAAGGTAATCATCTCTCTCGCTTACACTTGTGTATGCGTGCCCAGCGTGGAGAAAAGGGTGCCCAGCGACGATGCTCTTCCTGAGGGAGAGCGTGTTTCCATTCGTGCAAAATCACAGCCTCCTTGTAGCTTGCCTTTGAAGCTTTTCATCTGCTGTGTGACCACAAGAGGGCGGTGCGGGCAGCGGATTTGTCAGCACATGTTGGAGCCAGGTTTGCCGTTTGTTCTTTCCTGGAGCCTTCTGGGGTCTCTCTCTGGGGCTCAGTGCCTGCCACAGCTTCTCCAAGGGACTGAGGACACATACGGAGGCGGCGATAGAGCTGAGACTATTTAAAAATAGGGTATCTTATATTCACCAAATAGGATTTATTTAATGATAAAACTAGCTATAAAATATTTTAGAGTCAGATATTGACCACTGTCCAGGGTGTGTCCAGGTGGCACAGTGGTAAAGAATCCACCCACCAATGCAGGAAGCAAAGGAGACACGGGCTTGATCCCTATATCTGGAAGATCCCCTGGAGAAGGAAATGGCTGCCCACTCCAGTATTCTTGCCTGGGAAACCCCATGGACAGAGGAGCCTGGTGGGTTATAGTCTTTAGGGTCGCAAAGAGTCAGATACAACTGAGCAACTGCACACATACGCACACACACACACTTTGATTTCAGTGCAAAGTAATGTAGGAAGTGCCCAGGGCTTAAAAGTCAACTGCCATCCCCCTCAGACTTGCAGACTCTGGGATGATGAGTTTCCAAACTTCGGAGGCTCACCACGTTGCCACAAGCTTGGTCTCATCACAGTGCACTCTACAGACCATCTGAGACTCTGTGCTGGTGATCCATTCTGGTACCAGACTGGAAACAGGCAAAACGAGTCCGTAAGAGGAGATACACTGAAAAGTTCCTCCCCCAAGCAGGCCACCCTCCTGTCCTCAAGACTTCTCTTTTGGTCCAGCCAGAGGAGTTATTTGTGTCCTGTGTCCCAGTTCCTCCTCCCCTAACCGAAAGGTACAGCTGCCCGCCAGGTTGGCATGTATACCATGTCCTGCTGGTTGATCATGACCTCCTCTCCTTTGAGGTCAACACCTGCTCCCCACACCTGCTCCCCACACCTGCTCCCCCGCACCTGCTCCCCCACACCTGCTCCCCACACCTGCTCCCCAACACCTGCTCCCCACACCTGCTCCCCACACCTGCTCCCCCACCTGGCTCTCCCACACCTGCTCCCCACAGCTGCTCCCCCACCTGGCTCTCCCACAGCTGCTCCCCCACCTGCTTCCCCTCACCTGCACCTGGACCCCTGATTCGAAGCCCCTGCTTTCAGCCTTGTCTTGGATCCTACATGAAAGATTGTCCCTGATATATATGAGTGAGGTTTTTCTAAAAGCCTGGGCTTATAGTAACTGTTTTCTTTCTTTCTTTCTTTCTTTTTTTTTTACTGGAGTGTAGTTGATTTACAATGTTGCATTAGTTTCAGGTATACAGCAAAGTGAATCAGTTATACATATGCATGAATCCCCTCTTCTTTTAGACTCTTCTCTCGTATTGGCTATTACAGAGTATTGAGTGGAATTCCCTGTGCTATGTAGTAGTTATCTATTAGTTAGCTGTTTTACATGCAGCCATGTGTGTATGTTAATCCCAGTCTCCCAATCTCAGGTGATGTTGTAAGCAGTGACCACCCTCCAGGCACTGCCCTAAGTCTTCCATCTGTGGAGACTCACTTGTGTTTTCCAACTGACTTGCACTGCAATTTTGTTTGTGCCCAGTTTTCAGTGGCAGCTGACATTTGCGCTTTCACTTTCTCTAGCCCGTGCTCCTTCCATCCCAAACAATCTGAGAACCTTGGAAAGCCTGAGACACCCTGTTATCAGGGTCCCGCTGCAGTCTCACTGCTACATCTTTCAAGTCACCCTTTTCTCGTGGGTGGAGACTGGTATTTTGAAGGCACAGTACCAGGCAGAG
The DNA here is from genome assembly GCF_042477335.2 of Ovis canadensis. NCBI lineage: Eukaryota > Metazoa > Chordata > Mammalia > Artiodactyla > Bovidae > Ovis > Ovis canadensis. The sequence goes on from NC_091245.1 coordinate 3,308,996, forward strand.
AATACAGACACAGTGCTGTTGAGCTTAGGGACAAGTCTATGGTACTCTCACCTCAACCCAAATTTGTTTACAAACATGTGCGTCTCCTATTTGTCTTTCCATTGACCAAATATTTATTAAAAGACTAAAGTACACAAGACAAATTTGTCAGGCCCTAAGGATGTTCTAAGAATACATTCAACAGGCTCCTTGGCCTCAAGATTTGTATCGAGAAGAAACAAGACCTATACACACAGACGTGTACACGGCTGTGGCCGCCCTCCATAGGCTTGTGGGAAAGGCCTTCTCCTTGCTTTGTGACTCCCTGGTTGAGTCCAGGTACTCAAGGTGGTTTCAGCGCCCACCGCGGTGCCTGGCACTGAGGCAGACTCTCGAGTGCGGAAGGTGGGGAAGAAGAGTCGTGCGACGGAGAAGAGAGAAACACAGAAAAAGCCTCACCACTTCCTTCCTCCTGAAACAGGAACAAACGCAAATCAGACCAAAGGCGGAAGGGAACTGTTTTCAAGACCCTGGAATCAAGCAACGGCGGGCAGTGACCCCTGGGGGGTGGTGAAGAAATGTGGGGAGCCCCCCAAGAGCCTTGGACTTTCAGGCCACACCACAGGCAGATGCCTCAGCCAGGGACCCAGCAGAGGCCCTGAGTTGAGAAGATAGGGTTTAGGGTTTAGGGAAACCAGTGCAACTACATTTTATAGGGTGTTGTGCCAGAGCTGACAACCCTGGAGGTCTGCACGAGCTCACCCTGAAGTACTGAGCTGATTTCTGATCAGCAGATGTGTATGAGGAAACTACCCAAGATCAGGTGAAGAAGGGTTAAAGGGACAGTGAGCAGGATGCATGCATCTGGGAATAATGCCTGTTCCAGCGCAGCTGGAAAGCCTCAGGAGGCCCTAGGTACCAGCACCCATCTTAGTCATGGAGAATAAGTACCCTGGATTAAAATGAGGCTCTTCAGTTCCGTTCAGTTCAGTCACTCAGTCATGCCCAGCTCTGCAACCCTATGGACTATAGCACGCCAGGCCTCCCTGTCAGTTACCAGCTCCCAGAGTTTACTCAGACTCATGTCCGTTGAGTAGGTGATGCCATCCAACCATCTCATCCTCTGTCATCCCCTTCTCTTCCCACCTTCAATCTTTCCCAGCATCAGGATCTTTTCAAATGAGTCAGTTCTTTGCATCAGGTGGCCAAAGTGTTGGAGCTTCAGCTTCAGCATCAGTTCTTCCAGGGAATATTCAGGACTGATTCCCTTTAGAATGGACTGGTTGGATCTCCTTGCAGTCCAACGGACTCTCAAGAGTCTTCTCCAACACCACAGTTCAAAAGCATCAGTTCTTTGGAGCTCAACTTTCTTTATAGTCCCACTCTTACATCCATACATGACTACTGGAAAAACAATAGCTTTAACTAGACGGACCTTTGCTGGCAAAGTAATGTCTCTGCTTTTTAATATGCTGTCTAGGTTGGTCATAACTTTTCTTCCAAGGAGCAAGTGGCTTTTAATTTCATGGCTGCAGTTACCATCTGCAGTGATTTTGGAGCCCCCAAAATAAAGTTTCTTATTGTTTCCACTGTTTCTCCATCTCTTTGCCATGAAGTGATGGGACCAGATGCCATGATCTTTGTTTTCTGAATGTTGAGTTTTAAGTCAATTTTTTCACTCTCCTGTTTCACTTTTATCAAGAGGCTCTGTTGGGGTCCTTTAACTGACCAGAACCTGGTGGTCCAGAGTCGATAAAAAAGTGAAAGAAGGAAAGAGGTTAATATTCCATGGGTTACACAGCCAGCCTTTGCACGCCAGGGAGTCAGCCAGAAATAGAGAGAGAGAGAGAGAGAAAGAAGGACACGGGGACTCAAGTCTCTGGTGGAACAAAGGTGCTGTATTGAATTCTGTGTGAATATATATACCGTATTATAGGTAGCTTCTTCAGATAAAGATCAAAAGACCAGTCCCTTTCACCATATGGAAAGGCTAATGAAGGAAATCCTATGCAAGAATCCCATTTCTGTGATCTCAGTCCTGGGAGTGGCTTGCCACTCTCTCACTCCTGACAGGAACTGATGAGGAACAGAGGGCTCAAGAGAGGTAAGAAACAGCACTCAGGAACCCTACTGGTAAACATTCCCTGACAAGGCTCTTTAGCTCCTCTTCACTTTCTGCCGTAAGGGTGGTGTCATCTGCATATCTGAGGTTATTGATATTTCTCCCAGCAATCTTGATTCCAGCTTGTGCTTCATCCAGCCCAGCGTTTCTCATGATGTACTCTGCAGATAAGTTAACCCACCAATAGCAAGACTCAAGAGGATCAAAGTGTTTTCAAGAAACTCAATTACATCTCAGAACAAAACTTAAGAATATTTACAAGAATACAAACACACCCAGGACCCAACAGGGTGAAATTCACAAAATATGACATCCAATCAGGCAGGCAAAAACAAATAGAACTTATAATGAGAAGAAAAAAAAAAAAAAACAATAAACTGGAAGAGGCCTAGAACTGAGGCAGATGTTAGAAAAATAGGTAATATGAATATTGTAGACTGCATTATATATATTCCAAAAGCTAAGACATGGAAGATACAAAAATAAAGAAAAATGGAAATAATAATTAAAAATATCCAAATTTGACATGAAAACTATAAACTCAAAAACCCAAGAGGCTCAGTGAACCTCAGTCATGAGGAATATATGAGGAAAGTTATAGCAAGTCACAAGGCTTCCTGTGTGGCATAGTTGGAAAAGAATCTGCCTGCCAATGCAGAAAATGCGAGAGCTGCAGATTTGATCCCTGATGGAGAAGATCCCCTCAAGTAGAAAATGGCAACCCATTCCAATAATATTATTGCCTAGGAAATTCTATGGACAGAGGAGCCTGGTGTGCTACAGTCCATGGGGTTCCAAAGAACTGGACACAACTGAGTATGCGTCCAATTACAGGAGAAATATCAGTAACCTCAGATATGCAGATGACACCAGCCTTATGGCAGAAAGGGAAGAGGAGCTCAAAAGCCTCTTGATGAGAGTGAGGGAGGGGAGTGAAAAAGTTGGCTTAAAGCTCAACATTCAGAAAACGAAGATCATGGCATCCGGTCCCATCATTTCATGGGAAATAGATGGGGAAACAGTGGAAACAGTGGCTGACTTTATTTTTTGGAGCTCCAAAATCACTGCAGATGGTGATTGCAGCCATGAAATTAAAAGATGCTTACTCCTTGGAAGGAAAGTTATGGCCAACCTAGATAGTATATTGAAAAGGAGAGACATTACTTTGCCAATGAAGGTCCATCTAGTCAAGGCTATAGTATTTCCTCTGGTCATGTATGGATGCGAGAGTTGGACTGTGAAGAAAACTGAGCGCCGAAGAATTGATGCTATTGAACTGTAGTGTTGGAGAAGACTCTTGAGAGTCCCTTGGACTGCAAGGAGATCCAACCAGTCCATTCTGAAGGAGATCAGCCCTGGGATTTCTTTGGAAGGACTGATGCTAAAGCTGAAGCTCCAGTACTTTGGCCACCTCATGTGAAGGGTTGACTCAGTGGAAAAAACTCTGATGCTGGGAGGGATTGGGGGCAGGAGGAGAAGGGGCTGACAGAGGATGAGATAGCTGGATGGCATCACTGACTCAATGGACATGAGTCTGAGTGAACTCCGGGAGATGGTGATGGACAGGGAGGCCTGGCGTGCTGCGATTCATGGGGTCGCAAAGAGTCGGACACGACTGAGCGACTGAGCTGAACTGAGTGTGTGCACGTGTGCACACACACACACGGCAAATCACATCACATTCTTTGCTGCTCAAAGGCAGTAAAGGAGAGGAAAATCTAAACCATGGCATTTCACGTGGAGGAGCAAAAGTAGGGCAAGAACCGGTTTCTCATCAGAAACAATGTGAGTGGGAAGATGGTAGAGCAGCAAGTTTAAATTACGAAAATAGAAAAGCTATTAGCCTGAAATTTTATACCCAACTACATTATCTTTCCAAAATGAAGTTAAAACAAAGTCTTTGATTTAAAAAAAAAAAAAAAGCTTAAAAAAAAAAGTGGAGAAATGGAAGTACACCCTTGTAGGGCTCCTACACTCTGCTTCGCATGATATAGTCTCACTGGAAAATGGACTGTGATAACTTGAAGATCTAAAGGTTAGACCCGAAGACAGCCACTCAGATAGCAAGACAAGGAACCACAGCTGACAAGCATTATAAGGGGATAAAATGGAGTCATAAAAGCTACTTAATTAATTCCAAAGAGGGCAGCATGGGAGAATAAAAACAGATGAATATCAAGAAAATAGCCTTAAATTGAATCCTGTCAGTAATCACATTAAACGTAAATTGCCTAAATGCCTCTATTGAAAGGCAGATATTGCCATATTAGATAAAAAGCAGAACTCAAACTGTGCGCTGCTTCCAAATGCCCCAGTTTAAATATAAAGACACAAATAGATCAAAGGCAAAAGGATGGTAAAAAGACACACCATGCTATGCCAGTACTAACTTACATAAAGCTAGAGTGGTAATCTTAATATCTGACAAAGGCATTTTGAAGCAAAGACTATCACCCAGGACAAAGGACGTCATATCGTAATGATAAAGGGGTCAGTGTATCAGGAGGACTTAACCATTCTAGATTATTAAAATTATTAAAAAATGACAGAATTCTATGAAAAGTTTATGCCAGTAAAGTCATGGTCTTTGACGAAGTGAACCATTCCTTGAAAGACAAACTATCAAAGCTCACTCAACAGTTCTTCTCCAACAACAAATACAGCTGGTGTTGCAGGAGCAAGTCTCCAACATCTGAAGAAATGAGTTCTGTAACCATGGAGAAAGACCCCTGGAGGCTGTGGCTGGAGTTTGAACTTTTCCATTTGCTATTTCTGAAAATAGTCCATCCTAAAGGAGATCAGTCCTGAATATTCATTGGAAGGACTGATGCTGAAGCTGAAACTCCAATCCTTTGGCCACCTGATGGGAAGAACCAACTCATTTGAAAAGACTCTGATGCTGGGAAAGACTGAAGGCAGGAGAAGGGGATGACAGAGGATGAGATGGTTGGATGGCATCACCAACTTGATGGACATGAGTCTGAGCAAGCTCGGGAGTTGGTGATGGACAGGGAAGCCTGGTGTGCTGCAGTCCATGGGGTCCCAAAGAGTTGGACACGACTGAGCGACTGAACTGATTTCTGAAAAAGGAGCCACAGATAATGGGAGCTTGAATCTGGGTTAGCCACAGATGAACCCCCTTGTCCAAAGTCAGAGAACAAGGCTGCAGAAACAGGAAGTCTTCACTCAACTCAGAAACCCTGCAATATGGAGGACTCCTGGCCCCCAGAATTTCCAGAAGAGGCCGCAGCATAACTGTCAGTCCTGAAACTTCACTTCCCAGATGATCAACTGATGGAAAATGCCTGGGGCTTTGTAATCAGGGAGGTTCAGAAAAGACCTGCCAGAACAAAAGGAGAAAAGACTGAGATGTGAAGGAAAACACCTGCTTTTGGAAACGGTTTGCTCTAGGACATGTCAGTTAATTTCAGGAAGCATCCATCCTCTGGAACCTCAGCATAATCCAGGAGAACAGTTTCCATTAGCAAGGGACGAAGAAGTCTGTCACAGACAAGCACTGTTCCTGCCCGCCCGTGACCCTTTCCCAGCCCCAGGCCAAACCCTGCCCTGCCCCCTGCCCCGCCCCACCTTGAACTCTGACCCTGACTTCGTCCTCTCCAGTCGCACTGCTCTTCTGCCAGGTGAGTCCAACCAGACCGTGGTGCTGTCTCCTCCCACCTCGACCCGTGGCACCAAAGCCCTGCGGCTGGACCGCCGCCTCTGGGCTCCCTGTCTGCGGCACATGGCATGCTTCCTCTTCCTGGGTCTTGTTCAGGCCCTTTCCTCTGCCTGAAGCGGCCTCCAGACCAGTCCCGGAGTTCAGAGTCCCAGGCCAGCTGCAGTGAGGCACAGTGTCCCCCTGCTCTCAGCCGGCGGTCAGAGCTTCATCTGAAACGCCCAGCTGATGCACAAACCCCACACATGCACCCGGGCATAGGGGCATCTGCTGGCCTGAGGCTGAAGCTGACTTCCACCCCCAGCTCCAGCTGTGGTCTTTGGTGCCCGTGGGAGGGGGCAGGACTGAGCCTCAGCCCCCACAGTCCTGAGACCTGCTCGCTGTCCTCCTGCCCAGGCGGGGCCCTGGGGCAGGTGCCGGGTTGTAAGTGAGTGAGTCCCTGGCTCTGAGCCGTCTGGACTCGCCACTTGAAATCACACCCCGGATCTTTCAGCAGCTGTATTTGAGAAGCACGGCCAAGCCAAGGCCTCAGGCTGCTCAGAGTGGCCGTACCCCTAAAGGGCCAGCCGGGGATGCTGGTGCCCCTGTGCGGATGAATGGGACCCGCCCCCTGAGCAGACCCCTGGCTCTGCCCTCGGATCTGAGCATGGCCGGGGTGTGGCTCCAGCCTGTCTAAGGCACAGGAGAGCAGGGGGGTCCAAGCGAGAAACAGGCGGCCTGAGATGAAGCAGGAAGGTGGGGACAGTGATCTGGGTCACGTTGCGGCTTCGGTGGGGCCCTCGCAGTGTCCCCCAACTCCCTTCTCTCCCTGACCTTCCTTAGCCGGTGTTTCCAGTGAGGGCGGGGGCAGAGAGAGAGGCCCTCCCCAGCTCCCACTCCATCCAGCAGAACCCCGGGTTAATTATCAAAGGTGCCCCTTCCTCCTCCTGCTCACCGGAGTCGCAGGCCCCAGGGAGGTGGGAACCACTCAGGCCGACCTGTCTTGGCAGGAAACTGGATTAATTGGAGATGCTGGGCGTGCTTCTCATTAACCAGGTTGTGCCGTGTGGATGCCCGAGGGGGTCTCAGGGCAGAGCCCCGTCGTTCCCCATGGGGGCAGGGGGTGGGGACTGCCTGTCCCTCCCGCCTTCTGCAGAAAGTTTCCTGAAAGAAGTCATCAACCAGCATATGACAGCGGGAAGCAAGCGCTCTTTTCACAGCTGAGAGGCCAGAGAGAGGGTGGCAAGCCGCCTGACCCTGCAGCAGGTCTATACCACCTCCGGCTTGGATTGACCGTCTCTCACAGGAGAGCAGGCGGCAGGCATCGTGGTCGAGGCTCTGAGTGTCCGGGGCTGTCTTTGGAAGGTGCTGTTGGTGGAGCCACAGGGCGGAGACCTGGGGAAGTCGGCCTTCTTTCTGGGAAAGTAGCAGAGCAGGAGAGCCGGGCCGTGACTGCACAGGTGGAGTGCGCTTTACCGCTCACGTGCAGCTCCGCGTGTCTGACAGCTCTGCCGCCCTCCGTGTGTCGTCTGAGGGTCTGAACCCCTTCTCTCCCACAGGGATCCAAGACTAGGCTTTGAGAAAATCCAACTTTGGGGGTGTCGCTATCGGCGGGGACTGGGCTCCCCCCACAGCAGCAGACAGGCCGGCTCGGCAGGCAGATCGAAGTGCTGCGATGCTCACCAGGGCTTCTGGGCACGTCAGCCGCTGGCCTGGTGCAGCCCGGGCCTGCCTTGCCCTCTGGAGGCCCCTCTCTGAATGCCCCCTGCCCCACGGTGGTCCCAGAGCCCAGCTCCAGCCTCGCCATGCCTCGCTTTGTCGGTTCAGCGCCTCCACTCGGCTGGGCATCTCAGGCCAAGTGCCCACGACTCCATCACTTAAAACGGTCCGCTGTCTGCCCAGCCGCTTGACACAGAACCACAGGGCCCTCAGTCTCCCCTTCTCCCTCCCTCCTGCAGCCAGTCAGTTCCTCACCCACGGCGGCTCCTGGCCCCACTGCCACCCCTCTGTGCCCACCACCCCTGAGCTTGGACGATGGCGGTTTCTGACCTCTCTCCGCTGGTCTCAGGGCACGGCCGTGGCGTCTAGGACAACTGACACACGCAGATGGCATCCACGGCTCACGCGTCTCAGACGGCCCAGCACCCCGCACACTTGAGCAGAGCCTGCAGTCTCCTCCTGGCGGGAGCTGCCCCCACTTGCCTTCCCTCGCTGCCCCCAGGGACACCCCCACCGCCCAGACTGCAGGTCTGAGCCCCTCCAGATGCCCTCTGCGACCCCTCATCTCAGGAGGAGGCCCCCCAGCTCTTCATTTCCTGTCACGGCCGTTTGTTTCTCGCCAGGAGCTCCTGAAGTGGTTCATAGCTACCCGTTCCTTCTATGATACCCGTCTCAGCTCGGTCTCCTCTTACAAGAGCAGGAGCCCACAGGTCAGCGCTGGTCTGCTTCCTCCACCCCAGCCGTGGCAGCCTGCCCGGCACGCAGCCAGCACGACCGAGACCGACTGATCAGGGGAACTGGCCCTGCTCGTTTACATTTCTCCCCTGAAGCTCTGCCCGTTGGCGCTCTTGGAGATCACCTCCCCGGGGAAATCCCTGAGATGTGCTCCGTCACTGTGGGCCCTCTCACTAACTTTTCCTGCTCTTCTGTCAAGCGCTGGACGTAGAAAGCCTTGTCTTTTTTGAGCCGCCTTTGGAGATGCAGCCCCAGAGTTGATAAGTCCAGTGGGACCTGGGGAGCCGTCATCTCAGAAGCTGGGTCTTTTCTGACATGTGTTGCACAGAAAAGACATCGTGTCTGGATTTCCTGGACCCTGGAGGCTGTGGCTGCCTCTGGCATTAGGCCATCAAAGTGTCCCATGGAAGCAGACCGGACGTCTGCTGTCCTGAGGGGTCACAGAGGCAGGCCAATGCCATTCACATCTTGAAAACTTGTGCCCAGAGGCCTGGGACTCTTCAGAGTCCCTTGGACAGCAAGGAGAACAAACCAGTCAATCCTAAAGTAGATCAGTCCTGAATAGTCATTGGAAGGACTGATGTTGAAGCTGAAGCTCCAATCCTTTGGCCACCTGATGTGAAGAGCCGACTCATTGGAGAAGACCCTGATGCTGGGAAAGACTGAAGGCAGGAGGAGAAGGGGACGGCAGAGGATGAGATGGTTGGATGGCATCACTGACTCAATGGACATGAGTTTGAGCAAGCTCTGGGAGTTGGTGATGGACAGGGAGGCCTGGCGTGCTGCAGTCCATGGGGCTGCAAAGAGTCGGACATGATTGAGCGACTGAACCACAGCAGAGGCCCGAGTGGGTGTCCGGAGCAGGCAAGACACGGAGCAGGAGCTCGGGGGCAGTGCGGAGGGGCACGCTGCCCCCCACAGGCTACAGGGTCCTGGCCCAAGTTCCACGGTGCACTTGGCCGTTGGGATCATTCGCGTGTGTGATAGTTTTAACCCAGAGGCTCTCCATCTGGCTTCTCGATTGGCTGTGATTTCTTCTGAAAACATTCACGGTCCTTTGAAGTATGTATAATTGAGTGGGGGCTGGGGTGAGGGATCCCTCTTGGCAGTGTTTAGCAGTTTCCGAGACCGAAATTAGAATTTGGCCTGATAGCCAGGTGGGCGGGGTTGAGGGCCAGAGGTCAAATTCCACTGGTTCGGTAATGAAGGCTAATGAAGTGATGGGGTGGGGGTGGGGCTCTGTGTTATACAGGAGGGAGCCCCGGGCTTTGGCGGTTGGAGGAGGGTGCTGGGCTGGGTGGGAAGAGGCTGAGTGAGAAGTGCTCCAAGCCTGCAGGCGACCACCAGCTCCTGGTCTGCGCCTGGGACAGGTGGGGGGCGGACAGGTTGGGGGCGGTTCGCTGTCCTGGTTTCACCCGCTCAGAGGAGGCAGATGACCTGTGGAACAAACGGGTTGGTTCTTAAAGCCCGGGGAAGTCTCCCAGAGCCTTTACCCTCTCTCTAGATTAAGGGACAGGGTGGCGGTGGGTGTCTTGAGGCAGCCGCCTCACGTGACAGGACCTGTTTTCCAGAGGGAACCGACACGGAGGCAGGTTTGGCCAGTGGGTCTCTTGGTGTGGGGGTCTCTCTCTCTCTGTCAGGGGTGGGTCCCCCACACCTGCCCCCTGGCCTGGGGCCCGCAGCCTTTTACCCAGCCTCTTTCACGGGGAGCCGGGGACGGGGGGTGGAAAAGAAGGAAACCCCAGGGCAGCTTGCTCCTGGGCCAGAAACAGCGCTTGCTACAGACTGAAGTGTCCCCCCTCGAAATCCCTAGGCTGAAGGACACTCCGCCAGGACCACAGAAGGTAACTGCCTCTGGGAGCAGGGTCGTTACAGATGTAACCGGTGGACATGAGGTCACAGTGGAGGAGGATGGCCCCATGTAATATGACAGGTGTCCTTATGAAAGGGAAACATCTGGACACAGATGTGAGACGTGGGTTCCATCCCTGGGTCGGGATGATCCCCTGGAGGAGGGCCTGGCAACCCACACCAGTATTCTTGCCTGGAGAATCCCAAGGAAAGAAGAGCCTGGTGGGCCAGAGTCCGTGGAGTCACAGAGTAGGACACGACTGAAGAGACTTAGCAGGCGCATGCAGGCTCACGGGGAGAGCACTGGGTGAGGCCTGAGACAGGGACGGAGGCGACACTGTCTCCAAAGCAGTTTAATGGCACCGAGTATTTTCATGTTTGATGCTCTAACTGTTCCAACGTCAACAGAATCGATGAGCTGCACTGTGGGTTTGTAACAAACGTAGAAGTGAAAGGAGGGATGGCTGGTGTCAGCTTACGCTGCGTGTGAGGGTGAATAGCAGCATTGCCTAAAGATGGGGTCTGCTAAAACCATCTGTGCCATAAACAGCAGCATGGATCCGCAGCAATAAGCCGGCAAGGCAGGCAAGATGGAACCACATTCCAGCAGAGCGCGTCAGGTTCAGTTACACGGCGCTCGGAGCGCGGGGCGTGTGGACGCTCCCATCTGGTTGCTTCTATTTTCTCAAGAAACGGAAGCAATGTCATCAGTGCAGAGTGAACTTTCCTGTATTCATCCAGCACAAAGATACGGTAACTACGTAGCCTGCTTAGGACCGATCTAAGGACTAGGGGAACAGCTGTGAATAAAATGTCCCCGTTGAGTGTACCTTGTAGAGGTGTAGACAAAGATTCGCACGCCGTTGTTGATTAAGTGTGATGAAGGCACGTGAAGCTGGGCACGGGGGAGTGCTGGGGGCCAGGCCTCCATCCCCGCAGATTAAGGAGGAGGGTCCGAGCTGCAGGTGGCCCCCTCCTGGGCTCTTGCTGTGGCTGAGCAGCGCAACCTGGGGTGACTGCTGATCACCGCACGGTGGATGGAGGTGGTCCAGGCCGTGGCAGAGGTAGGAGGTGGGAGAGGATGTCGGGGGATGTGAGGAGGTGGGTCTGCCTGGGGGCTGGCAGAGCTCCGGGCCCCTCCTCATTCTTTCCAGTCTTGTTGGAAGCCAGGGAAGGAGTCACGTCTGGGACCCAGGGGGCTCCCGGCCTGCCTGGACTTCTGTCGCGGAGAGAGCTGGGGCTGGAAGGCATGGTGACATCTCACAAGACAGGGAGGAGCAGGGCAGCAACTGGAGCCTTGGAGTCGTGGGGACCCGTGTAGGGGGAAGGGTCAGCATGCCGCAGCTTTTCCTTGGACGTGCACCTCTGTGGCCAGACCAGGTGAGGGGGTGTGATAGCTGGCTTTGAAAGGGAGATGGGGAGAAGGATAAGAGAGGTAAGCTAGGCAGGGATGATGGTGTTGACTGAAAAAAAAAAAAGTGCAATGTGAGACTTGTGTATTAAGTTTTATTTGGGACAAAATGAAGACTATGGCCCAGGAGACAGTGTTTCAGACGGCTCTGAGAAACGTCTCCAGAGAGACTGTGCAGGGAGGTCAGCATGTATGTGACTTTCGTGAAGGGGGCACGTGCATTGAGCACGTATTTTGGCAGAAGGTTGCCACTCGTCACTAGGAGCAGATGTCTGCCAATGGTTTCAGTGCTTTTCTAGACACGAGGAGATGCAAGAACTGGGCTTATAACATCTTCTCCTGTAAATGCCTAACTATCTGAAGACCTGTTCTGTCCGTTTTCCCTGGAGCACAGAGAGCTTCATTTCTGCTCTCGATCCTGAACTCCTATCAGGGGGTGTTGAAGGTCAGCGGCCGCAGCTGCTCATGATTTAATCCTTGTAGAGGTGGATGGCAAGTGCCCGTGTGTAGGTGGCAGTGGTGACGGGCTGGGAGCTGACAGCTGTGGGCTGGGAGGGAGGAGGGCTGTGAGGGACCAGGAAAGTCCTCCTGAGGGCATCTGACCCGGGCGTGATGAGAACCTGCGTTACTCTCCCCGACCGCCGTCCAAAGTCTTTTTATCTGTCTCTTGGGAGTGCTGGGAGGAAGTTCAAATTGAAAACCACCAGTAACATTAGGTTTCATATATGAAGAAGTGAAGTTGCTCAGTCGTGTCCAACTCTTTGCGACCCCATGGACTGTAGCTCGCCAGGCTTCTCCATCCATGGGAATTTCCAGGCAGGAATCCTGGAGTGGGTACCATTTAATGCACACAGACGCAGAGAGAAGACACTGCACTGTGAGCTTACAGACATGAGACCCATCCTGGGGGCGAGAGAGGAAAGGAAACCAACAAACAGGAAGCCAGTGGTGTCTCCTCCAAATCTGGGTACTTCTGTAGCTCCCCGCCTGGGGCTCCCAGAGCAGGGAGCCGCTGACAGGTCTGTGCCCCTGCGGAACCTCGTCCCTTCACAGCATCTTTAGCCCCACCTTTTTAGTTTGCCTGTTTTATAATTCTGCCTGCTTCTTTACTTTTGGTTGCTCTGGGCCTTCGTGGCTGCACTGGAGCTCTTCTCTAGTTGTGGGGAGTGGGGGCTGCTCTTCTAGCTACGGCGGGTGGGCCTCTCACTGAGGGGCTGCTCTTGCTGAGAAGCTGGGCTGTAGGACACACAGGCTTCAGCGGTTGTGGCACACGGCTTAGTTGCTCCGCAGCACTGGGGAGTCTTCCTGTATCAGGGATCGAACCTGTGTCTCCTGCATTGGCAGGCAGATTCTTTACCACTGAGCCTTCAGGGAAGCCCCTTTTTTGTATATTTGATATAAGAAAAGAATTATCCCATGGTCAAACAAAATATCTATCTGTAGTGTTGGAAGTCCAATAAAATATATTTGCAGAGGATTTGTGGGATAATGAAGAAAGGAACTTATTCTGACTCCTGCTAAAGACTGTTACGGCAGACTGTTTGGGCTATGGACGTAGGGGCCACTGAGGTGGGATCTCGCAGCAGGAGAGTGAGACTGGGGTCAACTCCAATCAGAGCTGCAGGGAGAAAGGATTTGGAGAGGGGTAAAAGGAGGAAGCTGACCAAACAGAGCAAAGATACACAACAGTGTGATCTTAATTACATAAAAGTGGATGCTCAGACACACAAGTGGGACCTTGAAGTGTTACGCGAAGGGGGACCCCTTCCGGGGCCCAGGAGTGGGCTCTTGCATAACTCTCAGGACTGAATTGTCCTAGGACACACGAGCTGAAAAGGCAAGAGGCTTTATTGGAAAGGGGCACCCAGGCAGAGAGCAGCAGGGTGAGGAACCCAGGAGGACTGCTCCACCCCGTGGCTCACGGTCTGGGGTTGTACGGTGATGGGGTTAGTTTCCAGGCTTTCTCTGGCCACTCACTCTGACTCAGGGTCCTTCCTGGTGGCCCGGGCATTGCTCAGCAAGAAGGACCTCAGCGAGATGGATTCTTGGAGACTGGATATATGGACTGGCATCGCCACTCTCCTTTTGACTTTTCCCAAATTATTCTGGGTGGTGGTTGCTTGTTCGTTCCGAGTTCCTTACCTCCTGTTCTAAGATAACTCATGCCGGTGGTTACTATCTTGCCTGGCCAGGGCAGGCAATTTTGGTCAGTGGTTCTGCAAACAGTTTAATGAATGAGCTACGACTGTGTGGTTCTGTATAGTGTTTCGGAAGACTAGCCACTGGATAACTTCTCCTGTAATTAGATTCTCATCTGTTACACAGTTCAAAATTCCCATTGTCTACTCTAATGCATTTTTCGTAGATGAATATAATTCATTTTGGCACCATTAAAACTGTTGAAAATTCAAAGAAGAAAACCACAAGACCATCAACACTGAAATATATACTGTCAATTTGTGCTTGAATTGTAAAGACCTTTCAAATCCAAATTTATAAAGTCCATAAAAAAGCAAAGATAAATACCAGGTTTTTGTTGCAGCCCTCAAATTGATGACTTACAATTGTCTTCAAGAAATTTATAAAACATGTTGATTTAAATGTTCATTTAATAACATTTATTAGTATACCCCTCCATGGGATATTATTTTGAAATGTGTTTAAATTGTCTCCATTGTTAGTTTAATGGTTTAATTTCTGCAAAGCAGCCTCTGTTTACATGATGTTGGCTGATTTTTATGGACTGGCCTCTCCCCACTCATTTTCCAGACGGCATTCTTCTGAAACTTGCAGTCATTTGGTCCACAGTGGTCTACGCGTGGTCTGGGGTCGGAATCTGTCTCTGACTAGGCGGCACAGGCAGCCTGGGAGCCGAGGGCATGGATTTCCTATGGGAAGGTCGGAATGGGGTGTCTCGGCTCATAGGAGACGGGGGTGGTGGTGTGGGCTGTTTCCTCGTTCCGAGGCTGGCTCCTGACTCTGCACCTCAGGAGGGAGCGGGCCACCACCTTCTGAAGCCCGGGGCTGCCATCCTGCAAAGGGGCCCACAGGGAGCTGTCCTCTTCAGCACTACTCTCCCACAGCAAGACCTGGGCACCCAGACTGGACAGCAGCTTGATTCTCGGAAGAGGTGGGCAGACAAGGGTGTGCCAGGGGTCCCATCAATCCACCCCAGATGGACAGCCAAAGGGGAATGCTGAGAGGTTCAAGATTGGCTCCAGAAATCCAGCTGAAAGAAGTCTTGCTCAAAGTCATAGGTAGATGATCCGTGACTGTTGTTTTAATGACCTCAACCATCTGCTTTGCTAGAGAGATTGTCACTGGTTTGGCATCAGCAAGAATGAACTTGGCAGAGCTGACCCTGAAACCAACCCCTGTGCCGGAATAGCGGCACTCATCAGTCAGGGCCTCACCATTATGCCAGTGCATTCACGTGGGATCAAGGCGCCTGCTCTTTGCTTTACCACTGGTGACCCCAATGGAAGGCAGAGGACAGAAAGAGGATTGAAGTGTCACCAACTTTCAACTGAAAGGTGTACTGAAGCCATTCTAAACCCCTTCCCTAAGTCTAATTCCAACAAGCATTCACAGGAGGAGCCCTGTGAAGATGCACAAACAGGCTCCACTGTTGGTGAGGGTGGAGAGAAGTGGGAAGGAATGATCCGACATTCTTGGTGCCATGAGGTGATAACAGATACAGTTTGCAGTGGACTGGGAAACGACATGCACTTCACAAGCAGTCAGAACCATGTGGGAGGCGGTCAGATTTCTCCTGGTTCTACCCCGCTGGCAATGAGGATGCAGCTTTGAAAACCAGCATAAGAGCGCCCACTCTCCCCAGGACCTGAGAACACCCACTGTCTCCCCACACACAGCCTCTGCCCATCATGGAAGCACGAGGAGATGTGGTTACATTGAGGGGACCCTGTGAGCAGAGATTCTAACACGTTATCTGAGCCATTTCCCTTATTGAGGGTGCTTCTGACCCTAAGAGAGCCTCACTCTGAACCACTGCCAGCTACCCTCTCCCCACTACTTCCTGGTCTTACGTCAGTTCAGTCGCTCAGTCCTGTCTGACTCTTTGCGACCTCATGGACTGCAGCACACCAGGCTTCCCTGTCCATCACCACCTCCCAGAGCTTGCTCAAACTCATGTCCATTGAGTTGGTGATGCCATCCAACCATCTCAGCCTCTGTCATCCCCTTCTCCTTCCGCCTTCAATCTTACCCAGCATCAGGGTCTTTTCCAGTGAGTCAGTTCTCATCAGGTGGCCAAAGGATTGGAGCTTCAGCTTCAGCATCAGTCCTTCCAGTGAATATTCAGGCTTGATTTCCTTTAGGATGGACTGGTTGGATCTTCTTGCAGTCCAAGGGACTTTTAAGAGTCTTCTCCAGCACCGCGGTTCAGAAACATCAATTCTCTAGCACTCAGGTTTCTTTATGGTCCAACTCTCGCATCCATTCCTGACTACAGGAAAAACCATATCTTTGACTAGACGGACTCTTGTTGACAAAGTAATGTCTCTGCTTTTTAATATGCTGCCTAGGTTGGTCATAGCTTTTCTTCCAGTCACCATCTGCAGTAATTTTGGAGCCCAAGAAAATAAAGTCTGCCACTGTTTCCACTGTTTTCCCATCTATTTGCCATGAAGTGATGGGACCAGATGCCATGATCTTAGTTTTTTGGAAGTTGAGTTTCAAGCCAGCTTCTCCACTCTCCTCTGGCACCTTCATCAAGTTCTTCAGTCCCTCTTTGGTATCTGCCATGAGTGGCGTCATCTGCATGAGCTTATTGATATTTCTCCAGGCAATCTTGATTCCACCTGGTCTTAACCTCAGGAAAAGAACAGAAAACTTTGCTATGTTTCAATAAGTGTCAGTACAGCTCCCCTTCAGCTGCCGAGCTAACATACCTTGGGATGTATGGGTATGGGTATAAACTGCCTTACAATCTACAGCAGCCTTGCTCAGATTCTCCCAGAATCACTCTATAAGCTAAAACACTCATTTCATACATGGGGAGATGGAGACTTCCTCCTGAAATTGACTCACATCTTGCCCCGTCGCAAGGCAGGAACACACACACACAGACACACACATAGGCACATGCACACACACACATGCTCACATAAAGGCACACAGGCACTCACAGGCACACACAGGCACACACATACACACACAGACACACACATAGGCATGCACACACACACGTGCTCACACAAAGGCACACAGGCACTCACAGGCACACATAGACACACACATAGGCGTGTACACACACACACGCTCACACAAAGGCACACAGGCACTCACAGGCACGCACAGATCACTCAGTTATGGCCTCTTCAACTCTTGTCTCAACACAGCAGCCAGTATGATTCTTTCAAAACTGAGCCAGATCACAGCACTTGTCTGTCAAACTCTCTTATTTGGGAGTGAAAACGAAGGCCCGTACAGCGACCTGCCCAGTCCCCGTGAGCCTGGCCCCCGGCGCCCGTCTGCCTGTGTCCTGGGCCCCTTCACACAGCCACGGCGGCCCCCTTGCCGAGCCTCAGACACCCGTCTCCTCTGGGCCCGGAGCCCTCGAGTGTCCCAACCTTCCAGAGTGGTCTTCTCTCAGACCTCCACACAGCCCCTTCAGGTCACAGGTCAGTGCTTCACGATTTTCCTGATAATCCTATCTAAAGTTCCCCCGGGAACTCCTTACGCCCTTTCCCTGTCTTGTTTTTATCCATTGCACTTGTCACTTAATTAAATATGCAAGCATTTGCTTCCTGCCTCTCTACTCAGTCTTGAATATAAACTCCATGAGGATCTGGCTTGTTCGATACACACACACACAAAACAGATACACATGGGCATGCAGCTGGCAGCGAGGACAGTAATAAGCAGCAATAATGTGCATGAATAAAATCTACTGAATGACACATTTTTACATATTTTATCATGAACAATATACTAAGGAAAAGAATACATTGATAATGGTTTAGCATGCACTTCGGATGTCCAATACAAATATTTCTAGACTTCAATCGCCACGCAATGCGTGAACAGAAGACAAAAAAATCACAGACACTCCACTCATAAAAGCAAAAAAGTGTCACTGCCTGTAAAGCACTGACTTGAGAATCGTATTGAATCTTCTGCTTTGCTTCACAGCTTCTTTCCTTTGTGGTTTCCTTCTTCTCCAATATTTCCATTCAAAACTAGTGTTCTAATCGAAGAAGTTCTTGCTTCTTCTCCTAAGAATAATCGGAACCCATGCTGAATATTCAGGACTGACTTTTACAGCAAAATCCAAGCAGAATGATGCTTCTTCCCTGTGCTGCCCACGGGCCGACAGTATCCGTGTGGGGCTGGCTGGTAAACCGAGGAGGCATCGTGAGGGCCAAGGGCTCCTCAGTTCCAGTTAGATCATCATCGTATATGTTCGGCTTCCAGAAAATTCAACACAAAACGATCTCAGCATTCCTTGTCTCTGTCCATTTGGATCCCAAGCTTCTTCAATGGTGTCTGTGTCTTTATTAAAATAAAGTTGAGAGAGGTGTGGGTGGTTTTTAAGACACACTTATTCTGTTTCCAAGGAGCTAACATTAATTGGCCAGCAGATCTCCCCCACAGAATAAAAATGCCTTTGAGGATGTGAATGTGTTAGAATTTCCCCCAAAGAAAGACGGGTGAGAGCAGCGTTTCCCTTTTCTATTGTTTAAAGAACAAAATATGTTTCTTTTTATCCTCATATAAGAGTTAATGCAATAGTATAATAAAAAGCAGAGATGGAATTTCTTCTGTAAGGGAATTTCAAAGAGACACAACCTCCTTTTGAAAAGCTGAAATGACTTCTAAGTGAAATCTGCTCGATTCATGGGGTGAGCTGGGTTTTACCCATATCCACCACAAGCTATTGCTCACCTGACAACTACGTGATTTGTCCAAATTAGAGAGGATGGTGAGGACCATGAGGTTACCTTTGCCAGCATGAGAACTATGACAAAAATTTGTCTTTGAGAGTTTTCATTTTACTACTTAAAAAAGAACTTGGCCAGTACAGTCCCCTTCTTGTACAGTCAGGGCTCCATAAATTAATTCCAGTCTTTTTTTGAGGTGAAAGAAATTTCTCTGATAAAAAGTCATTGATGTCTTCACATTTTTCATCATCTTTAAAGAAAAAGCTGTACCGCAACATTTTATAAAACCTAAATTTAATGGAATGTCATGTTCTTTGTTTTACAGTGTGGATCTGAGAAGAGAACAGCCTGGCTTTTTTTTTTTCTTTTTTTTTTGATAATGAAAAGCAGAGTTTTAAACATTAAAAAAAAATAAGAAAAAAGCAATATGTTACGGAATATTAGTGTTATGGTACATTGAGGCAATTATTTTTTAAAAAGAAAAATAAAGTGATCAGGGTTTTTCAAATGAAGAATATATGGATTCATTTAAGGAAAAACCATTTTTATGGATGCCCAGCATTTTTTGTATTACTTTTATTATGATGGTGCTTGAATAGGCATAAATATAAGCCAACACATTGACCCTTTATAGTAGCTGTTATACAGCAAATAATGAAAAGAAATATGCATAACAAGAACAGATGAAAGAGATCCTTATTTATAGCATCACCTTAATAAACAATAATGTTTTGCTGAGATTAATCTGTCTCTTAAAGACAATGCCATCCTAGGTGGTGAGGGACTGGTCCCGTGGCTCACACAGACCCACGTCATGTGCTCTGTGAAAAGCTGCTTCTCTCTCCCCTGTTTACTTTCCAAGCATGGACTCCGCCGGCGCTCACCTGGTGATAATGCATCGCTTAGTCACAGACCACCTCTGTTCTTCCTCTTTACTTTGAGCAGTTACACACCTACGTCTCTCCACCGAGAACACAGTTCTAACTTAGTGCCCAAATCACACGGCTTGGTTGGTTCTAAGCTGGCTGTCTAGTCGATCCAAAAAAAATTAAGGCAATATTTTAAAATGCTGCTACAGAGGGAATTCCCTGTTGTTCTAGTGATTAGGGGTTCTCCAGGTGAGAATGCTGGAGAGGACTGCCACGCCCTCCTCCAGGGGATCTTCCCGACTCTACAGTGGAAACCATATCTCTTTCATCTTCCCTGGTGGCTCAGACAGTAAAGAACCTGCCTGCAATGCAGGAGACCTGGGTTCAATTCCTGGCTTGGGGAGATCCTCTGGAATAGGAAATGACAACCCACTCCAGTACTCTTGCCTGGAGAATCCCATAGACAGAGGAGTTTAGAGGGCTACCAGTCCATGGAGTGGCAAAGAGTCAGACACGACTGAACAACCAACACTTTCGCTTTCACTAGTGGTTAGGACTCAGATCAAATTACCATCATCCGCTGGATCATAGAAAAAGCAAGAGAGCTCCAGAAAAACATCTACTTCTGCTTTATTGACTACGCCAAAGCCTTTGACTGTGTGGATCACCACACACTGTGAAAAACTCGTGAAGAGATGGGAATACCAGACCACCTGACCTGCCTCCTGAGAAATATGTGTGCAGACAAGAAGCAACAGTTAGAACCGGGTATGGAACAATGGACTGGTTCCAAATTGGGAAAGGAGTATGTCAAGGCTGTATATTGTCAACCTGCTTATTTAACTTACATGCAGAGTACATCATGGGAAATGGATGAAGCACAAGCTGGGATCAAGATTGCCAGGAGAAATATCAGTAACCTCAGATATGCAGATGACACCACCCTTATGACAGAAAGTGAAGAGGAACTAAAGAGCCTCTTGATGAAAGTGAAAAATGAGAGCAAAAAAATGCTTAAAACTCAACATTCAAAAAATTAAGATCATGGCATCCAGTCCCATCACTTCATGGCAATAGATGGGGAAAAAACAGGAATAGTGAGAGATTTTATTTTCTTGGGCTCCACAATCACTGCAGATGGTGACTGCAGCTGTGAAATTAAAAGATGCTCACTTATTGGAAGAGAAGCTATAACCAACCTAGGCAGCATATTAAAAAGCAGAGGCATTACTTTGTCAACAAAAATCTGTCTGGTCATAGCTATGGTTTTTTCAAGAGTCATGTATGGATGTGAGAGTTGGACTATAAAGAAAGCTGAGCACCAAAGAACTGATGCTTTAGAACTGTGGTGTTGGAGAAGACTTTTGAGAGTCCCTTGGACTGCAAGGAGATCCAACCAGTCCATCCTAAAGGAAATCAGTCCTGAATATTCACTGGAAGGACTAATGCCAAAGCTGAAGCTCCAATCCTTTTTCTACCTGATGCGAAGAACTGACTCATTGGAAAAGACCCTGATGCTGGGAAAGATTCAAGGCAGGAGGAGAAAGAAATGACAGAGGATGAGATGGTTGGATGACATCACTGACTCAATGAGCATGAGTTTGAGCAAACTCTGGGAGGTGGTGATGGACAGGGAAGCCTGGCATGCTGCGGTCCATGGGGTCCAAAGAGTCAGACACGACTGAGCGACTGAACTGACCGACTGCCTGAGGACTCAGTACTCTCACAGCTGAGGCCAGGTTTCAATCTCTGGTTGGGGAACTAAGATTCCACAAACTGCATGGTGCAGCCAAAAGTAAGTACGTAGATCGAAATAAAATAAATACAAAATCCCGTTGGAGGACACTTCTGCAGACTCCAGATAGATTGGCACTGATGTCCTGGTTTGTCTCAGGCTGACGAATCAATTATTGAAACATTTATCGTTGTAAAACCAGGTTTTCATCTTTCTCCTTAGTTCTTCTTCCTTTGCAATAAGCTCTTCTCATTTGTGGTCTAGAAAGCTGCTAGTCCCCCTGCAGGATTCCCCCACGAATGTCACCACTTCTGCAAAGTCTATTACAGCTCAGGTGTGTTACATGTACACACACGTGCACACACGCACCAGGTGAAGTCAGCCCTCACAGTCTGCCAGGCCCTGGGGTGGCGCTTCTCATGGCTGACCATCCCCCTGTTTCTATCTCCCCCAGCCCCTCGATCTGTCCACAAACTTAGGAAGAAGGAGCCCCGTTTCTTCATCTCTGGCTTACTAGAACCAGGCATTGACAGGCTCTCAGGAAAGGCTGAATGAATGAACTGTCACGGGACGGTCAACCCTATGCACCAGCTTAGCCCAGATGGGCCGTCAGACATCTTTTCTGGGTATTTCTGTGAGATTACTTCTGGAAGAGATTAGCCTTTGAATCTGTAGACCCAGTAACATGGGTGGGCAATGTCAAGTCCTCTGAGGGCTCGAGTAGACCAAAGAGGCAGAGGAAAGGGGAATTCTTACTGTCCCCTTGAGCCAGCCATCCGTCTTCTGCCCTGGGACGTGGGAGCTCCTGGTTCTCAGGCCCTCAGACTCTGGGGCTCACACCAGTGGCCCCTGCGGTTCTCAGGCCTTGGCACGCGAGCTCGGTTGAACCACCAGCTCTTCCAGTTCTCAAGCCTGCATGTGGCAGGTCACAGGATTTCCCTGCCAACATAATGACATGACACCAACTGCCCTCACAGATCTCCTTAGACGCCTGCATATGTGATGGGTGTGTTTCCCTGGAGATCCCTAACTAATACACGTCAGGACACACACGTGTTGGTAAAACTCCGGATGCAACCAGCAAGCAATCAAAACGCACAGGAACCAGGGGATGGGTGGTGGGTGCTGTGGGCCCTCCCCCGCCTGCCCAGACCAGGAAGACGCGGGCTGCTCCTCAGGACTCTCTTCTGTTCCCAGCAGACGTGTCGAGTGGTTCTTGCAGCCACGCACCCTGCCGCTCACGCCATGCCTCTCCAATAAATCCCTCATAAACTGAAGCTTGGGAGCAGGAAGCCCCGCCACGCAGTAGTTTTGCCCCCCAGGCCTGAGTGGAGACGGGGTGTGCTGGTTTCCTGGGGGGAGCAGGTGGCAGGAACCTGGGAGTAATTCTCCTTAGACAGGGGCTCAGCTGCTCTCCACTGACTGCCTCGGAACAGCCTGCTGGGACCTCCAGCCCCAGGGAGGGGTCCAAATGGAAACGGGTTGGGGTGATTGCACCCAGGCTCCGGGGTGACCTCAAGTCTGAGTTCCGGTGTGCAGAGAGGGCCTGGGAACCATAGAAGAGTAAGAAGGCAAGAGGGCAGCATTTAAAAATTGAGAATATCTGATTGATATTTGTTAAGTAAATCATAGTATTTGTGGAGAAGACCTGACTGCTGCCCCGGTTGCCTCCAGACCATCAGTAGACGCGACGGTGGAATCTGGGCTCCTCAACCTCCTGGGCCCACCTATCAGCAAGTTTGGGCTAGAGTCAGCCACAGGTTCATAGATACAGTATCTTTGTGTTATTGATTTATAACTTAATTGCAAGTTGGTCAAATAACATGGTCTTGTTGCTGTTGTTCAGTCACTAAATTGCGTTTGACTCTCTATGATCTCATGGACTGCAGCATGCCAGGCTTCCCTGCCCTTCACTATCTCCCAGTTTGTCCAAACTCAAGTCTATTGAGTCAGTGATGCCATCCAACCATCTCATCCTCTGTTGCCCCCTTCTCCTCCTGCCTTCAATCTTTCCCAGCATCAGGGTCTTCTTTTCCAGTGAGTCAGTTCTTCGCATCAGGAGGCCAAAGAACTGGAGCTTTAGCTTCAGCATCAGTCCCTCCAGTGAATATTCAGCACTGATCTCCTTTAGGATGGACTGGTTGGATCTCCTTGCAGTCCAAGGGACTCTCAAGAGTCTTCTCCACCATCACAATTTGAAAGCATCAATTCTTCAGCACTCAGAAAAACTGAAATTTTTATTGTCCAGCTCTCGCATACATACATGACTACTGGAAAAATCCTAGCTTTGACTAGATGGACCTTTGTTGGCAAAGTGATGTCTCTGCTTTTTAATATGTGTCTTGGTTTGCCATAGCTTTTCTTCCAAGGAGCAAGCATCTTTTAATTTCTTCTCACACATGAGTTTATTTCTAATAACCCCAAACTTAACAAATATACCTGTTCAACCATAGAATTGAGAAAAATTCATTTCAGTCCCCGACACCTTCCTCTTGCTCCCCTCTGATGAACAAGCATCTGATGAGCCCCTCAACAGGCAGAGCTGTTCCTCGCTCACCCCTCCCTGTTCCCTCCTGCACAGCCTCCGGCCCCGTTAATCAAGGATATGGCACCTCATAAACCTGCCGGCCCCTCCCAGCTCTCTGGGTTGTCGTGCAGATTTACGGAGTGACTTGGGGTGACTGCTCTGCGGGCGGCAGAGGTTCACACGTGGACCAGAGCAGCACCGGGGCGGGGGTCTGTGCCAGCGCTCGGGGCCAGGCCGTTAAGTGGAACCAACTCTTGTCTCCAGGACGACAGGAGGTGGGCCGCTCTCTGCCTCGCCTGTTTGGTTCTGTGGCGCTTTTACTTTGCCTGCAGTATCATACGCAAGGTCTAACCAAGGACAATCAGCGAAAGAGGTGTGTTTACGAGGTAAACAGCAGACAGTCGTACTTGGAAAGTCATGAATGGGAACAAGATGCCTCCATCGGGTATCACCCCCAGCAGCCAGGTCACCCTCCAGGTACATTGCTACCCAACCCCAGACTTGCCAGGGCAGCAGGGTCCATGCTCCTGCCCTCAGCTGTTGTGACCTTGGCCTCTGGGTTGCTCTTGACCCTGGTGCTCCCAGGACGCTGCTGCACCGGCGCTTCTGGTGTTAGTTGATCCTCAAACCACCGCCGAGGGACCGAGTCCGGATGAGCATCCCTGTCTGAGATGGAGAGACTGAGGCTCAGGGAGATGGAGCTATACCTGTTGGCAGAATCTGGCCCTTCAACTGGCAGCTCAGTGCCCTGTGCCCCTGCCCTCCTGCTACAGATCAGAGGCACTGGCTGAAAATAAACCCCTTCACATGTTGACTCACCCCCTGCCATGTCCCGCAGACCCTGCTGGCCAACCAAGCAGAGCAGAACCTGGTCAAGGACCCCTACCCCGGCCCCTCAAGGCCTGGCCCTTGGGGAGCTCTCAGGGGACAGTGGGAGCATCAGGACTCCCAAGGAAGGCAGCCCGCCGGCTCCAGGGAGCAGGTCACGTCCCAGATGCCCACTCACTGGGCTGTGGGCTCAGCCCCCCATTCCTGCAGTCAGAGAGGGCCCCGGCCCCCTGCGCCTGCGTGGCTCCGAGCTCAGCTCCCGCATGGCTGGTGCACAGCCCGCTCATGGACTTACATCAAGAAAGCCGCCAGGGCGGGGCACAGGTCCCACGTGTGCACTAGCCCTCTCCCTGGGGGCAGGCAGGGCACGGGCTGTCTCCACCCGGCATGCAGAGCCCTCCAGAGAGAGGCCAGTCCCGCCCCGGGAGCCCGGAGTCCAGAGGGGGACTCGTGGGGACACATGTGGGGCCTCCTGGGGACAGAGCAGAGCGGTGCGTGTGTCTTCACCAGGAGTGCCAGGCGAGGTGGGGGCCAAGCAGGGACCTCCGTCGGTTGTGGGAGCTGAGGGAGGTTCCGGAAGACGAGGGCCAGCCCGGGATCAGAGAGGTGGGAAGCGCTGCCCGTGGAGGAAGGAGGGGAGAGCAGGGCTCAGCTGCGGGCACAGCCGTGGTGTGGAGGCCACCCTCAGGGGCGAAGGAGGGGGCAGCAGCAAGGGTCTGTCTGGGTTCAGAGGAGTCATCAGGGCCACAGGGTGGGGCACGGGTCAGCGGGTGGGACTGGACTTGAGGACAGGGTGGACACAGCTGGGCAGGCAGGCGGGACGGGCCCGCTCAGAGGGGACCGGAATCTGGGAGGGGGACTCGATAGCAGTGGGCGGTGGAAGGGGCAGGGGAGGGCAGACTCCCACACACCTGGCCACTCAGCGGTGGAAGGGATGCCCCAGAGACCGGGTCTGCAGAGCTGGCCCCAGGCCCTGACTGTCCCGTGCACCTCAGCCCACCCGGCACTGGCGCGGTGGCTGTGAACGTGCGCTCTGGTGTCTGGCAGCTGCAGCTCCAAACCGTGGCCGGTGCAGGCCACCCACAAACCGGTGACTCGGTTGGACCATCTGTACAGAGAGGACCAGTTGCTTCCTCCTCCGGACACTGAGGATACATAATCCGGCCCGGGAACTGGGAAGCCCCCCTCGTGGTCGCCATCTGGGCTCACTGAGAACGGAGGGTGCAGGCGTGCTCCCTCCGCCCCTTTAGAAAGACCGCCAACCACGGACCTGACCCCTTAGCCAGCGAGTGCCTCGACTGCACCCACAGAACCTGAATGAAGAGAGAGCCGGCGTGTTTCGGCTCCCGTCTCCTCCCTCACTCCCGAGACTGCCGTCTGAGGGCTCCTGTGGGCACTCCCGTCCTCCTTTAACCAGGCTCAGCCAAGGGTGCACCCCGAGGATGAGGCGCACATCCAGGGACCCGAAGTCCTTGAGCAGAACCCCAGGGAGACAGAGCCTCGTGGTGGAGGAGGTGTGGAGGAGCAAGGGCTCCGATGGTGGAGGGGATGGTGGGCAGCCTGGGGAGAGCCCCGGGGGAGCGCCAAGCACAGGGGCAGTGCCAAGCACCGGGAAGCAGCTGCGTTCAGATGGGACCAAGGTCTGCGCGGGAAGGGAGGAGGTGGGCAGTGCCAGATGGTGGGACTCAGAGCCAGAGCCCAGAGAGCCAGGGAGCACCTCGAGGAGGCGTGGGTGGGCAGCCCCGAAGCGCTGGGAGCAGGGAGGCCACGGGACTACTTCCCTGCCACAGGGGAGGGGGCCGAGAAGACCAGGGCCGCCAGTGGGCAGAGGCGGAAGGGAACAGGGGGCAGGCATGAGGACAGTGCAGCAGGAGTGTGGTCTTCGGACGGGGCTGTGAGTGCTGGCTCGGCAAGATGCTCACAGGTTAGGACCCCGGGGGGCCGAGAGAGGGACGCGGGGCCCACGGGTGCCCCACTGGAGGAGAGAAAGGCTGGCCAGGGCCCACAGCTCCGTGACCAGGACCCTTCTGGAAACGCTTTGACCAGCTGTGTACAGGGTTGCACCAGTCTCCAAAATCCTCTGACGTCTCCGGAGAAAAGCACCTTGTAATTACAAGGCGGTTTCACTGGAGTTTTCAGCTCAGCAGCCTCTGACCTCCTAGGAGTTCGGGACACGTGGCGCATTGTGGGTGCCCACTGAAGTCTTCCTGAATGAGCAGTACCGACGATGATCTCCTCTCGCTCAGCTGGAGCGGGGGAGGTTTCAGACGGGCAGGACCTGCCTGCCAGCTCCTTGGTTTACTCCTGGATGTCCTCGGTGGCCGACCGTCAGCAGCCACCTGCACTTTGCATTAGCCGGTGCTCCTCTCCTGCAGCCCGTTAATCAGTCTTAAATACGGGACTTAACACCACCCCGAGCCATTTATCTGCGAGGCCCGGGTTTCAGGCTCCTCAGCCTTCCCCCCCGGGCAGTTGAGGAAATCATTAACACCTACCCCGATGCAGCCCAGCTAGCTTTTCTGCTCTACACATTAGTCAGATGGCCCGGGCCCCGTGTCTGCTCCCCGAGCCCCCCCTACCCGCTTCCCACTGCGGACATGGAGGGGCCCACTCACGCACCTGAGGCTTCAGGGGCAGGTGTTTCTTGACCATCAGCAACAGTCCGGTCACACACCCCACAACCTTTTCAGTCCCCTGGGAAGACACCTCTGATGGCGTCTAAAGAGCTGGAGGCTGGGTCTTCATGGGCTATTAGCCCACTGCCTGGCGTGGACTCACCAACTGTCCTCAGAGGGGTCTCTGCTGGGTCCTGTCTGCAGTTTCAGATGAACATCTGAAGCCTGAGGAGAATACCGGCCCAGGCAAGTGTCAGGACGCTCAGCCGGGCTCCTGGCCCCCAGATCCAGGTGTTTCCATGGCAACCTGCCTGGGGGCAGAGGTGGCTGGTCCCCTCCTGGGTGGTGAGTGGGACTTCCATCTGATTCTGCTCCAGCTTCACCTCCCAGTGAGAATTGCCCGGCTGGGCCCTGACACCCCGAGAGACCCTGCTGGCTTGCCCGTGTAAGTCACCACATTTTGGGGGGGCTTGGGGCACAGGACGGATACCCAGAGCCACCTGTGGGCTGCACAGCCGCAGGAGCAGGACTGAGTGGATCCTGGGTGCCTGGTGTCGACGAGGCCAGGCTGAGCTGAAACGGGCTCTGGTCCGGCTCTGCTGCGCGATCTGGGACGAGTCATTCTGCCTGGGCCGCAGTGTCCCTCTCTGTCTGGTGGGAGTTTCCACCCCACTGAATTGTTTTGGCCTGAATGTGATACCTGTTCATATCAGTTGATAGAACCCAGGCTGGTGATGTCATTTTGAGGCCGGCTATGTTCCGTGGTCTTGTCTGTATGCTCGGCCCAGCCGCCAGATGAGCCATGTCCCCGAGTGGATGGGTCAGTGCGAGTCCACGGCTGACCATGTCCACAGTGCTGGGTGTCTGGACCAGGTGGCTTCCCACCCCCCAACCACTCCCTACACGCACACGTGATTTCAGATTGCACCTGCCTCTCTTCTGCTTTGTGTGGTGTCTGAAGATGTGATTATGTGCTTCTGGAATCCCTCCCTTCCAGACCTCCAGTGCCAGCATCTGGTACAGAAAGTGCTGCGATCTTGTGATGGTCAAAAGTTCCCCCCCTTCCAGCTTCTCGAGCCTGCTGCTCTTCCCGTTGGACGCCCCTGCCTTGGAGAGAGAGACACACACCCCTGGAAGAGGGTCTGGAGACAGGGGTCTCTTTCCAGATCTGTCCTCAGTCCTCAGAGGAATCTGATCTATAAGGTGAGGGGTTGCAGGAAGTCTGAGGGTCTGGGATTCTCCACGCACCCACTAGATCGTCCACTCAGAAATATTTACCAAGCACTGACCCCCCCCCCCCCGTTCTGTGTCTAATCACCATACGGCTTAAAGCAAGAAGACCTGAGCCTTCCCCCGGCCCCGAGGGCTCTGTCTCCAGAACTACCCTCAACTTGTGCTTAACTGGGATTCGCTGATAAGACTGCAAAAGTGATGTCCCGCAATACACATTGCCCAGCATCACCCAATTTGTTCTAGAAGTTCCTGTAGGCAACACAGGCAACCTTGTGTATTTAAAACAAGATCGGTCAGCAGACTTTATTCTCTTGGGCTCCAAAATCACTGTGGATGGTGACTGCAGCCGTGACATTAAAAGATGCTTGCTCCTTGGCAGAAAAGCTATGACAAACCTAGAAAGCGTATTAAAAGGCAGAGCCATTACTTTGCCAACAAAGGTTCATATAGTCAAAGCTATGGTTCTTCCAGTAGTCATGTATGGGTGTGACAGTTGGACCATAAAGAAGACTGAGCAATGAAGATTTGCTGCTTCTGAACTGTGGTGTTGGAGAGGACTCTTGAGAGTCCTCTCCAACCAGTCCATCCTAAAGGAGATCAGTCCTGAATATTCATTGGAAGGACTGGTGCTGAAGCTGAAGCTCCAATCCTTTGGCCACCTGATGTGAAGAACTGACTCATTGGAAAAGACCCTGATGCTGGGAAAGATTGAAGGCAGGAGGAAAGGGAGAAACAGAGAATGAGATGGCTGGATGACATCACCGATTCAATGGACCTGAATCGGAGCAAGCTCTGGGAGATAGTGAAGGACAGGGAAGCCTGGCGTGCTGCAGTCCACGGGGTCGCAAGGAGTCGGACACAACTGAGCGACTGAACAACAACAAGGCCTGCAGAGGGGAAGAAACGGCAGTGGTTGCTTACTCAGACTTTGAACAATGAGTCCTTTCACAGTCCTTGAGGTGTCCTCCAGATCACCCCCACTATCACGGGAAACTGACGCGTTCAGTAAATCTCCAGCAAAAACGGCAGGGGCTGCAAAACAAGGGGTTTGGTTTTCTGTTACTCCTGACTGCCAAGTGACACTCGAGTAGGGCTGACCTGCAGGGGGTGGTCAGGAGGGGGTCCTGCTTCTCTCTGCTGGGCTCCCCTTCTTCCCCTGGACAGCGGTGACATGGAGCCGTGCTGAGGGCGCCTTACTCCACAGGATCACACCGAGAGGTGTCACTGCCGGAAGGGGCCCAGTGAAAGAACCACTTGACAAGCACAGGATGTCCGGAGGCACGCACAGCATTTCAGCTGTGCTTCCGACGTTTCAGCTCCAATGATAACAGGACAAAGTAACACAAGTCAGGAGGAAGCCTTGCTCTTCCAAATGCCGCCGTGTGGGGTAACGCCAGAGAGCTGTCCGCACACCTGCCGTTTCCTCTTAATCCACGCAGCTGAGGTCATGTTCTTTATGAAAAGAATGGAAAAATATGCAGGAGGGAAGAACGCCTTGAGAGATCCAGAGAAATACAAGAAGCGAAAGGTCTTGTCTTTAACTCGAAAGCAATTAGAAGAAATTAAAACAATTAGAGGAGAAGGCAGCAAATTTAAACACAGCAGACTGATAAAGAAAAATCAACAAAGCCAAAATCAGGTTCTTAGAAAAGACCAATAAATTTGATAAGCCTCTAGCCAAGCTAACCAAAAAAAAAAAGAGAGAGACACACAAATTACTGATAGTAGAAATGAAAGAAGGATCGTCTCTACTGGTCTCCTGCACTTCAGAAGGATGATAAAAGAATATTTGAACAACTCTTCACTCACAAACTTCTTGCCTGTAATAAAGCAGTTCACTTTCTTAGAAGACAAGAGAGATGCTTCTCTTCTTTTATCCAAAAGCAAAGCGAACTTGGTTTGTGGTTTTCATCCTAAGAAAAGAGACAGACAGACAGACAGACCTAATACACTTCACAAAAATTAACTCAAAGTGGATCACAGAGTTATATGCAAAACTACAAAATTTTTAGAATATTACATAGGGGGAAAATCTAGGCAGTGTTAGGTTTGGTGATGTGTTTTTAGATATAACACCAAAAGCACAATTCATAATAGAAAAACTGATATTAGGCTTTATTAAAATTTTAAAACTTCTACTTTTACAAAGTCATTATTAACAGAATGAAAAGATAACAACAGACTAAAAGGAAAATATTTGCAAAACACACATCTGATGACTTACATCCAAAACAAAATGTACAAAGAATACCTAAAACTTAAAAGTAAGAAAAAGTTCAATTTTAAAGAAGACAGAAAAATCTAAACCTCTCCTGAAATCAGATGTACAGATGGAAAATCAGCATATAAAAAGGTGCTCATATCCTTTGTCATTGGGGAGTTTTAGACTGAAATAGCAAAGAGACGCCACAACACAGCTGTGTGTTGTTCAGTCCCTGAGTCGTGCACAACTCTTCGGGACCCCATGGACTGCACGCCAGGCCTCCCTGTCCCTCACCATCTCCTAGAGTTCATCCAAGTTCATGTCCATTGAATTGGTGATGCCATCCAACCATCTCATCCTTTGCCGCCCTCTTCTCTTTTTGCTTCAATCTTTCCCGGCATCAGAGTCTTTTCTGACGAGTTGGCTGTTCGCACCAGGTGGCCAAAGTATTGAAAGCTCAGCTTCAGTATCAGTCCTTCTAATGAGTATTCAGGGTTCTCCAGTAACAGCGTTCAAAAGCATCAATTTTTTAGCGCTCAGCCTTCTTTATGGTCCAACTCTCACATCCATGCATGACTACTGAAAAGATCACAGAATTTACTATATGGACCTTTGTCAGCAAAGCGATGTCTTTGCTTTTTAATATGCTGTCTAGGTTTGTAATAGCCTTCCTTCCAAGAAGCAAGCATTTTCCAATTTCATGGCTGCAGTCAGAAAGAATGGCTAAAATCCAAAAATCTAACAATCCCAAATGCTGATCAGGATACAGAGCAAAAGGAACTTACATTCATTATTGGTGAAAATGCAAAATGGTGCAGCCATTTGGAAGGCACTCCAGAGGTTTCTCACAAAGCTGCAGTCTTACCATATGAGGCAGCAAGGATGCTCCTTGGAATCCACACAACTGGAAACTGATGTCCACACAAAACCTAAACACAAATATTTATAGAAACTTTATTTATAATTGCGCCAAACCAGAATCAGCCAAGATGTTCTTCAAAAAGTAAATGGATAAACAAACCGTACATCCATACAAATGGATATTATTCAGCAACAAAAATAAATGGTCTATCAAACCATGAAAAGACAGGGAGGGACTTTAAAGGGTATTCCTAGATCAAAGAAGGCAGTGTGGAAAGCCTACACACTGTATGACTTCAACGACATGACATTCCAGAAAAGGCAAAACCATGTGAGAGTATGGCGGCTGCCAGAAGTCTGGGGGAGGCAGGGAGGGTGAGCAGGTGAAAGGCAGGGGATTCTCAGGGCAGCGCAGCTGTTAGCACGCGACTGCAATGTCAGACACACGGCGTTGTGCACTTGTGAAAAACTAGAAACTTCCTAACCCAGAGTGAACTGTAATGGATGCTAATTTAAAAGCAACTGTTTAGCAACTGGAGGAATCCCAGGGGAAAAATGCAGACTTTGATAAGAGAACAAAAACATATTATAAATATATGAAACAACCTCACTGACGGGGTGGTGAGAAAGGGCTGAGTTAAGGTGGGAAATAAATGGAGCCTGTGAGACCACAGCGAAAGGGGCTGCGTGGAGAGAAGGGGCCCCTGGCATGCTGGTGGGAATGCCAATTGGTGCAGCCACTATGGAGATCAGCATGGAGGTTCCTGGAAACTAAAAATACAACTGCCGCATGGCCCGTCAGTCCCACTCCTAGACAGAATCCTGAGAGAACCACAGCGAAAAAGACTCGTGTGTCCCTAGACAGAATCCGGAGAGAACCACAGCGAAAAAGACTCGTGTGTCCTAATGTTCACTGCAGCTGTCTTTACAATAGCCAGGATATGGAAGCAACCTAAATGTCCATCAACAGATGAATGGATAAAGAAGGCGTGGCCCGTATACTCAATGGAATAGTACTTGGCCTTAAAAAGGGACAAAACTGGGTTATTTGTAGAGACATGGATGAACCTAGAGAGTGTCATATGGGATGAAGTATGAAAGAGAAATACAGTTGTTGTATATTAACGCATACATGTGGAATCTTAAAAAAAGGTACAGGTGAACCTATTTAGCAGAAATAGAGACACAGACACTTGCTCCTTGGAAGAAAAGCTACGGGAAACCTAGACAGCATATTAAAAAGCAGAGACGTTACTTTGCCAAGAAAGGTTCATACAATCAAAGCTATGGTTTTTCCGGTAGTCATGTATGGGTGTGACAGTTGGACCATAAAGAAGACTGAGTGACAAAGAATTGATGCTTTTGAGCTGCGGTGCTGGAGAAGACTCTTGAGAGTCCCTTGGACTGTAAGGAAATCAAACTAGTCCATCGTAAAGGAGATCAGTCCTGAATATACATTGGAAGGATTGATGCTGAAGCTGAAGCCCCAATACTCTAGCCACCTGATGTGAAGAGCTGACACATTAGAAAAGACTCTGATGCTGGGAAAGATTGAAGCCAGGAGGAGAAGGGGCCAACAGAGGGTGAGATGGTTGGATGGCATCACCGACTCAATGGACTTGAGTTTGAGCAAGCTCTGGGAGACACTGGAGGACAGGAAAGCCTGGCGTGCTGCAGCCCATGGGGTTGCAAAGAGTTGGACACAACTGGGTGACTGAACAACGAGACTCAGATGTAGAGAACAGATATGCAGACACGGAGAGGGAAGAAGAGGGCGACACCTGGGGGGTTAGGAGCGGCATATGCACGCCACCAGCTGAGAGACAGGTAGCTGCCGTGCAGCACAGGCAGCTCAGCTCAGTGCCCTGTGACCTAGAGAGGTGGAAGGCGGTGGGGGGGGGGGGCGGCGGTTCAAGAGGGCGGGGATATGTACATATATAGCTGATTCACTTTGCCGTACAGCAGAAATTAACACGACGCTGTAAAGCAATTATACTCCAGTAAAAAGACAACAAGCGAAAAGGAACCGGGTAAAAGTACCATACTCAATAAAATGTACCCCCATGAGGATACGGTTAACATTTTGATGCTCTTTCCTCAATCTGCAGGAACTGAATGGTTGAGTAAAGAGATGGTGGGAGCCACTTCTCACTGTTGGAGCTGAAATTTATAGCTCAGCAAGGAGAGCAGAGTAAAATGACCCCTGAGGCACTGGGTTGCCGTTAGAGAATCAGTAGAACTCGTGCTAACCTAGTACACGTAGACGGCTACACAGAGAAACCCGTGTGCACGTGTATATACCTGGGCTAGGACACATACATACCCTCGCTCTGCCCATTGTTGTTTGCTGTTCAGATGCTATGTTCTGTCCGACTGTAACCCCATGGACTGCAGCAGGCCAGGCTTCCCTGTCCTTCACTATCTCCCAGAATTTGCTCACGTTCGTGTCCATCGAGTCAGTGATGCTATCTAACCATCTCATCGCCTGCCACCCCCTTCTTCTTTTGCCCTCAGTCTTTCCCAGCATCAGAGTCTTTTCCAAATGATTCAGCTCTTCCCATCAGGTGGCCAAAGTATTGGAGCTTCAGCTTCAGCATCAGTCCTTCCAATGACTATTGAGGGTTGCTTTCCTTTAGGATGGACTGGTTTGATTTCCTTGCTGTCCAAGGGACTCGCAAGAGACTTCTCCAGCACCACGACTTGAAACCATCAGTTCTTTGGCACTCACCCTGCTTTCTGGCCCAACTCTCACATCCATACATGACTATTGGAAAGACCATAGCTTTGACTATACGGACCTTTCTTGGCAAAGTGATGCCTGTGCTTTGGCCTAAAAGACAAGATCCCCTCATGCAGAAAACACAGGCAGCAGCCAGATCTTGGTTTTTCATACCATTCTCCAATGAAAGGGGCCAGACTCCTTAGAAAAGTGGCTGATCCTAGGACTTGGGCAGGAGATATACAAGATAAGCCTGGAGAAGAAAGTGAGAAAGAGAAAGATAGGAAAAAGAAGGCAAGCAAGAAATAAAGAGAGAAGGGAGTCTAAGGGAATAAGAACTTAGGTTCACCCAGATACCTACACACCGATATTCACAGCAACACGTCACGCCTCATTGCCCAAACTTGGATGCAACCAAGAGGTCCCTCAGTAGGTGGATGGAAAAGTAAGCTGAGGTCCATCCAGACAGTGGAATATTACTCAGCACTGAAAAGAAATGAGGCTTCCAACCGTGAAAAGACATAAAGAAAATTTAAATGCACACTAAAAAAAAAAAAAAAGCAGCTTTTCACTGCTCAGTGAAAGCAGCCAGTCTGAAAAAGGATCATTTTTGTATATGCTGTATGGTTTCAACTGTATGACATCCTGGAAATGGACAAACTATGGAGATAGTAAAAAGATGAGGGGTTGCCAGAGGCTGGGGGAGGGAAGGATGACAAGAAAGAGCACAGAGGGTCTTAGGGCGGCGAAACCATCCTGCACGGTACTGCAACGCTAGACGCATGTCATTACACGTTTGTCCTGCCCCGTGGAAAGTACAACACAGACAGTGAGCAGGAAGGTACGCCACAGACCCAGGGTGACGGTGACGCGTGAGTGTAGGTCTGTCAGCTGTAGCAGAGGTGCCCTCTGGAGGGACACGCTGACAACGGGGGAGGGCCTGCCTGTGCGTGAGGAGGAAGCACGGGGTGTGTGAGACATCCCCGTGTCTTCCCCCACCACTGCTGTGACCTGGAAACTGGTCCAGAAATCCAAAGCTTTAAATCTGAGCTAACAATACAAAATATTTTACATTAATAAACTAAAAGTTAACACTTGAAAAGGAAGGAAGGGAGGAGAACAGGCACTTCTTCCAAGGCTGCTGCAGGTTTAAACGACTCAGTGGAGACAGAGGGGAGCGTGGTGTCGGGCGCTCTAAGCACACGCACTCTGGTGGCTGATCCTTCGATGGAGATGTTGGGGGAGATGGCGAGTCCTTGTTTAAGCTGAGCTGAGTTCAGACCTCCCATGCAGCCCTGACAGATGGCTGGGGACCTAGAGCCTCATGGGGGGGTCACAGCAAATGTGACCCAGTAACTAAGCCTCAGAGTAAACGAGGGGCGAGTCCCTCGGTGTCCCGAGCTCACCCTGTAACTGAAGCCCTCATCACACTGAATTTCAGGGCTCGTCTGTCCGGCCAGAGTTTCTCTTCCTCAGCTATTGTCATCTGAGGTCAGGTCATTCCAGGTTGTGGGGCTGACTGTGCGTGGAAGGATGTTTAGCAGCATCCCAGGCCTCCACCCACTGGAGGCCAGCACCCTCCGGGTCGGGACAGCCAGATGTCAGCCAGTGTCCCCTGGAGGCAGAAGAGCCCCAAGCCAAGAACCTCCATCCACTGAGAGGGACTGTTCATCTTTGACTCTATGTCTCTAGGGCCCAGCACACAGGAGGTGCTTGCTTAGGACCCAGCACACAGGAGGTGCTTACTAAAGGGAAACCTCTAGCCTGCCTGCGTCAGGCACCGTGTGCAGTATTGCACACTCATTAGGCCGCTGGCCCTGCACAACCGCCTGTGGGGAGGGTTCTAAGGAAATGAAGACGCAGCAGATGGGGCCACATGCCCGGGACGTCCCGGCCAGTTGGCAGCGGTATCCACACTAAACCTCGTGCTCTGCTCCATCTGCCTGGCTTAGCTGAGCCCGGTGCCACTTCCTGTGGCATGGGGGTAAACCCTACTTTTAAAGGCATGGCGCTAAACCATGCTTCCTGGGGAAGGTCAGGCAGCTCTTGTTTTACCGGGAGCTTCAAGATGGCTGGCTTTTCCAGGGAAGGATAGAAAGACTGACTTGAACATTAGGAAAGCTTGGGGAAAATGAACTCTGATGACCATATGAAAATAGGACCCCAAAGAAAGCCACTGCCAGGAAAAAAGCTCAGATGGAACAGGACTCGGGTTCTGGGATGATGGAGACATGAATTGCAGTACATTTCAAAAAAAAAAAAGAGTTTGCTCTTCTCCTTTCATCGAAGGACGGACGATCAGAGGATGAGTCGTGTTTGGAGAAGAACCAAAATGACGGAATTAGGCTTTCCTGCAGCATTGCGGACTGGATCTGGGGAAGCTTACCTCTGCACGCCACGTGGACTCTCTCCCCAGCTCTCAGAGAGACGCGTGTCAGTCCTGCACATTCCCTGGGAGAGGCTTCCTTCTGCAGAAGTGCTCTGTGCCTGAGAGGCTACACTCGGGCCCCGTTCTCCCAGGAGCTGTGCTGGGCTCATGGATTATGGCTTCTCAGGTGCCACAGTGGTGAAGAGCCCTCCTGCCAATGCAGGAGGCGTAAGAGATGCGGGTTTGATCCCTGGGTTGGGAAGATCCCCTGGAGAAGAGAGTGGCAACCCACTCCAGGATTCTTGCCTGGAGAATCCCATGGACTCAGGAGCCAGGTGGGCTACAGTCCAAGGATGGCAAAGCGTTGGACACGACCGAAGCGACTTAGCACGCATGGATTATAATACTAGTAACTGTCTGTGGTGAGATTCGTCCTTTGCCTGAGAGACTGAGAATGAAGGCAGCCCCAGTTACAAGCAGGCACCGTTTTCTCCTAAATGAGGGCAGGAGGCGTGATGCTAAGCAACCTCTCGGTTCTGGTGCGTTCCCCAGCTGACGGAGCCGTGAACTCACCTGCCCGATGCTAAGATGCCAGTGACTTCAGAAGGTCTCCTGGGTGCCCTCCTGGGATGGATTTCATTCTTCTCCACACTCAGTGTTCCAGAAATACCTGCATGCATGAGCAAATCCTAACAAGATCTCCAGCTAGACCTTCGGTGATGGAATTTGCCCGAGGAGGGAGAAGAAAAACGAATGAGCTGTTCTCCTAACTGGGTCTCCCCCAGCCCAGGATTGGCATGAGGGCCCCAGGCCCACTGGTTCCTGGGACCTGATGGCTCTCCGGCTGGAAGGGGGCCCTTGTTGTCCACGCGCTGCCAGGACGCACCTGTGCTGAGCTCTGTGTGGCTCCAGTGTGCCCCCTGCACACCCGGAAGGCCGGGCCCTCCCTGGTCTTGAGTCTGTTGAGGAAGCGGAGGCGAGGAGGGCGGATGTGCACCGAGGTGGAGAGAAGGTCAGGCTGGAAAACATCCAGAAACGAGGCAAAACGTGTCGGGGGCCAGAGACCCACAGAGCCAGGCGGGCACCCCGGGCGCATCTGTCCCAGCCGTGGCATCGTGGCGGCCACTGAAGCTGCAGCCTCCAGGGGTCTCACTTGAGATTCCAAGGATAGGCCGTCCTTCCTGAACTGAATCTCAGCTGTGTCCATACCCCCACAAAGGAGAGCGCTAGGACGTGGTGAAAGCTGAGTCGTGGGATTGTGTGTGTGTGTTAATTTCTCAGATGTGTCTGACTCTTTGCAACCCCTCTGTCCATGGGATTCTCCAGGCAAGAAGACGAGTGGGTAGCCATTCCCTTCTAGGGGGATCTCCCAGACCCAGGATGGAGCCCGGGTCTCCTGCACCGCAGCCAGACGCGCTCCCATCTCAGCCACCAGGGAAGTCCGTGATTGTGCACAAGGATCGTCACACTCACGACAGCATGAGCTGTCTCTCCTGGAGTTTATGCTCCCCAAGGTTCTGCATTGCTGTGTCCTCTGTGCCAAGTGTCGCACAGACGCCGAGGTGCTCAGTGAATGCTGGTGAAGAGAAGGAAGAGCAAGGCACACAGCCTCCTGCCTCTGAGCCCCTAGCATCCTCCAGGCGCCCCTACCCCACCTTGCTCAGCGGCAGATCAAGGGCTGTAACCAGCATGGTGAGCGCGCAGGGGCTCTGCTCAAAGGACCAGCAACAGAGTCAGTGTCGGTCCCGTCACTGATCACCATGGGTTCAGGCACATCCCTCCCTGCTCAGGGCCCTGTTTGCACAAAGATGGGGCTGCACCAGGCCAGTGGCTTTGGTCTGTGTGCCCCAAAAGCTCTAGGGGTTTCCCTGCTGTCCCAGTGAAAAGGAGGAAGAGGAATGAGCTGCTTCTTCCCCCTTCCCAAGAACAAAGACGACGAAGGGCACAGTGAGCAGGCCTGAGCTTCCCCAGCTTTTTCACTTTACCTGCTCCTGTCTCTGCATGTCTGGACCCAAGTTTGCTTTCCGCCCCCTAACGCCGCAGGAGCTGTGTCTCGCTCCGCCGCCCTTTGCTAACCCTCAGAACACTTCCTTCACCGTGTTACACACCAGAAGGAAGGCCACAGAGCCGCCAACCTGCCGGACTCTATTACTGGGTTACTGACACCAGCCTGTGGCTGTTTTTGACAAGACCGTAGCACCTTTGTTCCTCGTCACTGACCCCGACTGTCAGCCCTCGTCATATATAAACCCCTAGCCTCCTCGGAGGAGGGGCGCAGTTCTTGAGGCAGGACCTTACTGCTCTGCCCCCCTCTCCATCAGCTGAGATTGAAAGCCACCTTTCTGTTACCTCCAAATTGTGTCTCTGTGTGTTTTATTGGATGGGCAGAGAAAGCCAAGATTTTGGCCAGCAACATCACCAAGAACTTGAGGTCACCTGAGTCATTCCACTATGCCTTCCTGTGTGCGCAGCTTCTGAGAAAGATGCTGCTAGAATGAGAAGAAGTTTCATCCCCAGCCCCTCCCCCGCTCTAACTATGGTGCAAACACGTGTGTATCATAGACTCGCTGGGAGGAGACGAGAGTCCTCACGGGACAGTCACCGCATTGTCTCCCGCAGGACATCGGGAATTCCACACGGGACAGCTCTGCCTTCCAGGGAGGCCCGTGTCTCCCCGGGCAGTGGAGCCCTCCTGGGAGAACGAGTCTCCCCAGAACACAGACGTCCCTACCACCTACGGCTGAAGCAGTACCTGCCGGCTCTGTCTCTCACATGCTAAAGTTTCCATCATAAACGCGCATCACCATTGTTTTGCATTGAGATACATAGCCTCGGTAGTAGATTATTTATGAAAGATTAGTTCATGCTAAATTACTTCAGTCATGTTTGGCTCTTTGTGACCCCATGGACTGTGTAGCCTTCCAGGGTACCCTGTCCATGGGATTCTCCAGACAAGAACACTGGAGTGGGTTGCCATTTCCTTCTCTAAGATCAGTACTAAATACGAACTGCAGTTTCTCATTTTAATTTTTTCCCACTCTACCAAGAAAAATTAATATTCATTCTATGTAATCTGGGCCCACTTCTGTGACTAGCCCGCATGTCAGCACAAATGGCTTTGTTTCTCTTGCTGAGTCTTCAGAACCAAGATCCAGAAAAAGAGGGCGAGTTAAGACTTATTTTATGAAGCGTATTGAACAAAAAAGTAACTAATTTTAAGCTGAATTTGAAAGTAGGGATGAGAGGTAAGGGAAATTTGAAAGTAGGGATAAGAGAAGGTGAGGGATATTTTCTTCCAGAAGCAATTTATGAAGAGTTTTAATCCATATTTTTTCCCCAAATGTTTTAGAAAGAGGGAAAATCTCAGCCTGAACTTCAGGATACTGTGAGGGAGTCTCACTGCCAGCTGTGATATCATCACAAGAAGGAGTCTTTCCCTTCAGGTAAAAGCTAAACAAATACAGAAAAACAAAAACACCTTATTTTGGACATTGGACTCAGGACTGTCATCTGTGAAAGAAGGGGACTAAATATGAGCAGCGAGCCTTATCGCCTCTCTGAATAGATGGCTGAAGGCACTTTCTGGTCTGCGGTACAGGGACAGAGGGGCAGTCTTGCTGCAGTGGTGAGAAAGAGATCTGAGCTCCAGAAGTCCGAGCAAGCAGAGTCTGCTGGGCAGAGAACCAGAGAGAAAAAAAGATGCACAGAGAAAGAGCTGCAAACCTCAAAGGTGTCCACTTAGGCCTCTTGCATTAAGCTTCTTATATGCAGAATAAAACCCCACGAGGCAGGCAAACATATTCTGGAGGCAGAAAACTCAGAGGATTAGGAATGTTTGAGTTCTGATCCACCAAAGTGGATAGAACTTGTTGAACATCTTGGGGGTGAAGGCTAATTGAGATCCTCCCCAACAAAGGTTATATGGATTAAATGGACCCACAAGCAGCTCCAATGCCTGACGAAGCAACCTTCATTCTTTAAAGGGAGAGTGCCCAGCAGTGTGTCATCACAAAGCCCGGTAACTGATCTCCACTTCCTCAGGCGTGTGGATTCCTTCATCAGAGAGCTGCAGTTGCCCTCCAGCACATCTCACACCCGCTTTGTTAGGTTTATGCCAAGCATTTCACGGGGTGCGGGCAGTGCCAATACAAATGCTGCTGTATTTTTACTTTCAAATTCCCCTTGTTCACTGCTGGTCTATAGGAAAGCGGTTGACTTCTGCTTATTAACGGGCATTCTGCAGCGTTACTAAGGTCACTGAATTCTAACAGTTTGTGCTAAATTCTTATGAATTTTCTATATTGACAATCATATCATCTGTTAACAAAGACAATTTCATTTTTTTCATTTCCTTGTGAGTGCGTGTGTTACTGCATTAGTTTAGACTTGAAGTACAATTTTGAAAAGAAGTGGGAAGAGGGAACACTGGCCCTGCTTCCAATTTTAGTGGTAAAATTACTGTGAAGTGTTCTGGTAGCTTTTTTAGGCATTCTTTACCAAGCTGAGCAACTCCCCTCTTGGCCTGGTTACTGGGAGTTTTCAGCATGGACGTGTGTTGTTGTTGTTGCTTTAGTCACTAAATCGTGTCTGACTCTCTGCAACTCCAGGTCTGTAAGCCACCAGGCTCTGCAGGCCACGGGATTTCCCAGACGAGAATACTGGATCAGTTGCCGTGCCCTCCTCCGGGGGACCCTCCTGACCCAGGTATCGAACCCACATCTCCCACATCGGCAGGCAGGCCCTTTACCACTGAGGCACCTGGTGTTAGATTTTGTTAAGTGCTTTCTCTTTATCTCCGGATGCTCCCAAGCATGTGGTTTTTCTTTTTTTAGGCTGTTGATGTGATGAGCTACATTAAAGAAATTCTGGGTATCTGTCATTCAATTTCATAATCATATTTGCACCTTTTCAGCTCATCTCTAACTCTTTATGATCAGTATCTACCTGTCATTCTGTATCAGGCCCTTCCATTTGGGATTTTTAATAGCCCTGGAGTAGGTTTGGGGTCACGCAGGAATGAGATTTGGAGTGTCCTGTCGGTGCCTTCGCCTTCCTGCACCTTTTAAACAGTTGCTTTCATGTGCAACGCTGGCGATGCTCAACCCTGAGCAGTTGCAATACTGGAGAGGGGTTTACCCGGCTCCAACAGACTGGGAAGGGGGGAGAGTACCATCAGAGCGTCTGAACGCGCTCCAGAATCTGGGGCGCTCTGTAGGTGTTCTGTCGGATGCCTGGTCCAGACGCAGGGGGCGCAATCCTGCACCCACTCCTGGCCCGTGCCCCCTCATGCTTAGCCTCACGCCTGCAGGATGAGCCCCCTGCCCTCTGCAGGCGGGGAGACACCACCTGCAGCTCTCTTCTTTTTGTGAGACACAGCGTTGCTGGTCGGAGCTGCTCTCTCCTTCCAGTTGAATCAGGGAGGAGGGGACGATGGGGTGATGAGTCACCTACGCCTTACTACACCTGCCCTACACCTCAGCTCTCCCTGCGTGGAGCTACCACCGGTGGGACGGGGCAGTGGGGCTGTATTAGTAACACATCCCC
Organism: Ovis canadensis; assembly: GCF_042477335.2. Classification (NCBI taxonomy): domain Eukaryota; kingdom Metazoa; phylum Chordata; class Mammalia; order Artiodactyla; family Bovidae; genus Ovis; species Ovis canadensis. The sequence goes on from NC_091245.1 coordinate 3,350,875, forward strand.
CTTCTGCACTGGAATCGGACCCCCCACTGCAGAGGGCAGGAGTGCCCCCGCACCTCAGGCAGAGCCTCTCGACCCTTCCCTGCCCTGTGATGCTTTATTAGCAGCTATTTCTGGAGACTTGGTTTTCTCCTACTTTATTTTCTAGTCCTATTTCTGGGATGGAGGTGAGAGGCACACACTCTTTGGTAACTCGGAGGCATTCATGTTTGCTTTCTACTTAGAAACATTTGCAAGAATGCCACAGAGGCTGGCTGCAACGGAATTTGCAGAGATTTAGTCTCATCCCTGGAGGGCGGCATGGCAACCTGCTCCAGTATTCTGGCCTGGAGAATCCCACGGACAGAGGAGCCTGGTGGGCTAGAGTCCGTGGGATCGGACCGAGTCGGACGTGACTGGCCACTTCACTATCCACTATTTCACTGTTCACTTTCACTTCACTATTCTCGTCCAGCTGCCCCTCAGGCTGGATGGCCTCGTGGGCTCACCCCGCTCACACTGGGAGGAGGAGATCAAGGCCCAGTCAGCACAGAATCTTGCTCAACACTCCCTAAATTTTCAAACCAAGACTCGGATCACCTCTTCCTGCTTTTTTCCCTTTGCAATACCACCTGCTCCAAATAACGTGATTTATTTCTACCATGCACACTTGGTGTGGCATCTAAGTAGAAACTTCCTTCCTGAAGGGATTACGATTCCAAACACTGGGAAACATACAGCAAGCTGGCATTTCCGCACATAAGGCAGGATGCAGGCCAGGCTCACCCGGATGCAGGAGGGTGCCACGAGCCGCCTCCCCAGCGCAGCAGCCGTCTGCCCACCGCGGGCCTCCAGCCAAAGGCCCCTGCCTCTGCTTTTCCTGATACACACACGACGTCTGCGGGCCGAGGCGGCAGCCCAGATAGACACCAAGCACAAGATGCCTAGTTTCTACGTGCGTAAAGGAAGGGGAACTGCTCACTTAGAAAGCTCAATCTACCTGACACGTTAGGTTTTTGATACTTTTAATTCTTCTCTAGTTTTCCTAAATGTTTAGTGCGATTAAGCCAAACTCACACAGTTCAGCAATTTAAAATTGGAGCTGTGAAAATGCGAGCCTTGGTTTTTCCAGTTTTCCAGGAACTGGAGAGTTTCAAAGCCTCAGACAATAAGCCATATACCGTGAAAGATAAAATGTAGAAAGGTGTACAAATCAATTTGTAAATTAGATAGCGCTTAGGAGTAGTCATTTTCAGAAAATTTTGAGGCTAGTAGAAAAAAATTGTGTGCATGTGTTGGCAGTATGGATATGGGAAGAATTTCAAAGTAAAAGTATGTATAACACTTAGAAGTCAAGAATTTCTTCATTGGCCTAAGAACATTAAAAGTTATACAAATGAGTTTGTTTTTAAATGATCATATCTGATATGTTCAAAAGATAGATACTCCGTCCCCCAAATAATTTTGACCAATTTTTAAAAATAGTTTTGGGACAAAACCAAGTTTTTAGCGCCTCCTCCCAAAAATATTCTTGACCTACACAAGTCTGGCTGTATTCAGCCCCAAGCAAAGCTATAAAGAATCACATTCTTCCCCAGCCCTGAAGGACATCTGGCCTTCAGAGAAAGACAAATATCATATGATAATGCTTATATGAGGAATCTAAAAAAAAATGATAGAAATGAAGTAATTTAAAAAAACAGACTCACATAGAAAATAAATTTTGGTTTTCAAAGGGGAAAGGGGGAGGGATGAATTAGGAATTAACATGTATACACTGCTGTGCATAAAATAAGGCTTCCCAGGCGGCATTAGCAGCGAAGACCCCGCCCGCCAGTGCAGGAGGCTGAAGAGGGGCGGGCTCCATCCCTGGGTAGGAGAGAGCCCCAGAGAAGAGCAGGGCAGCCCACTCAAGCATTCCTGCCTGGAGAATCCCATGGACAGGGGAGCTCAGCAGGCTGCAGTCCACAGGGTCACAAAGAGGCAGTTAGCATGCACATGTGCATGTATAAAATAAACAACAAAGACCTACTGTATAGCTTTACTATATTCAGTGTCTTATAATAACCTGCAATGGGAAATAATTTGAAAATTAATATATGTGTGTCTGTGTGTATAACTGAATCGTTTTGCTGTATACTTGAAACTTATACAGTATCGTAAATCAACTATACTTCAGAGAAGAGTAAACAATTAAAAAAAATAATAACTGGCCTTCCGTAGATGCTCCATCTTCTCCGCAGGCCGCCCACCCACGCCCTCCCATCCAGCGGCAGCTCCGCCTTCAGGGGCTGGTGAGGAGTCAGCCTCTGGGCTGACCACCACCCAAAGTCACGCTCATGCTTCGCTGAGATCACAGCGCAGGTGTCATCCTGCCCACGAGCGTCACTTACCACCTCTCTTTGTCCACCTCCTTCCTCCAGACGCAACCAGTGTTGGGCAGGGAGGTGGTTCAGGCAGGTAGGCCGAGAGGAGGGAGGGGCGCAGGAGAGGGAGGAAACCGCGCGGACAAGGACCTTAGGGAAGAGGCTGCGTTTGGAGGGAAGGCCGGCTCCTCTCTCAGGAAGAGCGTCCTCCCGCGGAACCTCGGTGGAGAGCTCTCCGGCCTCCTGACCCTCTCCCTCCGCCCGGAGCTCCCCGGAGCTCCGCCGTTGGTGCGGCTCCTCACCCCAGACTTCCGGTGCTGCTGTTTGCTCATCTGCCTCCTCCCCCCGCCCCCACTGACAAGGACCGCGCCGAGATCACATCTGTGACTCAGCAGCAGTATTCACAGAAGCCAAGACGGAGAAGCAAACTAACTGTCCATGGAGGGACAGATGGGTAAACACGTGGCGTGCCCCTCCGGTGCGATATTGTCCAGACATAAAAAGGAAGGGACTCTGCCATTTGCAACATGGATGAGCTTGAGGGCATTGCACTAAGTGAAACAAGTCAAAGACAGATACCACAGGATCTCACTTATATGTGGAATCTAAAAAAGGGGGAAAAAAACCTCACAGAAACAGGGAAGAGGGGGACTTCTCTTCTCTGGCAGCCCAGTGGTTAAGACTGCCTTGCAGTGCAGGGGTGAGGGTTCAACCCCTAGTCAAGGAGTTTAGATCCCACATGACTAATGGTCAACAAAGAAGACAAAGCAAAAAAATAAAAACATAAAATAGAAGCAAAAACATTAAAAAAAAAAGAAGGATCACAATAAACTGTGGAAAATTCTGAAAGAGATAGGAATACTAGACCACCTGACTGCCTCTTGAGAAACCTGTATGCAGGTCAGGAAGCAACAGTTAGAACTGGACATGGAGCAGACTGATTCCAAATAGGAAAAGGAGTACCTCAAGGTTGTATATTGTCAACCTGTTTATTTAACTTCTATGCAGAGTACATCATGAGAAATGCTGGACTGGATGAATCACAACCTGGAATCAAGATTGCCGGGAGAGATACCAATAACCTCAGATATGCAGATGACACCACCCTTATGGCAGAAAGTGAAGAAGGACTAAAGAGCCTCTTGATGAAAGTGAAAGAAGAGAGTGGAAAAGTCAGCTTAAAGTTCAACATTCAGAAAACTAAGATCATGGCATCTGGGCCCATCACTTCATGGGAAATAGATGGAGAAACAGTAGAAACAGTGGCTGACTTTATTTTTCTGGGCTCCAAAGTCACTGCGGATGGTGGTGGCTGTAGCCATGGAATTAAAAGCCACTTGCTCCTTGGAAGGAAAGTTATGACCAACCTAGACAACATATTAAAAAGCAGAGACATTACTTTGTCAACAAAGGTCCATGTAGTCAAGGCTATGGTTTTTCCAGTAGTCATGTATGGATGTGCGAGTTGGAATGTGAAGAAAGGTGAGCGCCAAAGAAGTGATGCTTTTGAACTGTGGTGTTGGAGAAGACTCTTGAGAGTCCCTTGAACTGCAAGGAGACCCAACCAGTCTATCCTAAAGGAGATCAGTCCTGGGTATTCATTGGAGGGACTGATGTTGAACCTGAAACTCCAATACTTTGGCCACCTGATGCAAAGAGCTGACTCATTTGAAAAGACCCAACTCATTTGAAAAGACCCTGATGCTGGGAAAGATTGAGGGCAGGAGGAGAAGGGGACAACAGAGGATGAGATGGTTGGATGGCATCACCAACACAATGGACATGGGTTTGGGTGGACTCCAGGAGTTGGTGATGGACAGGGAGGCCTGGTGTACTGCAGTTCATGGGGTCGCAAAGAGTTGGACACGACTGAGCGACTGAACTGGACTAAGCGACTGAACTGAACTGAGAAGCAAAAATTCAGTAAAGACTTTAAAAAATTAACCACATCAAAAACAAAAAGGAACAGAGAAGACATTTGCGATTGCCAGAGGTGGGGAAGGTGGTCAAAAGGTACAAACTTTCAGTTGTAAGATAACTAAGTCCTAGATAACTAAGTCCTTAGAAGGGCTTGGTGACTGTGGTTAACACTATTGTGTTAACAATAACTGTATATCTGAAAGTTACTTAGACAGTAGATCTTAAAAGTTTTCATCATTGCAAAAAGATTCATAACTGTGTGAGGTCATAGACGTTAGCTAAACTTATCATGGTTACCATTTCACAATAGAACATTGTACACATTAATACAATGCTATACGTCAATGATGTTAGTAAAACTGGGGATAAAAGAGACTAGAAAACTTAAGCAGAAAAAAGAGAGATAATGAGACTAGTAATCAAAAGTGCTTACCAATAATACAATGATTCTGAGTCAGTAACATATATACATATATATATATATATATATATATGTATATATATATATATATATACACACACAGGTATCTTGGAGACTTCCATGAGCTAGAAAATGAACAAAGTTTATTATCACCTATTACCTTATTTAAGGGCTTCCCTTGTGGCTCAGCTGGTAAAGAATCTGAATGAAGTGTGGAGATCTGGGTTCAATCCCTGGGTTGGGAATATCCCCTGGAGAAGGGAAATGCTACCCACTCCAGTATTCTGGCCTGGAGAATTCCATGGACTGTATAGTCCATGGGCTTGCAAAGAGTCAGACATGACTGAGTAACTTTCACTTTCACCTTATTAATTCCCTAAACAATGCTATGGTGTGGGTATTATTACAAATGAAGCTTAGGGGGGCTGGTTACCTGCATAAAGCACCCCATAAACACTGGGCTCAGCACCTCCACACTATTCTGTATGACCTCTCTCTTTAGATAGGTGCAAGAACCATGGTTTATTCCAATTTTATTGCCTCTAGAGGACCCAGCACTGGAATAAACATACAATAGGTGCCCAATAAAAGATTACAGCATGGCTTGTTACAGAGGTCACTGGTGACCCGGATGGACAGAAGGCAAAGTGGGGAGCATGCTGTCAGTAGTTATTTGGGCATCCAACAGGCAAACTCTCCTTGCAAACCCAAGATCTTGCATGAAGATCGTCGGTTTAATTTTGCACAGTAGATTATGCAGATTAAGTCCTGTCAAAATAGAAATGCATTGTAAGTAAGATATCCGGAAGCCCAAGAGAATGACAAATACTGCTGGAGGAGGAGCCTATGTAAAAATATTCTAGGGCAACCAAAGGACCTGCTGCTCCCATGGGAGAGAGTGTCCACTTCTTGCTTGTTCAGACACAGCGAATCATGTGCTCCACACGCAAGCTAAAACTCCATCTATAATTAGATCTGCCTAGAAATGAATAAAAGACATTCCAGAAAAAGGTCTTCAACAGTATAACAGTAAAACGGCCATATGTTTAACTTGGCTTCAAGTTGCAAAATATCACAATGTTATATGCTATTGCCATTGTAAACTTATACTGGCTTTTCAACTGATCCAAAAGCTGAGGAGGAGAAAGTAAGTCAAATAAAAAGGAGGTGAAAGCTCAAGATAGATGGAAAGAAGTACTCAGAATATTTCCTTCTGAAAACAATGCAGGTGACTTTCCTGTTTACAAACAGTGGACTGGTTTCCAGAAAGTCATTAGGTTTTGACATATTTTAGGGCAAGTACAGACATCTGGCTGATGGAGCATCCAAGTGTACATTCCGTCAACATCTTAGTTTCTCAGCCATTCTCTTTTCTTCCTGCAAGACTAATGGGTAGAGAGCCTGATGGAGTGGAGAACGAAAGGCTTCTCACACATCAACAAGTTTATTTCTTTAATGAAATGCAGAGTGCAGTGAGCAGGGACTCTCACCCCCAGTCCTTTGATAGATGCCTCCACATCTATCTTGATTTCTAATACTTAATTGTCAATGACTATAACATAAATACATGTTTACTGGAGAAAATTTACCTAATAGTAATTTCCTCCTTATACTTCTCTTAATAGTATTAGGAGAAAAATACCTAATCGTATGAAAATATCCAAAAGTTCCACTTCTAAGAATGATAGGATAGGTAATTCCTGCCAACTTTTCAGCTGAGGAAAGCTAGAAAAGCTGAACCAAAGAAATCTTTTGGAAGACATCAAATAGCTAACAAAGCAAAGAAACATTAAAAGGCAACGATCCAGGAAAATAAAAAAACTTCAGCAAGCCCAGCTTGCCATGTATCCATTCCAGATTTATTTTAAAAAGGGGTGAGAAGCTGAGCAGTGCTTTAGATTCACAGGAATAAGGGGAAAATTGGAATCTGCCAAGGAGAGAGTTCTTGGGATATCTGAAGATTACAGAGAATGGGTGAGCCAAAAATAGATAATTCTTGCGCAGACAGCACTCAACTTCCCCTCAAATTCTGATCAGATTAAGGTCATCTGGGATTACCAAAGTCTGTAGCCACCTTTCAGAAACAGATGTCAATTCCCTCTGGAGAAATGTAATATCATCCCACACCTCAATTATCTCTACAGTTCTCGGTACATCATATCTGGCACTTGGTGAAAAAAGAACCAGCCTTATGAGAAGACAAGTGTGGTCCTAGTGTGATTAGATTGACTAGCTTTCTGTGAGTATGGTTTCAGTGTGTCTGCCCTCTGATGCCCTCCTGCAACACCTACATCTTATAGGCAAATTTGGCCTTGGAATGCGGAATGAAGCAGGGCAAAGACTAATAGAGTTTTGCCAAGAAAATGCACTGGTCATAGCAAACACCCTCTTCCAACAACACAAGAGAAGACTCTACACATGGACATCACCAGATGGTCAATACCGAAATCAGACTGATTATATTCTTTGCAGCCAAAGATGGAGAAGCTCTATACAGTCAACAAAAACAAGACCAGGAGCTGACTGTGGCTCAGATCATGAACTCCTTATTGCCAAATTCAGACTTAAATTGAAGAAAGTAGGGAAAACCACTAGACCATTCAGGTATGACCTAAATCAAATCCCTTATGATTATACAGTGGAAGTGAGAAATAGATTTAAGGGCCTAGATCTGATAGATAGAGTGCCTGATGAACTATGGACTAAGGTTTGTGACATTGTACAGGAGACAGGGATCAAGACCATCCCCATGGAAAAGAAATGCAAAAAAGCAAAATGGCTGTATAGGGAGGCCTTATAAATAGCTGTGAAAAGAAGAGAGGTGAAAAGCAAAGGAGAAAAGAAAAGATATAAGCATCTGAATGTACAGTTCCAAAGAATAGCAAGAAGAGATAAGAAAGCTTTCTTCAGCAATCAGTGCAAAGAAATAGAGGAAAAGAACAGAATGGGAAAGACTAGAGATCTCTTCAAGAAAATTAGAGATACCAAGGGAACATTTCATGCAAAGATGGGCTCGATAAAGGAGAGAAATGGTCTGGACCTAACAGAAGCAGAAGATATTAAGAAGAGGTGGCAAGAATACACAGAAGAACTGTACAAAAAAGATCTTCACGACCCAGATAATCATGATGATGTGATCACTAATCTAGAGCCAGACATCTTGGAATGTGAAGTCAAGTGGGCCTTAGAAAGCATCACTATGAACAAAGCTAGTGGAGGTGATGGAATTCCAGTGGAGCTGTTTCAAATCCTGAAAGATGATGCTGTGAAAGTGCTGCACTCAGTATGCCAGCAAATTTGGAAAACTCAGCAGTGGCCACAGGACTGGAAAAGGTCAGTTTTCATTCCAATCCCAAAGAAAGGCAATGCCAAAGAATACTCAAACTACGGCACAATTGCACTCATCTCACATGCTAATAAAGTAACGCTCAAAATTCTCCAAGCCAGTCTTCAGCAATATGTGAACCGTGAACTTCCTGATGTTCAAGCTGGTTTTAGAAAAGGCAGAGGAACCAGAGATCAAATTGCCAACATCCACTGGATCATCGAAAAAGCAAGAGAGTTTGAGAAAAACATCGATTTCTGCTTTATCGACTATGCCAAAGCCTTTGACTGTGTGGATCACAATAAACTGGAAAATTCTGAAAGAGATGGGAATACCAGACCACCTGACCTGCCTCTTGAGAAATCTGTATGCAGGTCAGGAAGCAATAGCTAGAACTGGACATGGAACAACAGACTGGTTCCAAATAGGAAAAGGAGTACATCAAGGCTGTATATTGTCACCCTGCTTATTTAACTTCTATGCAGAGTGCATCATGAGAAACGCTGGGCTGGAAGAAACACAAGCTGGAATCAAGATTGCCGGGAGAAATATCAAGAACCTCAGATATGCAGATGACACCACCCTATGGCAGAAAGTGAAGAGGAACTAAAAAGCCTCTTGATGAAAGTGAAAGAGGAGAGCAAAAAAGTTGGCTTAAAGCTCAACTTTCAGAAAACAAAGATCATGGTATCTGGTCCCATCACTTCATGGGAAATAGACGGGGAAACAGTGGAAACAGTGTCAGACTTTATTTTTGGGCTCCAAAATCACTGCAGATGGTGACTGCAGCCATGAAATTAAAAGACACTTACTCCTTGGAAGAAAAGTTATGACCAACCTAGACAGCATATTAAAAAGCAAAGACATTACTTTGCCGACTAAGGTCCATCTAGTCAAGGCTATGGTTTTTCCTGCGGTCATGTACGGATATGAGAGTTGGACTGTGAAGAAGGCTGAGCGCCGAAGAATTGATGCTTTTGAACTGTGGTGTTGAAGAAGACTCTTGAGAGTCCCTTGGACTGCAAGGAGATCCAACCAGTCCATTCTGGAGGAGATCAGCCCTGGGATTTCTTTGGAAGGAATGATGCTAAAACTGAAGCTCCAGTACTCTGGCCACCTCATGCGAAGGGTTGACTGATTGGAAAAGACTCTGATCCTGGGAGAGATTGGGGGCAGGAGGAGAAGGGGACGACCGAGGATGAGATGGCTGGATGGCATCACAGACTCGATGGACGTGAGTCTGAGTGAACTCCGGGAGTTGGTGATGGACAGGGAGGCCTGGCGTGCTGCGATTCATGGGGTTGCAAAGAGTCGGACTGAGCGACTGAACTGACTGATGAGAAGACAAGGAAAAAATCTAAACCAAATAAGACAACAGACAAAGGGAATGAATGCCATGGGAACTCAGACGACGGAGTTTTCGGACAGACACTCTAAGATAATTATCCTGAGTATATTTAAATGAATAGAAGACAAGCAGGAAAATTTCCACAAAGAACTTAAATTTTTAAATGTGGAGATTGTACAAGTGCTAAAATACAATCAACCCAAGAACGCAGTGGAAAATTTACTGGATTAGATACAGCTAAAGAAAGAATTAGAGGATTTAAGAGCAGAAGAAAATATCCAAGCTGAAATAGAGAGAGGCAAATGGAGGGAGAAAGACAGAGCAGGTAGCATTTGGTAATAAGATTTAAGATGCAACTGGCTTCCAGGGAGAAAAGAGAGAAAATGTGTCAGAACTTCAGTAAGCACAGGATGTGTTGAACTGCACAAGATTTCTGTAGAGTTTGGAATGTAGACAATGTTTTCAAAGACATTTTCAGAGCGTTTAGTCACTCAGTCATGCCCAGCTCTTTCCAGCCCCATGGACTGCAGCCCACCAGGCTCCTCTGTTCATGGGATTTCCCAGGCGGGAATCCTAGAGTGGGTTGCTATTCTCTCCTCCAGGGGATCTTCCCGACTCAAGGATCAAACCCACGTCTCCTGCGTCTCCTGCATTTGCGAGCAGGTTCTTTACAGCTGTGCCACCTGGGAAGCTTCAGACAAACCGGCTAGTAGAGGCCTTAAATAAGTAAAGGAGCACAGGACTAAGGACTTTATATGAAGGGATATAACCTATAAACACAAATATTATAAATACTTAAATATAAAGTGAAAGTGGCTCAGTAATGTCTGACTCTTTGCGACCTCATGGACACAGTCTATGGAAATCGCCAGGCCAGAATACTAGAGTGGGTAGCTTTTCCCTTCTCCAGGGGATCTTCCCTACCCAGGAATTGAACCCAGATCTCCTGAATTGCAAGTGGATTCTTTACCAGTTGAGCCACATAAATACAAATATTATAAATACTTAAATATAAAGCCACTCACAAAATTAAATGCAAAGTACAAACTTGTCTAATTCCAAATAAATAACGAAAGCAAAAAGAAAAAATAAAATAGTATGGCAAAAGAGCTCAAATAAATATATATAATATGGCAAAATACATTAAATAATGTGACTGAGTTGGAGAGCTCAGTCACAGCAATAAGTTAAAAGCCAAACTCACTAACTGGGCTTCCCAGGTGGCACAGAAGTAAAGAACCTGCCTGCCAATGCAGGAGCTGCAGGAGACATTTGTTCAATCCTTGAGTCAGGAAGATCCTCTGGAGGAGGGAATGGCAACCCACTCCAGTATTCTTGCCCTGGAAATCCCACGGACAGAGGAGCCTGGTGAACTGCAGTCCATGGGGTCACGAAGAGTTGAACACGACTGAAGCGACTGAGTATGCACATAAGTCACTAATTAGAAGGAAAACGTATTAAGTTCAAAAAGTCAAGTCCAATTCCAGGCCGTGTGTAAAAGACACGCCCAAAATGCAGTGATTCCGAAAAGCTAAAAGCATAAGAGAACACGCAAACAGACGGAAAGCAGGATTTGTGCTCTTGATAGATGACAAGGCAGGCTCTGGGTGAAATAGCATTAAATGAGATGAGAACGGCAGTGTGCGGTGCTGAAGGCTATGATTCAGGATAAAAACTAAATGTTGATACCTATGTCCCAAATGTTGCAACAGGGCTGATAAACAGTCACTATAGTGGAGGCAACAGAAAGAGACAAGAACACCTAAGAGTCAGAGGCATTAGCCCGCGCTTCTCACAGAGAGAGGGGTCCAGGGAGCAGCAGTGAATTGATGGAGAGGCAGGAAGCCGCAGCAGCAGGCCCAGGGAGGACACACGGAAGCCTGAGCTCTGCGCCAGAGGAAGCCAGTCCACGCAAAACATTCTTGAAATTCAGGCCACAAAGGGAAAGCTCAGGAAATCCCAGAAAACAGTGAACGCACACTGTTTTCTGTTTATAATGAAACAAAACTCAACATTAGTTCCAAAAAGGCCCTTCTACCAGACAATTAGAAAAACCTGTCAATTAAACACTCAAGGGTGAAAGGCTGAGAACAAATCTAAATTATAGAACTTCTTTCAAAAAGATGGTAATGGAAAAGCTACAATGAAATTGATGGGATAAATTAAATTAGTGCTCAGAAGAAAGTTCACAGTGCAAGGCCTAAACTGTTGAAAAATAAAACAATGAAAATAAATAGATGAAACATTCTACCCAGTTAAGTCAGAACAAGAAAGTAATAGCAAGCAGGAAGAAGGAAATAATAAAGGAAAAAGCCAAAATTAATTGTCAATAATTGGAAAAATCAAAAACAATGGAACTAATAATGAAACTGAAATGTCAATTACTTGGGAAAAAAAGAAAACCACAAGTGAAACTAATCACGAAAAAGGAGGAAAACGCAAACACAAAACAAGAAGTGACAGGGATGAAATAACCACTGAAATACAAGAATTTTTTAAAAACATGAAACTGAGGCAAAACTGTACAGACACATTTGAAAAGTTCAAAGTAGTGAAAACTTCCCAGGAAAAACATGGTTTATCATAATTAACCCTTGCAGAGACAGAAAGTTTATATCGATCGTTCCATAAAATATTATCTAAGAACCAAACCCAGAGGGCTCGAAGCCCACCCAGGCGGTTTCATAGGGAATCTCACCAAACCTTCAAAGTCCAGAGAGTTCCTTTACTACTAACATTGTCCCAGACACAGAAGAAGAAAAACAACTGTAAAACAATTTTTATAAAATATGGTGTTGATATTCACCAATGAGATATATATGATCAGCCCTCAAATCCAGCAATCTGCTTAATAGACAGAAGCTGGATGCATGTTCCCTAGAGTCAGAGGAAACAGAGGAGTGGCCTCCAGCAGCATGGCAGCCTGGCAGGGCGGTAAAGCGGCATGCCACATCGGCATCGTCAGACTGGAAAAGCATTCAGAAGCTTAGGAAACAGAAAAGAAGCAATAAAGCCATCTCTGTTTATAGATGATGAGAGTGCAACCTGGACAACTCCAGGGCATTGATGATACAGTGAATCCTAATGCAAACGGCGATTCATCAGGGTGTCAGGCGAGAGTAATACACTGCTTGTTCAGTTGTGTCTGACTCCTTGCAACCCCAGGGACTGCAGCACACCAGGCTCCTCTGTCCACTAACTGCCAGAGTTTGCTCAAATTCATGTCCATTGAGTCAGTGATGCTATCCCCAGCATCAGAGTCTTCCAGTGAGTTGGCTCTTCACATCAGGTGGCCAAAATATTGAAGCTTTAGCTTCTCCATCAGTCCTTCCAATGAATACACTTCTTCAGTTCAGTCGCTCAGTCATGTCAAACTCTTTGTGACCCCATGAATCGCAGCATGCCAGGCCTCCCTGTCCGTCACCTACTCCTGGAGTTCACTCAAACTCACGTCCATCGAGTCTGTGATGCCATCCAGCCATCTCATCCTCTGTCATCCCCTTTTCCTCCTGCCCCCAATCCCTCCCAGCATCAGGGTCTTTTCCAATGAGTCAACTCTTTGCACGAGGTGGCCAAAGTACTGGAGCTTCAGCTTTAGCATCATTCCTTCCAAAGAACACCCAGGACCAATCTCCTTTAGAATGGACTGATTGGATCTCTTTGCAGTCCAAGGGACTCTCAAAAATCTTCTTCAACACCACCTTACATACAGACAAAAATTAGAAGAAAAAAACGCAACAGAAGACTACAGTAATAATAAAAAATAAAATAATAAAAAAGATAAAATACAAGAGATCATAATCATAATTTAAAAGATAAAATACTTGGGAAAACGTACCAAAAATGTTCAAAAATCTGTATGAGAAACACTTCAAGGTTCTCCTGAAAGACACAAGGTAGACTGGGAGCAAATGGAAAGATTGATTGTTCTTGGCATAAACCACAAGGATAAAAAGAACCTCCGTACCCTTGCTGTCTTTTCAGTCATTATGTTGTTGCTGTTGGTATTGTTATGGCTGACAAATGATCTTGATGTATATTGTGAGCTGAAACAAAGTCAGAGTATTGTGGGAAGTAGGGGGCTTCCCAGGTGGCGCTAGGGGTAAAGTGCGTGCCTACCAATGCAGGAGACACAGAGAATGAACACAGCCTTTGACCTGGTGAGCGGCTCCTTTCGCATCTCTCTCAGAAAGGAGGACCAGAAACAGGGCGCATTCACGTGGATGGACAACAGCATCACTGAAGGTCTCGCCCTGTGGCTGGGTCGCTGCTCCCGCTCTCCATCACGTTGCAGCCGAAGGTGGCTGGTCATGCGGTCATTCTGCCGACCACCACACTGGTCCCCCATCACCCACAGAGGCCTGCCAGCATCTCTTTTCCGGGCCTTAGAGAGTGGTGGATCCATTGAGATGGATCCTGCCTCACCTCAGCTCAGACTCGGGAATCCATTTCACTGCACAAGAGATGTGAAGACCGGTGTGTGGCCAGGGGACACACAACCCAAGAGCTGCCAGCCTGAGTGATGCAATGGCCCATCGAAGGTCTGGCTCAGGGACTGTCGTGGCAACCTCCAGGATCCTGCGTGCACCCTAAGTCACATCCATTCCGTGGAAGGATGGGAGCGAGGGGGTGAAGAGACAGACTGGACAGAAACTGGGAGCGAGGGGGTGAAGGAGACAGACTGGACAGAAACATGAGCTATCTAATGTAGGCTAAGGCACAGGGCTGTTCAGTGTCTCATTCTCCCAACCTTCCCATTGATCTGGGAGACTCTTCAAAGACATCGAGAGCCAACAGCAATGGCAAAAGCACCAAAATGAGGCAGCATGATCAGATTTGCATTTTGGAGAGAAGGCTCCTCATGCCAGGGGAGGGAGGATCCACCAGGGAGGATGGGTGGATGGTTGTGATGATGGAGGAGAAGATGGAGTCTACATGTGTCTAGACCAGAGGGAAGAGCCTCCTGATGAGGGTGAAGGAGGGGAGTGAAAGAGCTGGCTTAAGACCATGGCATTGGGCCCATTACTGCATGGCAAACAGAAGGGGAAAGATGGAAATAGTAACAGATTTCCTCTTCTTGGGCTCTGGAATCACCACAGATGGTGGCTGCAGCCATGAAACCAGAAGACAATTGCTTCTTGGCAGGAAAGTGATGACAAACCTAGAGAGTGTGCTGGAAAGCAGAGACGTTACTCTGCCGACAAAGGTCCGTATAGTCAAGGCTATGGTCTGCCCAGTGGTCACGTACGGTTGTGAGAGCTGAACCGTAAAGAAGGCAGAGCACCAAAGAATTGATGCCTGTGAACTGTGGTGCTGGAGAAGACTCCTGAAAGTCCCTTGGATGGCAAGGAGATTAAACCAGTCAATCTTAAGGGAGATCAACCCTGAATATTCACTTGGAGAACTGATGATGAAGCTGAAACTCCAGGATTTTGGTCATCTGATGAGAACAGACGACTCATTGGAAAAGTCCCTGATGCTGGGAAAGACTGAGGGCAGAAAGAGAAGAGATGGCAGAGGATGAGGTGGCTGGATGGCATCACCAATGCAATGAACATGAACTTGGGCAAACTCTGGGAGTTGATGATGGACAGGGAGGACTGCGTGTTGCAGTCCATGGGGTCGCAAAGAGTTGGACACGACTGGGAGACTGAACAAGATCAGTGTTGGTCCTTGTTGGTCTGGAGACCAGGGTCTCTAGAGAGAGCAAGGCGTGACACCTGCCACCTCGCCTCCCAGCAGGTCCCCTGAGTCCAGGCCACGGTGCCTGTGCCAGGAGTTCTGCAGGGCACGGCTTCAGAACCGGGTGCTACCAGCGCCTGTGGCCCAGGCTCTGCCCTTCCCTTCTTTGCTGAGTCCTCCCCACGGCCAGCCAAGGGCCCAGACCCCCTGGGCTGTCCTCTGGGTTTGCCCACATGTCTCTTTGGTGGGAGGATATCCGCTGCCCGTGGCACATATGAAGCTGAGGCACTGTGATCACAGAGGCCTTGAGGGCCGGGCTACCCATGTGGTCTCTGTCCTGCCAGCAGTGGGAAGTTTCCAGAATGTCTCAGCAGAAGGGAGGTTGCTAGGCGTTTCCTCAAAAGGTTATTTTGGAAGGAGGACTCTAGAGGCAGCCAGGCCCCCGACGATGGGTGAAAGGATGCTACGGCTGAGCAAGGTGACTGGAGAATGGGTGACAGACATGCCACCACCCCGGATGCGGGATGTGAGGGCTCCAGGGACAGCAGCCAGGGTGGGGAGGGGGAGGTTAGGCAAGACTCACCCTCCTGCCAAAGAGGACTTTGGTCAGAGCGGATGATGAGCTGGGCGGTGAGCGGCCAGCCAAGGAGGGCCCTAGGGACCCCCAGGGAGTCACCGGCAGGTTGCTGGTCGCCGAGTCTGGATCCCAGGAACACGGTGGATGGTGGAGGACTGTGTCCCCAGGGCTGCTGCCTTCTCAGGGGAGCAGCATGCATGGGTCCGTCCACCCCGCTCGTGCACCCCCCACCTGCCCTCATCTTCTCTGAGCCGAGATGCAGCTGAGGGCACTTCTGTCTCCCCAGATGCTTCCTTCCTGGGAGACTTCCTCCCCCCAAGCCCACCCCGCGAGCTGTTTCTCA
This sequence comes from Ovis canadensis, assembly GCF_042477335.2. Lineage (NCBI taxonomy): Eukaryota > Metazoa > Chordata > Mammalia > Artiodactyla > Bovidae > Ovis > Ovis canadensis. The sequence continues at coordinate 3,366,833 of NC_091245.1, forward strand.
TGCAGACCCCCCAGAAGATTTTTTTTTTTTTGCTAAATTATTATAAATTTATTTTCTTTTCACAGGAACAAGATCCAATTGAAACCAGACTTTGGAAAAAGTGTATAGGAGGCCTGCTCTGCCTCGCTCTCACCCTCCCCAAACACGGGTTCTCCCAGGCCTCCCTGATTGTGGCACGGTCGGTCCCCAGGGGTACAGACCCCCAGCCTTCCAGCCAAGCCTGGCACACCCTCGGATGGTGACACATGGGGGGTGCAAATCCCTCAGAGCCTCACTGCCAACTGCCTCACAGCTTCCCATGAAGTTCCCCGCCTCCAGACCTCCCCTTTCCCGTAGGGTTCCTGAGCCCAGGATGACTCACGTCATCCTGGAAAAGGAGCAGGAAATGGACCCAGGGCAAGTCGTTGCCTGGCATGAGTGTTGCCCACTGCCTGCATGTGGCAACATTGCTGGTGTTGGCAGAGTCAGAAGAGACTTGGGTGGTCGGGGCTCCAGGACGTGAACCTTAGGACACAGAAGCGTGTGGGGGTGAGTGGGGCAAGGGCCGTGTGGTGAACGTGGCTGAGCCTCTGTTACTCTTCACTGAGCAGACTCCCCACCCACCCAGCTGCCCCCAAGTCGCTTGCTTATGGTTCCAGCACAGCACGTCAGGTACAGTACGAAGAGCTGGAGATGCTTGTAAAGCCTTAAACATTTTTTTTCCCTCTTTGACACATTTGGTGAAAACTCCTGGGAGCTATGTTGACAGTCCAAGGGCCATGGGGGTGAGCCTGGGGGTGTCTGGGAAGTCACACGTGCCCCTCCACCTGCTCACCTGTGCAGGGTTGGAGACGGCGAGTGGCCACAGGTGGGATACACTGTGGGCCAGAGGCTGGGGCAGCGCAGGAGAGGGTGGGGGCAGGGCTCGGCGTCCAGCCTGATAGCGAGAGCACATGGCCCCCAAGGAGATCTCTCCAGAGGGTTTCCCTTTGGTCACACCAGATGCAGCCTTGAGGCATGGTTCCTATCAGGGCTGCGTCAGGAAACATCCCCAGAGAGACATGCAGGCTGTGGGGTGGGGAAGAGAGAAGCCAGGAATCTGTGGCCTCAGGGAGCCACAGGGAGTCCCCAGGAGTCCCCAGGAGTCCCCAGGGAGTCCTGGGCACAAATCACCCTCCTCACAGCCTCTGTGTCCAGCTTATCCCACGAGGCAAGGGAGCTGGGACTTCAACATCTGCATGTGAGCCAGTGCAGAGTGGGGCATGCCAGCCTCGGGCACCTTGGTCCCTGAAGTTCAAGGGCTTCTCCAAGGAGGAGAGATGGGTGCTGGAAGGTGGGCACAGTGGCTGCAGACGAAATCTGTGCAGAACACGCTGTGTCTGCTGTGTGAGTCCACATACATAATACATGTGTGTTCCTTGTTCAGTTCAGTTCAGTCGCTCAGTCGTGTCCAACTCTTTGCGACCCCATGGACTGCAGCACGCCAGGCCTCTCTGTCCATGACCAACTCCCGGAGTTTACTCAAACTCACGTCAACTGAGTTGGTGATGCCATCCAACCATCTCATCCTCTGTCCCCCCCTTCTCCTGCCTTCAATCTTTCCCAGCATCAGGGCTTTTTCTAATGAGTTGGTTCTTCGTATCAGGTGGCCAAAGTATTGGAGTTTCAGCTTCAACATCAGTCCTTCCAATGAATAGTCAGGACTGATTTCCCTTAGGATTGACTGGTTGGATCTCCCTGCAGTCCAAGGGACTCTCAAGAGTCTTCTCCAACACCACAGTTCAAAAGTATCAATTCTTCCATGCTCAGCTTTCTTTATAGTCCAACTCTCACATCCATACATGACTACTGGAAAAACCATAGCCTTGACTAGATGGACTTTGTTGGCAAAGTAATATCTCCACTTTTTAATATTCTGTCTATGTTGGTCATAACTTTCCTTCCGAGGAGCAAGCATCTTGTAATGTCACAGCTGCAGTCGCCATCTGCAGTGATTTTGGATTCCAAAAAATAAAGTCTGCCACTGTTTCTGTTGTTTCCCCATCTATTTGCCATGAAGTGATGGGACCGGATGCCATGATCTTAGTTTTCTGAATGTTGAGCTTTAAGTCAACTTTTCCACTCTCTTCTTTCACTTTCATCAAGAGGCTCTTTAGTTCTTCTTCACTTTCTGCCATAAGAGTGGTGTCATCTGCATATCTGAGGTTATTGATATTTCCCTGGGCAATCTTGATTCCAGCTTGTGCTTCACCCAACCCAGCATTTCTCATGATGCACTCTGCATATAAGTTAAATAAGCAGGGTGACAATATACAGCCTTGACGTACGCCTTTCCCATTTTGGAACCAATCTGTTGTTCCATGTTCAGTTCTAACTGTTGCTTCCTGATCTGCATACAGATTTCTTAAGAGAGTGTTCAGATGGTCTGGTATTCCAGTATCTTTGGGAATTTTCCCTAATTTGTTGTGACCCACACAGTCAGAGGCTTTGGCATAGTCAATAAAGCAGAAGTAGATGTTTTCCTTGTACCTACACACACACACGAAGGCTACATGCGTCGCTACACGTATCCTTACACATAACATCTGCATGTGCAAGCTCCCTACCCCTGCGTGTCCAGCGCACGGTGTGTGTGGGCGCATGTGCACACATGTTATATGTCTGCGTGTGCACCTGCTACACGTGTTAGCACGTGTGTCACATTGTCCGTATGCACACGTGCCTGCCTCATGTGTCTCTGCGTACACACGCCTTGGTGCGTGCTGCAGGTATGGTGTTGTGTGTGTCTCTGTGTGCACACGCATGTGCACGTGCAGGCTACGTGTTTCTGGGATGGGGTAGAGCCGCAGGCTGAGGGGAGGGGACAGGAAGAGCAGAGCGGGCCCCCTGCAAGTTCTCCCAGTCTCTCTCACTCTCAGGGCAACGCCGGCCCTTTCGCGGGCTGTGTCCATGATCCTGAGAGGCCTGCTCACCCCCTGGTTTTCTGACGCACAGTCCTGGGTCCCGGTGCCCCTGGCGTTACAGCTGTTACAGCCAGGTGGGCGAGGAGCACAGCCCTCAGCTCCGTGGAGGCAGCTGGGCCTTGCACTCTTTACAGAGCTAACATCCAGGCGGCCTCCTGGTCCTGCTGCCGGCCTCAGGCCTGAGGGTCAGCAGGTGACCCTGGCTCGACCACGGGGCCCCCAAGACAAGGTCCTGCTAGATTCGCGGTGCCGGGCAGAGGTGGGGCACTCAGCCGGGCCCAGTGCTGGTCTCAGGGCCTCCCCTCCCCCGGCACGCTCCACGCGTGGCTGCGTGCAGAACCTCCCTTGGCTGCGGCGTGGTACCCAAGGTGATGAGTAGGACGGACAGCAAGCCCCTAGCTCCTTAAGGATGAAGCGGACGGGACAGCGCACGTGGCTCTCACACAGAGCGTGCGAGGCTCACTTCGGAGACAAGCGTGGTGCCTCTGTCCAGGCTGCAGTGGGTACTGGGGGCCCTGTGAGTCCTGGAACAGTGATTCTGCCTTCCTGGGTGGGCCACACCCTGAGGGGCCCCCTGACCATTTTTCAAGGAGGGGGACCCACCTGAGGCCCAGGAGCTGACATGAACATCAGAGTCCAGCCGAGCCCCTGGGGAGAGTTTCCTGGGAGAGCGACTGAGCAAGATTTCTGACTCACGCACACAGTTCCACCCATCCACTCCCTAGCCCCTCGACTTTGGGCAGAGATACCAGCTGAAAGAGTGCGGCAGATATCCTGCAGCATCGCTGTCACTGGGGCCCTGGACCAGACAGCAGGGCCATTCGGAAGAGGGGGCTGGCAGCGTGGGCTCCACCAGCTCTCAGGGACCTGCTTGGAGCGGGCAGGTGCTGGCTAAGCCAGAGCCTCCGGGAGAGCATAAAGGCGGCTTGGAACTTTACGTGATGTGAGGTGCCCGGTGGTTGCTCAGCCTCGGATGCAGGCAGGGCTGATGAAAAGGACAGAGCAGGTTGGGTCCTCACTGCCCAGGTGGAGAAGCTGTCAGAGGGGAAGCCCAGGACCAGGGGCCAGCGGGAGGCGCAGGTCAGCTCCCCTGAGATGGAAGTTACACACACTGGCGACCCTCCCACCAGGACCACCGAGGGGTGGCAGGCAGTGGTGGGGCCAAGGGGATTATGAAAAGGCTGACGAGACTTCTAGAGTCAGAGGCAGAGAGAAGCTGTGACAAGCAAGACTAGTCAAGAGAAGTGATTATAAAGACACGTCTGCACCCTTGTAACACACACACACACACACCCACACTGCCTCACCCTTCACACTGTGCTCGACGCCCACCTATAACTCCGTGAGCTCTTCCTGGCCTTGGTGATGTATTACAGCGCCATGGTGCCCCGGGGCGGGGAGGCCTGCAGGAGGTCCAGAGACCCATGGACCCTCTCTGTGCTATTTTGGCAAGTCCTTGTGAGTCTACAGGGCTTCCCCAGTGGCTCAGTTGGTAAAGAACCTGCCTGCACTGCAGGAGACCTGGGTTCAATCCCTGGATCAGGAAGATTCCCTGCACTAGGGCATGGCAGCCTACTCCAGTATTCTTGCCTGGAGAACTCCATGGACAGAGGGGCCTGGTGAGCTACAGTCCATGGGGTCTCAAAGAGTCAGACACGACTGAGTGACCAACACGTTTGCGTTCACTTCATGAGTCTATAATTAGCCCAAATTAAATTTTTAAAAAATTCCCTAATTTCGCAAAGCATCTCACTGAACAACGCAAATGCCTGTGTGGTTTTAGGGATCTGTTAGTCCTTTAAACCCTAGTATGAATTGACTTTAAAGATTCTTTCCTCTCAGCACCTCTAATGACCAGGATCAGATTAGTCACCCATGAGACAAGCCCCTTCGGGGCAAGGCTGAGAAATGAGGACCCTCCTCCTCTGCCACTTCCACTCAGCCGAGGCCCTGGGCAGAGGCCTTGTGGTGAGTCACACACGTCTTCTGGGATGTCTGGAACAACTGGATAAGACTACTGGGACACCAAGCTGGGCTGCAGGCAGAGAGATCTTATTCCCGCCAAACAGCTTCTGCCCTGCTCCCCTTGGGAGGAGCAGCCCCTGACGGCGTGGATGGTTTTGAGTCTGGACTTCTTTGTTTGGAGGCGGAGTGGCCTTGGGGCCTCAGCCACATCAAATTTTAGGGTCTCAGAAGACAGACGATTTCCTTCGGCTCACTGAGGAAAGAGGCTTCTTTTTAAATTTATTTCAAATGTATCTAATAGTGGAGTTAAGCAATTTTTATTTTCCAGCTTTAGAGTACTCTTTAGAGTTTGAAACTACTTATCTGCATGAAGAATACATAACTTTATAATCCATTAAACATCTAAGAAAAAAAGCCAGTTGGCAAAGTCCCAAATGTTGACCCTCCAAAAGCACTGAGGTCTCACCACGCGCCCCTGGGGGCCATTCACATTCTGGCAGAGTGGTCGGCAAAGACGAGGTGAGCCCCCAGGCCTGCTCTGCTGTGGTTACAGCAACATAGTAGGAATCCTGCTTCCTCAAGTCAGACCCAGCGAAACAAGCGCCTCGGCTAATGTGGACGTTTGGCCGCCGACTGGCTCTGCCTCAAGGAGGCCAGCGAGCCAGCTCCCGGGGGCTGAGACGCTAGGACTCATCACAAACTCAGCCAAGATGCGGCCTCTTTGGGTGCATTTCGGGTTCCAACAGACCACGGAGGAAGCGCAGCGTGCGTCCAAAAGCCGAAATAGCCTTCTTCCTAGAATTCCGTTTCTGAACCACAGGCCAGCATTTTAATGCAAATACCTTGGAAGGTAGGATTTATGAGCTCTGTTAAGTAGATGAGGTCAGACCTCATCCAAGACATGGATGAGGGCCTTAAAGCATCCTCCAGCCCGGCAGGGCTAACCCGCCAGAGGTCAGCGCTGCGGTCTGCGTCCGGGGCGTCCACACCACAGGGGTTTCTCTCTGCAGCTACTGCTCTGACCCCAACGTGCTCCAGCCCCCTTGAGTGAGGACTTAACTGCTCACTCCGGGAGGTCTATTTGGGGGTTGAGACACTAGATACTGGGGTGTGACTGTGTGGGTTTCAGCAAACACGTGGCCTTAAGCATCAGGCGTTAGTGTTTCTTAACCAGGACATCTTATAAAATGAAAAGCAAGCACAAGCAGGGCATCCTAACAGTGCCATGGGGAAGAGATGCGTCCGGGATAGAAGCAGGCAGTCAGGAGATGAGTGGGAGAGGTGAGAGGAGCTGGGGGTCCCTCTCCCCTGCCCCGGACACAGACACCGCCCAACCCCGGAAGCAAACACCACCCAACCACCCAGGGGAAGGAGGCTCCTCCAACACAGAGAGAAGCCAGTGGCTTAGACACTGAAAAATTCACAGTCTGCCTGGACTGGTGAGAACTGAGGAAGTCAGGGGAGGATTAAGGTGTGTAATAAGATGCCAAAACTGAGAAGTTCAAATTAAAGATGTTCTCAGGGCACAAGGGCCCTAAGACAGAGAGCAGAGGACTGTGGTTGGAGCTCCTGCCGAGTGTTGTGTGCTGTGGGCAGGGTGCTATGGGCAAGGTGCTGTGCTGTGTGTAGGGTGCTGTGTGCTGAGTGCTACGTGCTGTGTGCAGGGTACTGGGTGCTGTGTGCTGTGTGCAGGGTACTGAGTTCTCTGTGCAGGGTCTGTGTGTAAGGTGCTGCATGCAGGGTGCTGTGTGTAGGGTGCTCTGTGCTCTGTGCAGGGTCCATGTGTAGGGTGCTGTGTACTGAGTGCTATGTGCTGTGTGCAGGGTACTGAGTGCTTTGTGCAGGGTCTGTGTGTAGGGTGCTTCATGCAGGGTGCTGTGTGTAGGGTGCTCTGTGCTCTGTGCTCTGTGCAGGGTCCGTGTGTAGGGTGCTGTGTGCTGAGTGTTATGTGCTGTGTGCAGGGTACTGAGTGCTCTGTGCAGGGTCTGTGTGTAGGGTGCTGGGTGCAGGGTGCTGGGTGCAGGGTGCTGCATGCTGTGTGTAGGGTGCTGCATGTAGGGTGCTGTGGTGCTGTGTGCAGGGTGTTGTGTGCTGTGTGTAGGGTGCTCTGTGCTCTGTGCAGGGTGCATGTGTAGGGTGCTGTGTGCTGAGTGCTATGTGCTGTGTGCAGGGTACTGAGTGCTCTGTGCAGGGTCTGTGTGTAGGGTGCTGGGTGCAGGGTGCTGCGTGCAGGGTGCTGCGTGCTGTGTGTGTCTTCAGCAGGTGGGAGGGCTCAGCTCTTCAGCTTGGGGAAGGGGGTGGGTGCTATAGCCGGACCAGAAGGGGGTTTCCTCACCCCAGTTTTCTCGCCACAGACGTATCACAGACCAACACATAGAAGGCAACTCTTGATCCAAGAGACACCTCCTCCATCCTCAGGAAAGTGTGGGGGAGCCCCCTCTGACCACAGCAAGAGCAGGGGAGCCCTAGCCCCTGGGCTCACCCAACAAAGGAACACACACAATTAGCTTTGCTGCACGGCGCTCCCAGACAAAACGCTGGAAACACAACTGTTATTTGCAAAGCAGAAATAGAGACACACAGAAGAGGCTGTCAGCAGTGGTCTGTCCCCAGGGCCACCATGGACGGCATGCCTTCTGCTGGAGAGACCACTTCAAGGCCACAGAGTGGACAAAAGGGAGACTGAATTCTCTTGGTGCTATCTGTATGATTTTTCTGTAAATTTACAACTGCTCTTTAAAATGTTTATTTGGTGCATGGGGATGAACCAGAGGGATGTTGTGGGGAGGGAGGTGGGAGGGGGGTTCATGTTTGGGAACGCATGTAAGAATTAAAGATTTTAAAATTTAAAAAATAAATAAATAAATAAATAAAAATAAAATGTTTATTTTCTAAATCTCTGTCTTGTCCAATCATCCCACCTTCTGTCTGGGTTTGTGGGTGTAAAGTGGACTCTGAGAAGACCCCCGGGCTGCATGCACTGGGTTCTTAGGCCCGTCAGCTCCCTTTGTTGAAAGGAGCATCATTAGCTCCAGAACCCAGAACTGCCCGAATTTCTCCACCTGCAGAGTCATCCCGAAAGTGCAGGGGTGACGATGTGCTTCCACTTGGGCCCGACCACCCCTGTGCGGGCGCCTGGGAGAGGAAGGACAGCGTCTCCCTCTGAGTCCGGATGTGACCCCGCCTCGCCCACCGTCTGGCTTTTCTGGATCAGGACACATGAGTTTTGGGGCTGCAATCTCCTTTGCTGACACAGCTAAGACGCCGGGGCTGGAGATTCACTGGACCATGCGTTTCGCCTGTAGACTCCCACCTTCACTCTCCAGGGCTGTGGAGCCAGGCCCCCCAGCACCCCTCCCCACTGTGCTCGTGTCCGTTCCACAGTGCCAGGAGCCCCCCACGCCTCCTATGTCCCCAGAGCTTCCTCCCGGGGCTCCAACCGAGACTCTCCCTGCAGCTTCCACCCACCGGGTCCTCCCGGATCTGAGCGCCCACGGTCAGCCGGATGCAGACAGGCTGGTGCACCCACTGCAATGGTCAGCGGGCAGGACTGGCACCCGAGGAGAGCTGGGGGCAGCTGGGCTGGGGGCAGGGTCTGCAGATCTGACTTTAGAACACGTGGAAGGAAAAGCAGGGGGCGTGAGAGGGGGCCTGGGGGAAACACAGGAGGAGACATCTGGGGGACCGGGGCTGCCGCTCCATCTCCCTGGGGGCATCCAGCCCTCTTGGCTGAGCCCTCATCACGGGCAGGGGTGGTGGAGGGGCCAGGAGGGCCTGAGGGCCCATCTCTGCCCGACAGGGCTTCTCAGGCCTCAGTCTGCCCAGGAGAGGTGTGCGGACTTATGGCCGCCCCGTTGCCCCATCGGACTATCGCCCCAGCGCACCAGGAGCCGAGCTGCCATCCCCGGGCCCTCTCCTCCCGCCACCCTTCTCTCCACTAAAGAGCTGAGAGGCTTCCTCAAACCCTCAAGAGAGCAAAGACAGACTTTCAGCAGATGTTGGAGGCTTGTTCTGAGACCCCAGTGGCTGGACATGATGCCCGGGAGAGTCTGCCTGCAGTTCAGGAGACCTGGGGTTGATCCCCGGGTCAGGAAGATCCCCTGGAGGAGGGCACAGCAACCCACTCCAGTGTTCTTGCCTGGAGAATCCCATGGACAGAGGAGCCTGGTGGGCTGCAGCCCAGGGGGTCGCACAGAGTCGGGCACGACTGAACGACTGAATCTTGTGACGCGTATGCCTTGTGACTTCTTCCCTGGAGTCAGGTGCCTGCGCTGTTTCCTGGGATGCTCTTCCCAGGTCCCATTTCCTGCTGATGCATCAGTCCCCAAGGCAAGGTCAGCAGTGGGGATGCGGAGGGCCCAGTGCTGCTGTCCTTCACTACACGTGGCCCCTATGCTTCCAAGCTGGGCTCCTGAAGTGATGACAAAACCCTCATGGTCATGAAATGACCGTGGCATCCTTGTCCCCACTTTACGGAGGCAGAGACTGAGGCCACGAGGTGAAGCAGCTGAGGTTGCCTGGCCGCTCCATCCACTCTGCCATCTAGACGCCTGGGCCTGCCCCCACCACTTCCTAACTTTTCATAACCGAGATACCTGACTGTTGTCTCCACGTCCAGATTGATGTACAGTGACTTTGAATTATTTCCCCCCTTGGATTAATTCACTTACTTCTGCTGATAGTGAATTAATCTACTCTTACTTCTGTTGATGGGGCTTCCCTTGTGGCTCTGCTGGTAAAGAATCACCTGCCATGCGGGATACCTGGGTTTGATGCCTGGGTTTGGAAGATCCCCTGGAGAATGGCTGCCTACTCCAGTATTCTGGCCTGGAGAATTCCATGGACTGTATCGCCCTTGGGGTCACAAAGAGTTGGACACGACTGAGCGACTTTCACTTTCACTTTTCTGCTGACACTTCTGTGAAGATGCTTGCCATTTCCCACACTGATCTATTCGAGGGGCTCGGTCCCCTTGCCCGCGACACGTGGGCAGTCCCAGCCCACCCGACAGGGCTGTGTCAGCTGGGGATGCAGCCGTGTTGTCGTACGCCACACAGACAAAGCCTCTGCCTCTGGATGCGCACGGTGAGGCAGGGCTTCACGTCCCTTCCTCCTCCCGTATGTCAGCGTCACGTGTTTAGAAAGAGCGCTATAACTTTTCCAAGCTCTTTTCTAGCTTCAGTATGCTTAGGAAAGCCCTTTCACCCCCAGAGTGCAAAAATATTCACCCGTCTTTCCCTCAAATTCCTTTACCATTTCAATTGCTCTGTGCTTATCTCTTCAGACCATCTGGAATTTATTTTATCATGAGGTAAGGATCCAACCTCAACTTTTTTCTCTCCAAAATTGTAACCACCTATGCCAGTAACGTTTATTGCACAATCCATCTTTGCTACACGGACTTGATTCTCTCTTTTCCTGTAGGGGATGCTGAGTTATCTTGAGTCACTTCTGGACGAGCCACTGGTTGCCCTCATTTTATTTCTGTCCACATGAGTATTGTGCCCCTTTCATCATTATCTTAAGGGGTTTTGCTATCTCGTTCTCTGCGTCACTTCACATCGTTGCTCTTCAGAACCTACTTGGTTATCCTCACACATTTTCCCAAATGAGTTTCATATCATTTTGTTCCCCAATAGTCTTTGGGGATTTTGACAGGAATTTCATCCACAAGACTTCAAAGGGCCTTCCCAGGAGAACAGACACACTCCAATATGAAATCTTCCCACGTGGGAACAGGGATCTCACTCTGAAGACACACACGTCTCATTATTTCTAGTGCTGTATTCTCCATCATTCTGTTATTCTTGCAATGAAAAGTGTTTTTCAATTGAGCCACATTTTATTAACCTGAAGATGCTCCGACAAACCTAGACAGTGCATTCAAAAGCAGAGACGTCACTTTGCCAAAAAACATATTGATTTTGCTGATTGATATGCAGGACATGTAGACAAATTACAGATGCCTAAACTTTCATTTTGCAAACAGCTCCCTCTAAACTCATACGGTTCTCATCGTTTTCGATAAATCAGACCATCTTCAAATTGTCGAGGGAAAAATGCTGTCTTTGACTGTGGCTTGTTTTTACTTGTCTTATGAATGGCGACTTTGCCATTAGCCTCATTCATGGGTCTCTCTACTCACTGAGCTTTTCCCACGAGTAGACGTCACGATGGCATGGGCAGGCCCTCACCCACACCTGCTCAGGCTTGAATCTGGCCTCTGTGTCTCCTTCCACTCCCGGACCCCCTGAAGGAGCTCAGGAGAATAGCTGGCACTCGGTGGAAAGGCTTTATCAGGAGATCCTGGAGCCGTGGAACGTGGCTGGGGAGAGGGCAGCCAGAGCGGAGGAGAAGGAGGGACACAGAACCACACAAACCACCCGATCAGGGTCAGCCGAGCCAGCAGTCTCCGCTAATTCTCAGGCTCTGCAACAGCAAGGCCAGCCCTCGGAGTGCCGGGTGGTGGGCGTAGGGGGCGAAGAAGGAATGCTGCTAATTGGTAAGGGCTGCTGAGAGTGTCTGGCTTCCACTTCGCTGGAAATTGCAATATAGTTATGTGTGCTTTGAAATTAAACATCTGTCCCGAATATTATGTGGCAAGGAACAGTTTCCCCCAGTTTTTATGAGTTAGTGAAATTTCTGTTCTTTTAATGTAAAAATAGATAATGAATGAGTCTGATGTACCCAGGAAAAGTCTCAGTTCTCTGGAAGGAAATGAGCTTGGCCAAGCCCGTATTTGGAAAGTTTTGAGAGAAGCCCCACCAGGGAATCTGTGTGCTCCTGACCTCCCAGGGACTCGGCAGCCCTTTAACCCCCAGGACTGCCCAGGCAGGTAAGAATTACACTGACCTTGCAGACAGGGAGGCAGTCCTGGATAGCTCTGGGCACCGTGTTTGACTCAAGACGACGTGACGGCCGAGACCCAGACAGAACCGAGGGCCCCAGCAGGCAAGTCCCGTTCTCTCTGACGCACTCCCCAGTCCCCGCCCCAGGGAGAGCCCTGTAGGAAATACCACCAGTCACCTCCCTTTTAAACCCATTCCCGAAAAAATAAAATAAAAAATAAACCCATTCCCGGCCTGATGAAAAGTCCACAAAATTCACAGGAACACATATTCACAGACCACCTGAGAAATGATAAATTATGTTTAGTAAGTATCTACTCATTCCCGAATGTATTTCTAGGTCATTGGTATTTTGCCTTCTCTGCATCTCTATAAAGATTTCTTTTTTAAGATATTTCTAAAGTTTTTATTGAATTTATGACATTGTTCCTGTTTATTTATTTATTTATTTTTTTTTTTGGCCAAGGCATGGGGGATCTTAGCTTCCCATCCAGAGGCTGGACCTGCACTCCCTGCATTGGAAGACAGAGTCCTACCCACTGGACCACCGAGGAAGTCCCCATTCAGAAGATCTCTGAGTCGGCCCAGTACTTTGGACAGACAGCACCTTTCCCTCTTGGTCTCCAGAACCTCACATGTTCATCTTGACCCTTGTCTCCCCCACGTCAAAGCCACTGTGGAGAAGAGAGCTACCAGAGCAGCTTTTGAGGTTGTTCAGTGGGTCACGGAGGAAGCGGCGCTGCAGCGTCCCCGCCGCCTTCTTGGTGCTTTGTTGAGGATGGACCAGGCCCCCTACCTCCATCTTCACTAACTGAACAGGCAGGGGTGGCCTGGACCACGGCACAGGTGGGCAGTCTCAGCTCTTTGCCAGGAGAAGGAGGGCCTCCTCCGAGCCTCTGCTGCCTCAGGAGCCCAAGACAGAGCAGGCTGGAGCCAGAAGCCAGCCTCACCGACGGTTCCCAAGGACCTCGGGCTCCTCTTGGGCTCCTCCGCGCCTGACCCTGCTCAGCCTGTGTGCTTGGAGGTCAGCCAGGGTAGCAGCACCCAGCTCTGGGGTAGGGGAGAGCTGGGGGCTCAGGGAGAAGGAGACCCTTGGGAACACAGCTCTGGGGGCTGGGGTTGGGGTGCACACTGCCCATGAGGGTGGACTTGCCTTTGTTAAGGAGGAGGTCGCTTTTCTAGTTCACACAGCGTGGCCTCTGACTTCTAGGTCAGAAATTAATTCTGGATCCCACAGATTCAGGTGGGAGAAGGAACCAACTGAAATGGGAGAAGGAACCAACTGAAATGGGAGAAACAAAGTCCTCCTGTCACCCGCGAACCTCTTACGAAATGCAAAGCTGTTGCACTCAACTTATGACCTTGCGGGGGTGCTTCCAGTTCGAATTCTTTGTAATTAATCCTACTTAACTTCTGCAAAGCGATGACAATAGAGCTTAGTTTATGATTTCATTTCTCACTCTCCCTGTCATTAAAATATGAGATGCAAATGCCCCACCCAAATATCTGAAGAAAAGCCAATGGATGCAAAGTATAAATTCCTCCCCCAGTGCCACTGGCTTGTGGAGCTCTCCTTATGGGGGTGCTGAGCGTGCTGGCCCCCGTTCATTTCATCTGGGATTTGCTTATGGAGCAAGAAAGGAATTAGACTAATTTTGTCTTGGAAATCCATCTTCTTCTAAGCCAAATTAAATGTGTTGTATTCCATTAATATGTGGTAAGAGATTAAGATGATGATAGAATTGGCCAGTCCACCGTCTTTTAGAACAAAAATGGCAATTGTTTGCTTGTGGGAAAGAGGCATTTGTGAGTTTAGAAAATCTGAAAATGAGCATAAACATTCCATGACTCATGAATTAGTCATCCAGCGCTACAATTTCCCCTCTCTCCCTGGAGCAGCTGAACTAGTCAAGGTGCTTGAAGGCTAAGTGGACCGTATTCCACCCTCCCCACGGACATGCGCACAGAGTTGGCTTCCCCTTAGCTACACCCACACGAGCATCTTTCCAGCTGTTCTAAGAAATGACAACCGTACAAGAACAAAGAGGATGGGGCAGCGATGCCTAGTTATGCAACTTAGGGCCATACCCCAGTGTATGTAAGAAGACAGACTGGTGTTTCTGGGTCACTGGCCAAACTCCTCTGGAAAATATGGCTTGATCCTTTTCTTTTCCGGGAGCAGAGCTAGAACAAAATGGGGAAGCTTGGAAGAGCACTATTTGGGCTCAGTGAAAAGGACTTTCTAACCAGAGCTGCCCCGCCACGGCTCAGGCCACCCTGAACTCTCCCGCTGAGGGAGTATTTTCAGTAGCCCCTGGGCCACAGTCAGCTGGGGCCACTTTCAGGAGGCAGACTCCAGCAGCAGTGCTGGTGTCCTTCCCTTATTCCTCCTCTCCTACCCCAGCCTAAAACTGACAATCCCTGCAGCGCTGTCTCAAGCCTGCTTCTGCAGCATCAACAGGCCAGGGTGTCAGGGAGTTAAGGACCCCCAGGGGCAGCATTCCACCAGTGATGGAACAGAGGTGGTAGATAAATACCCCGGCTCTCACACCCCTCCGGGTGGACCACCTTTGAGTCATGATCCACAGTTGGCCAGAGGTCCCCAAGGGGAGGGGGCCCAGCTGCCCCCCCACCACTGCCGCGCTCACGCATGCTCTTCCTGTGGGCTTCCTCCCATGTCCCATTCTGCGTTCACCGTCTAGGGCTTCCTAGACCCACCTCCAGGATAAAATACTTGTGTTCAGATCCTCATCTCGGCATCTGCTCTTGAGGAAGCCCAACCTAATTAAGGATGTTTATGCATTGGACTCATTAGACTGCAGGGAAAGAAAAACTCTCTGACCCTCTGGAACCTCAAAATCAAAACCTGGAGAAAAGTTAAAAGAAGAGAGTTGACAGTGGTTTGATGAAGAAGAGGCTGAAGCCAGGGCTAATTCCAGGACCACTGCCAAGACCCTGAGGACCAGGGAGAACCACCTGCTGTGCTCTGTGACTCTCAGGAGAAGCCTTGCCCATCCCCAGAGGAGACGACAGCCCAGTTGGAAGGGGCATCCTGAGTCTGAGATGACTGTATGCTTATTAGCCCTCTGACTCAAGCTGGTTCTGTAACCTGGTTCAGGGTTCCGTATTACGTGTATGTATAAATATCCAATAAATACACAATAATGACGGCATTTCAAATCAATGCAGGGATAACAGAACTGAGAAGAAGGGGAGACAGAGGATGAGATGGCTGGATGGCATCACCAACTCAATGGACATGAGTTTGAGCAAGCTCTGGGACATGGTGAAGGACAGGGAAGCCTGGCGTGCTGCAGTCCATGGGGTCGCAGAGTCAGACGTGACTTAGCAACGGAACCACAACAACATTCCTAAATTCATAAAGGTAAACACTGCTTTGTCTTAAACTAAACTAATTTCAGTTGTGACTAAAATATTAAACAATAGAAAAAAAATGAAATTATGAAAGTCCAAGAAAAACATGACTGGTGAACGTTTATATAGCCGTAAAATGGGATAGGGAATTTCAGAAGTAATCCCAAAGCAAAAACTATAAAGGTAAAATCAAATGAATCAGTCTACACAAAAATCTAAAACTCCTTTACATCAACAGTAAAATGAAAAGGAAAATACAAAATGGAAACAGTATTTCCAGTACACAAGATAAATGGTCAATGATTTTGATGTACAGAAAGCACTGAAAAAAACAAACAGTGACTATTAGTGGGCTGAGACTGAATATAAATGCCACCTAAATTGTGGGGAAATTTAATCTCACTAGTAACTAAAGAAAAATGCCAAGCTTTTCTGTTGAAAACGTCTATCAGGTGTCTATGTCCCATGTTATAGAAATGTGAGGAGATGGAAAAAGGCCATCCCGCAGTCTAGGGAGAAGTGAAGATTTATCTGAACTGGAAATAGTTTATACATGTGGAGAATAGAAGCTCCAAAAATAGTTAGGCCCTCTTACCCATGAATTTTATTTCCAGAAGTTTAATAATCCTCTTCTCCAAACGTAAACTATGTCCAAAAATGATCTTTAAAACAATTCATTACAAAACAGTGTTTCTAAGTGGCAAATATTAGAACGGGAACAACTTAGAGGCTTCCCTGGTGGCTCAGCTGGTAAAGAATCTGCCTGCAATGCAGAAGACCCTGGTTCTACCCCCAGGTCAGGAAGATCCCCTGGAAGAAGGGCATGGCAACCACCTCCAGTGTTCTTGCCTGGAGAATCCCACAGACAGAGGAGCCAGGTGGCCTGCAGTCCATGGGGTCACAGAGAGTCGGACACCCCTGAAGCAACTGAGCATAAGCCATCTAAAAATACAAATGCGATTAAATAAACTACGGTACATCTACACAATAAGGGATTGTGTGGCCATCAAAATTATGCTGAAGCAACGCACACATGGACACAGAGATGTTCACAAAACGTTAGGTGAGATCAGAAGTTATGAAACGTTGGCAGGAGAAAGTGTACATAGAAACAGTCTGAAAGCCACTAGCAGTTGTTTCTTAGGGAGCAGGATTATCATGATTTTGTTCCACCGTATTTTCTGACTTTAATAAAAATCTGTTACCTTGGGGGTAAGAAAAAAATCAATATCTGAAATTTCATTTTGGATAAAAATAATAAACATCAATCATCTCTGCACGTCACTAAGAGCAGCTAGGAAGCGGACAAAATATTTTAAGTAAAAATATAAGGAGGAAATCATAAGGAATAAAAGATAAATGAAGACATTTGAAGGAGAATAGTGCCATTGATAAATAGAACCATGTGTTTTTTGAGAAAGCAATAAATAGACCAACAAAAGAGCAGAATAAAAATGTGCACATGAACTATGATCTCAACTATGTTTAACAGCATACAAAATATTCAGAAGTAAATTGCCAAGATGTTAATACTCGCCGCATCTGAGCATTTTGTTCATTATTTTCCTATCCTTCTAGTCTTTCATTCAGTTTCCAAATAACTTATAATGAACATGAATTCATTTTACAATCCTAAAAAATGTATACTGGAAATAAGTATAAAGAGAAAAATCACAAGTAGAGTTTTAAATGAAAATGTTGAAAGTAGAAAAGACAGATGGTTAAAATAAGCTAAGGTAAAAATTTAAATTCTGCACCGGCAGGCCCCCAGACTTAGATAAAGCAGATCCCTGCTCTGACTTGGGCCCTTGACTCTCAAGATCTAGGCATCTCTAGGGCCCCTCATGCTGTCTGGGGAGAAACGGTACAAGAGGAAGGGGATGGCAGAGGGCAAGGGTATAAGGGAGTGTGGGCTGTACCTAGTAGGACAGGAGGAAACCCAGAGTGCAGAGACAAGTGGAAAGATCAGAAGGGACCCGTCCAGATTCCCAAATGCAGGGTGAATATGGGCCCTGCTGAGGAAAGGATTAAGTTCCCAGGTGATAATCGTAAGCAGCTGCAAGGAGAAGCTCTAAAGAGTCAACAGTAAGGTGAGAGGATTTAGTAAACCAAACAAGTTCAGTTCAGTCACTCAGTCGTGTCCGACTCTTTGTGACCCCATGGACTGCAGCACGCCAGGCCTCCCTGTCCATCACCAGCTCCCAGAGTTTACCCAAACCCATGTCCATTGAGTCAGTGATGCCATCCAACCAGCTCATCCTCTGTCAACCCCTTCTCCTCCTGCCCTCAATCTTTCCCAGCATCAGGGTCTTTTCCAATGAGTCAATTCTTCACATCAGGTGGCCAAAGGATTGGAGCTTCAGCTTCAGCATCAGTCTTTCCAATGAACACCCAGGACTGATCTCCTTTAGGATAGACTGGTTGGATCTCCTTGAAGTCCAAGGGACTCTCAAGAGTTTTCTCCAACACCACAGTTCAAAAGCATCAATTCTTCGGTGCTTAGCTTTCTTTATAGTCCAACTCTCACATCCATACATGACTACTGGAAAAACCATAGCCTTGACTAGACAGACCTTTGTTGGCAAAGCAATATCTTTGCTTTTTAATATGCTGTCTAGGTTGGTCATAACTTTTCTTCCAAGGAGCAAGCGTCTTCTCATTTCATGGCTGCAGTCACCATCTGCAGTGATTTCGGAGCCCCCTAAAAATAAAAGTCTGTCTCTCTTTCCACTGTTTCCCCATCTATTTCCCATGAAGTGATGGGACCAGATACCATGATCTTAGTTTTCTGAATGCTGAGTTTTAAGCCAACTTTTTCACTCTCCTCTTTCGCTTTCATCAAGAGGCTCTTTAGGACAGTCACAAAACAGGCAGTGTGCTGTAAGGAATTCGGCTGCCACTAGTAGAAATGGGGACTGTATATCATTCTTTGAGATGTTTTATAAACTTATGTGCTTTAACTTTCTTTCCTTTTAATCAACTTGCTAATTTCTACAACTCAGTACTTACTCAAGTTGTAAATTACTTGTGTATTAAAATGTTATGGCACGATAGAATCAATATTCCAGATTTTTTCAAAACACAATGATCAAACCATTGGATTTAAAAATATGTTGAGTTTTCAAAAGTTTGAGGGTATATTTTTGGCAAGGTTGTGGGAATACAGTCACCCTCACATACTGCAGATATTAATAAAAAATGCACATCCCCCTGTGGGTGGAAATTCAAAATAGTAAAATTGCCTATTCATTTACCTTTTGACCAGTATTTTCCCCTCTAGAAACATACCCAAAAGATACCCTGGGAGAAACACACAAACATATGCCTAAGACTAATATTGTGATTCGTGTCATAATTGCAAAAGACTGGGAACAACCCAAAGGCCTGTCAAATGGGGACAAATTAAATAAAATATGGTGTATGTACACGATGGAGTCTTATACAACCGTAAACAGAAATGAAGAATATTTCCATAGACTGCTGCAGTTTGACTTTTAGGACATATTGTTAAATGAAAACCCCAAGATGGATGACTGTATAGTATGTTACTATGTACTGGAAAGACATCTACAATACAAAAATTACAAGTGTTTGCTCATATGTTAAATGGAAAGATAAAATACACATTTTTGCAAAATTGCCTACCGGAGAATAGAGGGGTAAGCTGATGAGGACAGACACAGAAGCTGGCCTTCTCTGAACATACATTGTCCTACAGGTCTGTCTTAGGATCCATGTAAATAATAACATCCAAAAAATCAACTAAAGAGCAGATGTTAAAAATCTAAAGCAAAATGAAGTAAATTGTGCATCATATTGGTGCTAGGTCATCATAAAAAAAGAAAAACGATAAAAAGTTTAATCTGATTAAAGTTGTAAATAAGAATATCAGCAAATGGGATCCAGTGATATATGGGAAGGACAATATGTCAGGACCAAGTTGTTTTCCTTCCAAGAATTCATCACAACAATTAAAGATGGAAAAAATCTAAAATCATCTCATAAATGCTTTAAAAGAACTTATAAATTTAATACTAATTTATAATAAAAAATTTATTACAAACATTTTATTAACATCACAAAGATATTTTATCACAAAAATTTTACTAGTAAACTGGTAAGAGAA
The DNA here is from genome assembly GCF_042477335.2 of Ovis canadensis. Classification (NCBI taxonomy): domain Eukaryota; kingdom Metazoa; phylum Chordata; class Mammalia; order Artiodactyla; family Bovidae; genus Ovis; species Ovis canadensis. Next base: position 3,386,089 of record NC_091245.1, read on the forward strand.
GAGACCTTTAGTAATATAATAGACAACATCTACAAAAAAGCTATATCAAACATTACAGTTAACAGCGAGATACTGAAAGTTTTGCAATATTGAAAACATGGGAAAAAGAAAAAGATGCTTGCTATCTCTACTTTTGCTCAACAGTGTGCTGACGGTCCAAGTCTTAACTCATTAAATATGCAGGAATATATTCTCACTGAGAATAAAACAAAAAATAGTAGGTATGATGTTTGGAAATAGAGAAATTAAACCCTTACAATTTGCAGATGGCTGATGTATATTTAGGGAAAAAACATCCTGTGAACTCTAAACAAACAGAATCAACAGGCAAATTTAGCAAAATCACTAAGTGCTCTAAATCACTAAATAAACAAAATGTACAAGCCACTAGAATTTTAAATAAAGACAGCATGACTCACAGTAGCATTTAAATCCTACCATACCTGGAAAGAACTTCGTGAAAGCGGTCAAACAAAACCTAAATAGGTGGAAAGACGCACCATGTTCCTCGATTAGAAGACTCAACATTTGAAGAAGTCAGCTCTTTGATCTACAGATTCAGCATAATCCTAGTCAAACCCCCAACATGACTTTGATGAGAAACTTAAGATGATTTTTTAATGTATGTGGATATGCAAAGTGCCATGAATAATCAAGATAACACTGAACAATAAAATTGGAGGACTTTGTGGTTCAGCTGGTTAAGAATCCGCCTGCAATGCTGGAGATCTGGCTTTGATCCCTGGGTTGGGAAGATCCCCTGGAGAAGGGAAAGGCTGCCCACTCCAGTGTTCTGGCCTGGAGAGCTCCATGGACTGTATAATCGATGGGGTCGCAAAGAGCCGGACACGCCTGAGCGACTCTCTTTCACCAGAGATATGTTAGTGTGTTAGTCGCTCAGTTGTGCCCACCTCTTTGCGACCCCATGAACTGTATTCCGCCAGACTCCTCTGTCCATGGGCTCTTCCAGACAAGAACACTGGAGTGGGCTGGCATTTCCTAATACCAGGCACACTGAAGCTGCAGTGCTTCGTGCAGGCATACTGGCACTGCTGCTGCTGCTGCTGCTAAGTCGTGTCATTCGTGTCCGACTCTGTGCCACCCCATAGACGGCAGCCCACCAGGCTCCCCCGTCCCTGGGATTCTCCAGGCAAGAACACTGGAGTGGGTGGCCATTTCCTTCTCCAATGCATGAAAGTGAAAAGTGAAAGTGAAGTCGCTCAATCGTGTCCAACTCTTTACGACCCCATGGATGGCAGCCCACCAGGCTCCTCTGTCCATGGGAGTTTCCAGGCAAGAGTGCTGGAGTGGGGTGCCATCGCCTCTCTGTGTATTGGCACAAGGAAGGGGGAAAAAAGACCAGTGGACATAACAAAGAGTCCAGGCAGAGACTGATGCACACACAGACCCTTGATTTAGGATGCAGGTCACCCACATAGCAATGGCAAAGGCTTCTCTTTTAAATAAAGCTGGTCAGTTAGATACTCATATAGAGAAAGAGTAATCTGGACCTATACCTCACACCATACAAAGGCATGAATTCTGGGTAGACTGTAGGTCAAAATGTGAAATCAGAAAATCCTTTAGACAATGTCATAAGGAAATGTGTTCATATATTTGTGATAGACAAATGCTTCCTACACAGCACACAGAGTATACTAAGCAGAGAAGAGAAGATTTATTGATTGAACAATGCTAAAACCGACTGCTTTTGTTCATCAAAAAGAAAAATTAAGCATAAAAAGCCAAATCACACAATATGAGGGAAAATATTTTAAATATAAATAATTGATGAAGGTCTTGAATCCAGGAAACATTTTTTTAAGCTCCTATAAATCAGTAAGATAAAGACAACCCAATTTTTTAAATGGGAAGAGACTTAGATGAGACACACCCCAAAAGAGGAAAGCCAAGGGTCCAGTAAGGATTCCCCTGTGGCTCAGACAGTAAAGAATCTGCCTGCAAAGTGGGAGACCTGGGTTCTATCCCTGGGTCAGGAAGATCCCCTAGGGAAGGGAACGGCTACCCACTCCAATAGTCTTGCCTGGGAAATCCCATGGACAGAGGAGCCTGGTGGGCTACAGTCCATGGGGTCGCCAAGAGTCAAACATAACTGAGCGACTTCACTTTCACTTTCACTTCCAACTCCAGTAAGCATGAGAACCGGTGCTCATTTCCCTCAATTATCAAGGATATAAACATTTATATACCAATAGGATAACACAAAATAGTCACCAGAATCCCTAAATCTAAAAGGAGAAAACAAGGTGTCAGTGAAGACGGGGAAAGACTGGAGCTCTCAGCCACTGCTGGGAGGAGCATAAACGGAACAGTCCTCTTGAAATACTACTTGGCATTATCTGCTGTACACTTCAGGCTTCCCAGCTGGCTCAGCAGTAACGAATCCACCTGCCAATGCAGGAGACCTGGGTTTGATCCCTGGGTTGGGAAGATCCCCTAGAGAAGGAAATGGCAACCCACCCCAGTATTCTTGCCTGGAGAATCCCATAGACAGAGGAGCCTGGTGGGTTGGACACACAAAAGAGTCGGACACAGCGTAGCAACTAAGCAACAATAGCCTCAACATTGTACACTTATTCTGTGCCTAGCAATCCTGCTCGAGGTGCAGGCCCGACAGAAATGAATGCACATAGCCACAGGAAGGCATACAAAAACGTTTATACCAGATTCGTTCCAAATAGCCCCAGACTGAAAGCAAACCACAGCTCTATCGCATCACTGAACCAATCAATAAATGGAGATATTTCTTTACAGGGGAATATCTACTACACAGCAAAGGGTATGACTGAACACTGCTTCCTGTACCAACATGCAGAGCGCTCACAAAGCTGGGCAAAGAAGCCAGGTGTGAGAAGCAGGGACGGTAGGGTTCCTCTCTTCCTGGCCCAGGGATCGAATCTGGGTCTCCTGCGCTGCAGGCAGATTCTTTACCGTCTAAGCCTCCAGGGAAGCCATACAACAGCAAACACGGGTGTAACTGAAAGTGGCTTTAGAAGTCAGGATGGCAGTGACCTCTGGGGAGGGAAACGGCAGAAATGAGTGGGAGGTGCCTGAGGGGTTTCCTGGACTCTGGGGTGTCCTGTGTGCTCATCTGGGGGTGGTTACAGGGATACGTTCATCTTGAAAACAGCCTTTGAACTGTATACAGAAGAATCGTGCACTTTGTAAAAAATGTTTAATCAAAACAAAAAGGAACACTCCTACATTTACAGCAGTGTTACCCACAGTAGCTGAAACAGGGAAGCTGCCCAAATGGATAAGCAAAATGCGGTCCATCCATACAGTGGAATATCAATCAGTCTTTAAAAGGAAGGAAATTCGGACACAGGCTACAACATAGATGAGCCTCGAGGACGTGACGCTCAGTGAAATAAGCTGTCACCAAGAGACAAACGCTGTATGGCTTCACTTACGTGAGTACCTAGACGAGTCAGACTCGCAGACACAGAAGGTGGAATGGTAGTCGCCAGGGCCCGGGGGAGGGCGAAGGGGAGCTCTCGTTTAACAGGTGTGAAGTTTCAGTGTCCCTAGATGAAGACAGCCCTGGAGATGGATGGTGGTGATAGGCACACAGCAGTGAGGGCACTTCACATTCAGCAACATGGGACTGAACGCTGCTTTCCATACAAAGTTAAAAGCACGCTGGATTTCCTTCCTGACCACTTGCCCAGTCCCCATCTCTTTGAGAGGCATAAGCTTCATCTGAATTATTTCATCTGATTGATCACTGTCATCTATAACTTGATTGCTGCTTCTGCCTCAGGGTATCCTCTGGAAAGGTGTATGGATTCATTACCTATCCTAATGTATTGTCTATGGATTGTAGGATAAAGTCAAGCATGTAACTGCCGACAGTTTCTAAGCTGACCTGTCATTATACCTAGAAATGTCTCTTAATAGTAGGCTTCCCTGGTGGCTCAGATGGTAAAGAATCTGCCTGCAATTCAGGAGACCCACGTTCAATTCCTGGGTTGGGAATATCCCATGGAGAAGGAAATGGCAGTCCCTTCTAGTATTCTTGCCTGAAGAATTCCGTGGACAGAGGAGCCTGGCAGGCTCCAGTCCACGAGGTCGCAAAGAGTCAGACACGACTGAGCGACTATCGCTCACATTAATGTTACTGAACCCTACTTAAAATGATTAAGATGGGAAATGTTACGCTGCGTATTTTATAACAATAAAAAGATTGAAGGAAAGCTGCAATAACAAAAGGGAAACCCTCTGTGTGTCCAGCAATGATGGAAGCATTACACGATTCTCGTCACAACTGAGCCACCGCTGCTTGACCAGGAAGGATCCCTACACAAAGCGCCTCTGGGGGTGGGGTGGGGGAAGCCAGGTCACACAGCTCCTTCTCTTCACTCCAGTGTCGAATGGCCACTTCCTGGGGACAGCTGAAAGGATCAGCAGATCGGGTCTGAGTGATTGTATCTGGCTCTCCTGCACAAGCTATTTCAGATCCCGCTCCTTTCGTTTCTCCTGACTTAGGCATGCTCTCAGAGGCTTTTCGAAGCTTTCAGAACATCTAGGGCACAACTGGCTTATGCTCAATACCCGGCCAGCACATGCGGACGCAGCTGCCAACCCCTTTGCTCCAGGCGCTCAGGCGCAGAGCCACCAGCCCCCTGGGGGGGAGGAGTGTGAGTGATCACACACCTCGGCAGAGCCTGTGAGCCTCTGAGACATTAGACGGCCTCGGATTCAATCACAGATGATTGAACTATGACTACAGCCCCAGAGGAAAGCAACCTGTTCAAAGGCCACCAAGAGGTTGCAAAGCAGAAAACAGCAGATTCCATGTCCTCCGACCTAGAATTCAGGGCTCTCCCCCCACTTTCAGGGCAGAGTGGATTCACACAATGCTGGAGAGGACGGACGTCAGCTGTCAGGACTCGCTAGCCCTGAAGATGCTCAGATGCCTGTAAGGGGATGGCGTCTGCATGAGCAGAGGGCATCTCTAATGCCACCACTTGTATTCATTCAGCCTGCCGTTTTATTTTTTATTGGCACCTAGCAAATCTCCCCAAATCTGTCAGCTCAGAGCACTCCAACTGGCTGTCGGTCACTCGCTCAGTCGTGTCCGACTCTGCCACCCCACGGACTGCAGCACGCCAGGTTTGCCTGTCTTTCACTATCTCCCAGAGTTTGCTCAGATTCATGTCTATCAAGTCGGTGATGCCACCCAACCATCTCATCCTCTGCCACCACCTTCTCCTGCCCTCAATCTTTCCCAGAATGAGGGTCTTTTCCAGTGAGTCAGCTCCTCACATCAGGTGGCCAAAGTATTGGAGCTTCAGTGTCAGTCCTTCCAGTGAATTTTCAGGGTTGGTTTCCTTTAAGATTAACTGCTTTGATCTCCTTGCAGTCCAAGGGACTCTCACGAGTCTTCTTCAGCACCACAGTTCAAAACATCAATTCTTTGGTGCTCAGCCTTCTTTAGGGTCCAGCTATCACATCTGTACATGACTACTGGAAAAACCATAGTTTTGATTAGATGGACCTTTGTTGGCAAAATAATGTCTCTGCTTTTTAATATGCCGTCTAGGTTTGTTATAGCTTTCCTTCCAAGGAGCAAGAATCTTTTAATTTCCAGTCTGTAGTCGCCACCAGCAGTGATTCCGGAGACCAAGGAAAGAAGACCTGTCTCTCCTTCCACTGTTTCCCCATCTATTTGCCATGAGGTGATGGGGCAAGATGCCACGATCTTAGTTTTTTGAATGCTGAGTTTTAAGTCAGCTTTTTCACTCTCCTCTTTCACTTTCATCAAGAGGCTCTTTACTTCCTCTTCGATTTCTGATTTTCTGATGAGGTGTCATCTGCATATCTGAGGCTGTTGACATTTCTCTTGGCAATCTTGATTCCAGTTTGTGATTCATTCAGCCTGGCATTTCCCATGATGTACTCTGCATAGAAGCTAAATAAGCAGGGTCACAATACACAGCCTTGTCATACTCCTTTCCCAATCTGGAACCAGTCTGTTGTTCCATGTCCAGTTCTAACTGTTGCTTCTCGACCTGCATACAGGTTTCTCAGGAGGCAGGTAAGGGAGTCTGGTACTCCCATCTCTTTCGGAACTTTGACAGTTTGTTGTGATCCACACACTTCTGTTTACTGGCTCACATTCTGTACAGTAGAGACAGAGAGGTCCGTACACACCATGACTGGGAACCCAGGCACTGGCTGGGCTGTGTTCTCATCTGGGGGCTCTACTGGGGAAGAATCCACTTTTGAGCTCGTTCAGGCTGCTGGCTGAATTCAGTTCCTTGTGGCTGTAGGTTGAGGTCCCTGCTTTCTCACTGACTGAGAGCCAGGAGCAGCTCCTGGAGGCAAACCACACCTTTTCCACGTGGCACCTTCCAGCGTATATGGAATTCCTCTCGCGCTCCAGTGCTCTCACTTGTGTCTCTGGCCTCTAGAACCTTCAGAGTCATGTGGCTAGGTCAGGTCCACACAATAGTCTCTCCTTCTTAAAGTCAGCTGTGCCTTTAACAGCCTAATCATGCGAGTGAAACCCTTTATATTCACACATTACAAAAAGGAGATCCAACTGGTCCATCCTAAAGGAAATCAATCCTGAATATTCACTGGAAGGACTGATGCTGAAGCTGAAGCTCCAATACTTGGGCCACCTAATATGATGAGCCAATTCAATGGAAAAGACCCTGATGCTGGGAAAGATTGAAGGCAGAAGAGGGTGACAGAGGATGAGATGGTAGGATGGCATCACTGGCTCAATGGACATGAACTTGGGCAAACTCCTGGAGAAGGTGAGGGACAGGGTCTCAAAGAGTCAGACAAGACTTGGGAGGCTGAACAGCAACACCACTGCACAGGGCGTGCACATCAGGATGCAATTCAGGGGCTGTCTTACATGTCCGCCCAAGGTGCTGTCCCAAAGCCCCAGAAAGCCAAAACACTAGTCCATGGACATCACACCTCATAGCTACAGACACTGTTAGCTGGGAAAGGCCCAGGAAGTCTGACCTGAGGCCAGCCCCACAGGTCTCCCCGTCATGGTGAGTTTGACCTTGAATCTAGCTGAGGAAAGCAGCTCTGGTTTAGTCAAAGCATAACCAGCTCCCTGCTCTGCCTTCTGGGTTGGACTCAATTTTTTTTTAGCATTTCAGCTTTTTCCTCCACCTGCAAGAACCCTGTGGAAATTATTCCTAATGGTCCATGAAAAGATCAAGGACCAACCAGACTCAAATGTCTTCAGTTGCCATGTTCTAATTTATTGGCAATATGTTCACTAATGCTTTCCTGATTATTTCCTGGGTAGGCTGCTTTACCAGATGAAAAATGGCCAAAGACAGTTATTAATTAAATGAAAAGGCAGCAACCAAATGTGAAGATCTCAAACTCTTTTATTTTAAAGTATCTTTTTCTTTTTTCAAAAGAAGCACTGGGTAGAAGAAAAAATGGTCATACCTTTTAGCTTACAAATATATGTTCAACATCCATATGCAACTAACTTCTGGTTTCATTTCCTATCAAACGAGTCTTTGAACTTGTTTTCCTTCTAAAATCATCCCAAATAAACTTGAATTAACTAGTGAGTCAGGCTGCTTTTGTTAAAGAAACACTGTGGAGAGAAAATTGAGTCCCTTTTCAAAGTTGAAGAGGAAACAGTGGTGAAAGAATAATTTATAAAGTGCATGGCGCTGCTAAACTGCTGAGCTCATCTTGTCTCTTTGAGACAGTGCTTTGTAGAGGCAAAAAGAGACCAGAGGATGTTCTGATACAACCTCTTTGTCTTGCAGATAAAGAAACTGAGACGGCAGCCTGAAGTGACCTTCTCAAAGTCCCACAGATGGCTCGTGGCTAGCCCCGAGAGTCCAGATTCTCAGAGGCTCTTCCTATAGCTAGGTCATCTCTCTGATTCCTAAAACAGGGCCAAGGAGCCACCCTAACATGCCTCCAACACACTTATGGTTTCATGCAGAGGATGTTGCTAACGGAAATGCAAAATGACGTAAATTAGGCAGATTCTCATGTGTTACTGTTTTGAGCAGAGACAGAACATCTGTCTTCACTTTGCCCCTTGCAGGAGAATCTTCTGCGTGAGCTGCTTTGGATCCATCCTGATGGTCCTTTGTGGGGTGGGCCAGGCAGTGAGAGGGGGGATGAAGCAACGCACCTCACAGTTAGCAGCCAGCTCCTAGAGCCCTCACTCCAGAGTCCGATGGCCATCACTTTGGGGAAGGTCTGATGGGTGTCCAAAATGACTTCCCACTTCATTTCATGCCATTTCATTCCTTTTATCCTTAAAACTTGCAATCTCTCTTATCAAAGATTCAGTAGTAGTTTAATAAGCTATTCAAAACTATTTTTCTTATTAATAAAGGACATTTTGAAGTTTAAAGATGCTTTGCAAAAAATCCATTTAAGTGTGATGGATATATTGGCATAAAGCACAGATAGTACTTTTATGTACAAAAAAATTGAAAAATGATTTTAAAAGCTTATGAGTTTTGGAATCAAGAACTTTTTAAACTGAAGTATAGTTAATTTACAATGCATTAGCTTCAAGTGCACAGTAAAGTGATTCACACACACACACATATATATATATACACATATTCTTTTCCAGATTATTTTCTATTATGGCTTATTACAAGATATTGAGTATAGTTCCTTGTGCTATTCAGTAGGTCCTTGCTGGAAATAAGAACTTTAAACACAGAGCCTGACAATCTTGGCACCACTGACATATGAAGCCAGATAGCTTTGTGTATCTGCCTGTCTTATGCCCTGGACAAAGTTTGGCATCTTCCCTGGCCTCCACCCACTAGAGGCCAGTAGCACACTCTCTCCCCCTAGTTGGGACAACCAACAATGTTTCCAGATAGTGCCAAACGTCCCTTGGGAGCCAAAATGGCACTGGTCAGTCTCTAGTGGGACATTGGAGGGCATTTCAGATTTGAGTGGGCATTGTACCTATTGTACAGACTCAGGAAGCCCTCAAAGGTAGTTTTACAGTAAATCAATATTCAGCATCACCAATACATGGCTAAATTCAATTTAAAGAACTTCTAACAGGCAGTGATGCCCAAGGAAATCAAGCATCACTTGTCAACAGAGTATCAGCGAGGGAGGAGGATCAAGAAACTCTGGTCCAGACTGATGCGGAGAGAGGTTGCTGAGAGCAGGCGGAAGCGGGCCAGGAGGGCACTCAGCCATCTCAGCTCAGTAGACAGGCATCAGCGTGTTTAAAAAAGGTACTTATCTGTAAAACGTTTACTTCTTCAAGCTCAAATTTCCATCAGTTAACTTTTTTAGACTGATTAAAGTGATAACATCACATTGTGGAAAATTTGGAAAGCATATAACAAGTACAAAGAGACACAAAGCAATCACCCTCAATTTGACCAAAAGAAAGCGCTCTTAGCAACAGAAACACGAGTGTTTCTGCCCAAACAGTATTCTATGCATATTTTTTCACTTTTGAACTCACTTGTTTTGCTTTAAAATTCTATATGCAGGAGTTTTCCTCCTTCCAAGAAAAGTCATTGGAAGAAAATATATCATAATTTAATTAACCGTCCTCCCATTGTTGGGATTTTATAAACATCACTAAAATAAAGCAGTCTTTATCCTTGATAAGTGTGTCTCACATTTGTCACGTAATTAGCTCAGCACCTAGCTCAATTCATAGTAAGTGCTCAGGGAACAAGCCCTTGTCACTGTATTGTTGAGTTGCTTTCCCGAAAAGTTAAGCTCTCACCAACAGCATCTCATAAAAGCTTCATCAGCATTAAATACTACTGTCTCTTCATTTGTCTGCAATTTATTTCGTGAAAATTAAACTCCTCGTTATCTTAGTTTGCACTTCCTGATCACCAATGAGGTTGAATACTTAGGTTGTTTATTAAATATTTTCATATTAGATGATCTGCTTATGATTTTGTTCTGAATTTAGTTCTTATTTTGAACTTAGTTCTTATTTACTTGCATGAGCCCTTCTCTTAATAAGGATTTTAGACATTAACCTTTGACTTTTACTGACATCTATTTCCTTATGTTTTTTTAATTACAAAATTAGACACAAAGTTGCATGAAGGGAAACTCCCAGGTTAGGTGAACTTTTTAATAAAAATAATAAAACCTTTGAAAAAATCTACTGCCATAAAACACAGTTGCCAGGACCAAATGATGGCAGAATTCAGACCTAATGAAATGAGGAAATGAAAAAATTTGAAAAGGAATTTAAAATTATATTGTTAGAACTGTTAAATTCTTTTTACTTTTTTTCTAACTTTATTATTATTTTTTTTTACTTTATTTTACTTTATAATACTGTATTGGTTTTGCCATACATTGACATGAATCCACCACGGGTGTACATGCGTTCCCAATTTACAGAAACAGAAAGAATAACAACTGTTAAGTGAGAATAGAAATCTCAGGATTCAGAAGGATCCATTTGGAAACCATGAAACTGAACAACATTGAAATAAAAAAGTCACTAAATGGCTTACATTACTTTAAAAGATAGAACAAAACAGAGGATCAGTGACTTAGAAAACAGAACTAAGGATAGTGTTCAGAATGAAGTACAGAGAAATGAAAAGTCACATCAGAGATAGGAAGCACTGGTTAAATCAAAGTTACACATAACAGAAGTTCCAGAAGCAGAAAAAGAAAACTGATGACTCAAACACTTCAGCAGTAACAGCACAGAATTACCCATAATTGAAGACACATATGAGTCAAGCTGGAATCAAGATTGCTGGAAGAAATATCAATCACCTCAGATATGCAGATGACACCACCCTTATGGCAGAAAGTGAAGAGGAACTAAAAAGCCTCTTGATGAAAGTGAAAGAGGAGAGTGAAAAAGTTGGCTTAAAGCTCAACATTCAGAAAACAAAGATCATGGCATCCGGTCCCATCACTTCATGGCAAATAGATGGGGAAACAGTGGAAACAATGTCAGACTTTATATTTTTGGGCTCCAAAATCACTGCAGATGGTGACTGCAGCCATGAAATTAAAAGACGCTTACTCCTTGGAAGAAAAGTTATGACCAACCTAGATAGCATATTCAAAAGCAAAGACATTACTTTGCCGACTAAGGTCTGTCTAGTCAAGGCTACGGTTTTTCCAGTAGTCATGTATGGATGTGAAAGTTGGACTGTGAAGAAGGCTGAGCATCAAAGAATTGATGCTTTTGAACAGTGGTGTTGGAGAAGACTCTTGAGAGTCCCTTGGACTGCAAGGAGGTCCAACCAGTCCATTCTGAAGATCAGCCCTGGGTGTTCTTTGGAAGGAATGATGCTAAAGCTGAAGCTCCAGTACTTTGGCCACCTCACACAAAGAGTTGACTCATTGGAAAAGACTCTGATGCTGGGAGGGATTGGGGGCAGGAGGAGAAGGGGACAACCGAGGATGAGATGGCTGGATGGCATCACCGACTCGATGGACGTGAGTCTGAGTGAACTCTGGGAGTTGGTAATGGACAGGGAGGCCTGGTGTGCCATGATTCATGGGGTCGCAAAGAGTCGGACACGACTGAGTTACTGAACTGAACTGAACTGATGAGTCCTCATATTGAGGTTCACTGAGAGACGAGGATTAAACGTTTACAAAGGAGTCCAGTCACAGGCATGTATGAGAAACATCAGGGAAAAATAAAATACTTAAAACATCAAAGAAAAATGACAGATGAGCAGCAGAGTTTTCATCAACATAAACAGGTGTGAATGCCTTGAAGTAATAGTTTCAAGGGCTAAGGAAAAATAACCACCAACCTAGAATTCAAAGAAACTGTACAGGTATATTTAGACACAACCATTATTATACTTGGCTTCCCTGGTGGCTCAGCTGGTAAAGAATCCGTCTGCAATGCAGGAGACCCCCATTAAATTCCTGGGTATTATAAGTATTATTATGCTTATACCAATGGTTTCCAAGTTTGTCTGCATATTGGAATCACCTTGGAAGTTCCACAGAAGCTTAGGTCCATGTCCCACTCCTAGGAATTATGACTTAGTTGAGCTAGGGTTTGGCCTGGGTTTGGGGATTTTTCTAATGTGCATGTTTTTCTAATGTGCCAGCAATTGTCAAACTCTTAGAATCACTGGTACAGACTCTTGAATTAAGTACTGAAGTATGAACTTTAACAAAAGTGAACCCCAAAACAATAAAAAGTGTTATAAAATACAGTCGGCAAAGAATCAGCAAAATGTGATAGCCAGTTAAATAATACAGTAAACAATCCAAGGGCTTCCCAGCTGGGAAAGAATCAGCCTGCAGTGCAGGAGACCGGGGTTCAATCCCTGGGTTGGGAGGATCCCCTGGAGAAGGAGAGTGGGAATACCCACTCCAGTATTCTGGCCTGGAGAATTCCATGGGCAGAGGAACCTGGCCGACTACAGTCCAAGGGGTAGCAAAGAGTCGGACATGACTGAGCAACTTTCACTTAAACAATCAATATTGGATCTTCCTTATAAAATATAGCAATAATAGTGAAAACCATGTTTATTTTTAAAATGCCAGGAACTAAAATTCTAAGTAATAAGTGGAAAAGAAAGTAGCAAGTTCAGAGGGAAGTTAATGTGTTTCTAGATTCTCATCTTCTTTGTGAAGAGAGTTTAGAGTTAATTATAAAATTCATTTGAAAATATAAAGCTAAATCACTTGTTTAAAAGTTCCAGGTGACCATTTGAAGAACAGACACAATATGTTTTAACTTTCAAATTGTGGAACAGGGAAATAAAGAAAATGTTCAGTTTAACAAAATCACTCAAGAGGAAAAAAAAACAAGGAAAATAATGTTAAATAACAAGCAGAACAACAATTCTGGAAAGAATTTCAAATGAATCTGTAACCATGATAAATGCAAATAAATTAGAAATCACTTTTCTAAAAACAGATTTTTTTTTTAACCAGATAGACCCTAAAATTGAAGTTTTGAGTAGATACCAAGATAGGATGTGAAAATCCTAAATAAAGCGGCAGACTCACAAAGGAACTGTCTGGGGACCAGTCCGCTGCCTTTGAGTTCACACACCCTCAGGAATATCGTGAGGACTGGAAGATCAAGAGAGCTCAATTTGCGGAGCGTGGTGTTGGTGAAACTGGTGCTTACACCTCGAGCCTTCCTGAACCCCTAGTACGGGCTCGACTGCAGCCCTTGGAGAGCCTGCCGCATGTGCGATGCTGTGAGCAGACACCCTGGACCAGAGGCGGAGGTTCTGGTCAGCTGCTTCAGCAGGTGCGTGCAGAGAGGGCCACTATGCGGTGACCGCAGGTACAGCCTCGTGTCGCTAGGAGAACACGTTCCCCCATGCCAGCTGTGGGCCATGCAAAACGGGGGGAGCTGTGATGGGGGGAGACAGGCCGGAAACGGACACACGTGTGCACATATGCACACACAGACAAGTTTAGGTTCTGCCGCAGAGGGCCATCTGGGGCATCTGAGGACCTTGAGCAGCAGACGCGCAAAGTGCAGCACAGGGGCACAGCGAGGGTGTGAGCAACCCCGAAGCCCCCAGAAGGCCTGCCGGAGCCCGCGCAAAACCCGCTGGGCCCGCCAGGCAGAAACACTCCCCTCACCCCTCTGTCCTCCAGCTGCTCCAAGGGTGGCGCCCGTCTAAAGGCCGGCACTCACCAGCCACAAGACTCCGCTTGAGGGGCAGTAAGTGAATACGAACGTTCTGATGGACAGCACAGCCTCACTGGGTTGATTTCTGAGTTGAGAGGCGATGCAGGACTTCAGGTGGCAACCTGGAAGTCAGAGGTGAGACAGGAGCTGCCCAAGCCCACAGCTGTATAAGAGGGTCACCAGTGAACACACTTTTAAAGAGACAGGGAACAAAAATAAAGTCTTGCTTTAATCACAGCATAATCTGTGTTTGCTCTACATAGTAGTCCCACAATATCCAGCTACATACGCCCTACGAAGAAACACCAAACTCAAGAAAACAGAGATGCTGCAGTAAAGAGCTGGGACACGGCAGACAATTGCCAGACAAAGGAAACCTTGAATGGCTTTATGGCTATTAGGCAAAAGATCCTAAGAAAAAACCTTTGTCGTGAACTAAAATATCATTTTTAATAAGAAAAGCAATCAATTTCTAAGATTGGTAATCATTAACACATATACACACGCATCTCATAAGATAGCCTCAACATACACAAAGCAAAATTGACAGAAATATAAGAAGCTGACAAATCTAAAATTGAAGATTTTATGATCTTCAATAAACAGAAGACACTTGCCATTGTGGCTTAGCACAATACACACTTCTCTCACTAACAAATAAATCAAACTTTCAAAATATCAGCAAAAATAGAAAACATTAACTACCATAATTGATGGTATCAATATTATAAATGAGAGTATCTTATCTATCTATGAGATATAGATAGATAGATAGAGATGGAGAGAGAAAGACAGAGAGGGGCAGAGAGGGAGAGGTCTCCCAGAACCCAGACAAACCCAGGCTACACATTCTTTTCAAACACATAAAATATGTTTTTAAAATTTGGATACATACATAATGGATCACAAAGGAAGTCTTGAAAAATACCAAAGATCTGAAAACATGTGGTCCACAACAAGTTTAGGAATAAAATTTTAAAGTCAGTTAAAATGCACCCAACCCATACACTTGGAAATGAATAACACTTTCAAGTAATTCATGGGTCTGGAAGAAATTGCAATGGAGATTATGAATACTGAGAACTGAACAACGACAAAAGAACCGCACACAAAAATCTGTGGAAAGTAGATGAAGGGGGATGTTAGAAAGAACCCGTAATACTAGAAAGCAGAGCGGTTTTCATTAATGAGCTAGAAATGCAATGGGAGAATTCAGATACTACAGGGTAAAAACCAACGTAAAACCAAAAGATAAATAATAAAGATCAAAATTATGGAAATAGTAAATAAAGAAACAGCGGGGAGAAACAAATCAAAAGATTCTTTATAAAGGACTAATCAAAATATAAATTTTTTCTTGATAATTATTAATCAAGACAAAGAAGGAGGAGAGTGAAAAAGTTGGCTTAAAGCTCAACAGTCAGAAAACTAAGACCATGTCCTCCAGTCCCATCACTTTATGGCAAATAGATGGGGAAACAGTGGAAACAGTGTCAGATTTGTTTTGGGGGGGCTCCAAAATCACTGCAGATGGTGACTGCAGCCATGAAATTAAAAAACGCTACTCCTTGGCAGGAAAGTTATGACCAACCTAGACAGCATATTGAAAAGCAGAAACATTACTTTACCAACAAAGGTCCATATAGTCAAGGCTATGGTTTTCCAGTAGTCATGTATGGATGTGAGAGTTGGACTATAAAGAAAGCTGAGCAACGAAGAATTGATGCTTGTGAACTGTGGTGTTGGAGAAGACTCTTGAGAGTCCCTTGGACTGCAAGGAGATCCAACCAGTCCATCCTAAAGGAGATCAGTCCTGGGTGTTCGTTGGAAGGACTGATGCTGAAGCTGAAACCCCAATCCTTTGGCCATCTGATTCGAAGAACTGACTCATTTGAAAAGACCCTGATGCTGGGAAAGATTAAAGGCAGGAGAAGGGGACGACAGAGGATGAGATGGCTGGATGGCATCACTGGCTCAATGGACATGAGTTTGAGCAAGCTCCGGGAACTGGCAGATGGACGAGGAGGCCTGGTGTGCTGCAGTCCATGTGGTCTCAAAGGGTTGGACGTGACTGAGCGACTGAACTGAACTGATGTGGTAGACAATTTTCCTTAAAAATTAAATTACTGAGACTTCTATTTTAACTGACAATTACTCTAGCCCACAGTCTAGAAAGGAGGAAAGACTCTCTTTGTATAAGGCAAGGATCTCTTTGGTAACGAAACATGATAACGCAGGAAAAAAGAGGAAATTATGAAAAATTCTCTGCACAGCAGAGAAAATAGTCAACAAAACGAAAAGGCAACCTACAGAATGAAAGAAAACATTTGTAAACCACACATATGATAATGGGTTAATATATGCCCCCCAGAAAAATGTATTAGGAGCTCAAATAACCCAATAGCAAAACATCAAATAATCCAGCCGACAGATGGGCAGAAGACCTGAGTAAACATTTTTCCAAAGCAGACATACAAATAGCTGACAGATACATGAAAAGGTGCTCAGCGTCACTAATCAACAGAGAAGTGCAAACCAAAACCGCAATGCGATACCACCTGGCACCTGTTAGAACGGTATTTATCAAAAAAGATGATAAGTGTCCACATGGGTGTGGAGAAAAAGGAGCCCTTGCCCACTGTAGGTGCAAATGTAAATTGGTGCAGCCGCTATGGAAAACCATAGGAAGGGTCCTCAAAAGATTAAAGATAAAACTACCCTATGATCCAGGTATTTCATTCCTGGGCATGTCCAAAGGAAACCAAGTCAGTATCTCAAAGACACATATGTATTCCCAGGTCTATTGCAGCGTCATGAACATTAGCCAAGAAACACCCTAAGTCCTAAGTGTTCTTTGATGGATTAACGGATACAGAAGATGTGATGATAGATAGACAGAGAGACAGATGGATAGAAAATGGATTATTATTCATCCAAGAGAAAGAAGAAAACCCTGCCATTCGTGACAACATGGATGGACTTGGAAGATCTTCTGCTAAGTGAAGTAAGTCAGCTAAAGGGAGGAACGGTAAGATCTCACTTATATGTGGAATCTAAGAAAGAAAAAGTTGGACTTATAGAAACTGAGAGTAGAATAGTGGTTCCCAAGGGCTAGAGGTAGGGGAAATGAAGAGCTGTTCATCCTTCAGAGGGTATAAGCATTCAGTTAAAGATGAGCAAGTTCTGGGAATCTAAAGCTCTTGACACCTCAAAGGTCTAACATCAGCGATGCCTTGGCAACCGTACCACTCAGAGGGGAGGTCACTGAGGGGAGCGCCCTGCCTCTTGTGTAGCCCTCCAAGCCCCTTGGCCTGGGCCCTCTCCCGAAGGGGCTTTGTTCAGGTGCTAGGAATCTGTGCTCTCAGTGAGAAGAATCCTACATGACAAGGCATTCGGAAAATGGAAATTTCAGAGGCCCTAAGAAGATGGCGAAAGATTTGGCAAATCCTTGGGAGGTTCCAGCTGAGTTGGCTGAACGCTGAAAGATGGAGGGACATGTTTGTTTCTTCCAAACTGTTGAGACCAAAGGGCTTTATTCTCCAGCAACGAACTGCTTCCCGGGAAAGCCCCAGATCTCCATGGCACGCATGGGATTTCTGTTCACATTCATAATCATCTTTGGCACCAGCCTGGTGAGATGGTTCCTGTTAAACTTTAATCTCCCGCATGTGGCCTCCTACTTGGCCAAATTTCCAGCTAAAAATAAAATCTGCCTATCGACAAATATTTTAATATTGACTTTGCTGCCTGCGTCCATGCTGGTTACCAGATTAGGTAACCACGTCTAACAGAACGCCATTTGCAACCAAGTGTTAAATCAAGTGACACTCAGTAACATGCGCATCTCTGGAGCTTTTTTTTTTTTTCCAATATGTAAAACGTAATGAACAATCCATTGTGAAGCATCTGCATTACGAATGGAGACCAGGGCCATTCTGAGCTGGAAATGAGGGACCTCCTTGCTTCTCCACCCCAGCTGGTACCTCACCCAGACCGCAGAATGCTACCTCCCGGCAGCCACCCCTCCCTGGGAGCCCCCAATGTAGTGGTCAGCATGACCCCCTGCAGAAACGGCCCCATGCCAGGGACAGCCGGTACAGCTCGTGGGATGAGGACACGCAGGGGCCAATGGCACGCCTCTCTCAATGGTGCCAAGCCCACCCTGTGCTGAGCTCCTGCACTTCTTGAGATTCTCACGGGGGTCCCGTCTGGATGGATCTGGAGTTTCTCAACAGCACTTTCTTTAGACATCCCCACAGGCCGGGTATCTAGAGCAACTGCAGCTGAGGCTCCATCAGCGTCTACTCAATTTTTCTTAAGACTCCGTGCTTATGCTTTGGAGTCGCTCCTTAGAAAAATAACTAGGTGAGGAAACCCTTTCCAAGAAATGGTTTTCCCTCAAACAGTTTTCCCCTTCGATCGCCAAAAACCAGACCCAAAAATCTGCATTCGTTTGCTCGTGTGATCTGTCATCTCTGAAGGCCAAGAGCTGAAACGTTCCCCGTCTGCCAGGGGCGGCAGGGCTGATGACCTCCAGGGAATGGGCGTGCGTGCGTGCTCAGTCACTCAGTCGTGTCCGACTCTTTGTGACCCCCTGGACTGCAGCCCGCCAGTCCATGGAATTTTCCAGGCAAGAGTTACTGGGAGTTCCCCCGAAAACGCTCAGTGAACGAAACCGGGGTGTCCACGTAGTTTCTTGTCGCACTTACTTGGTTTTCTAGAGGGAAGGAAATGAACGCAGTTCAAGTCAGCAGTTTCTCTGCCACAGCGAAGCTCCAGGTAGGGACTCAAAAGTGTAAGAACAGGGTGGTAAGCTAGTAGCGGAGCTCTGTTGGGGGGAGGACAGAAGCCCTCGGGAGGGCAGAACAGAGGTGCTGCGGTGAGGCTGAAGAGGGTGCAGACGGGGTCGGTCAGGGTGCCAAGCCTGGGGCAGTTTCATTTGGTTGTCTGAGGTTTCAGTAAAGTACCTTTTGATTACTTTAGATCAAAAGAACAAGACGTAGGGGGATGAGAGGAGAAATAAAGACACCGCAGTGGTGCAGGGACACAGAAGGGGGAAGGAGTCAGAATCCCTCCAGCACCCTCCGCCCTCGGCCAAGCGGCTGTGGGCCATCCCAGTGGGTGTGAGCTGGGGCCACCTGCCGTCACCACCTGGCCGAGCTCAGAGCAGAGGCGAGGGTCGGAGACCCAGTTGGGACCATGCACCCCAACCCATCACCCAGAGGACGGGCTCCTTGGCTCAGGGGGTGTCCTCTGGGCTCACCCACTAGAGGTCTTTCCTGCCCAGTCTGTTTCCTGGAGAGTGACTCCGCAGGTCTGCAGCTCGCCGTGACCAAGGCTCCCACCGACAGAATGCCTCCCTCCGCCCCACCTCAGCCCTTCGGCCCTGGCTGTTGGTGGCACCCACTGCTGCCAGGCTAGGGGGCTGCCCACCCCAGGGTCCCATCATCAGAGTCTCCTTGTTTGATTCCTTGGTGATGACTTCTGATCTCTTCCGGGAACCTGGTCAGAGGACCTAGGAAGAGACCTGGGGAATAGGATCCAGGGCCAGGGGGCTCACACAACTCACAAGTGCACAGACCACCCTTCGCTGGGGAAAACGTGACCCAGGGAACTCGCCCTAGACAGCAGGGACCACGGTCAGCCAAGCGATCGTTGGATGGAGGCAGCTGGAGATGCAGGCTGGAAGAGAGCAACGCTGCCCTGACACTGTGATGACCACAGGTCCGAAACTCTAGGCCACTTTGCTCCTGGATGGCAGAGGAGCACACTTATGGTTGGTGGAGGAGGGGCAGGGACCCTGGGAATGGTCTGCTCGGGTGCAGAGCCGGTAGCGGAGCTCTGTTGGTGGAGGATTTTAAACTGATATCTCTACTAAGTCCATCTGCTCTGGCAATCACTATGCACCAGCCGTTCTAAATAAGTCAGGGAGGGAGGAAGTGTTCCTCCCGCAGAGCCAGGCTCCCCTGTGCACACGGGCATGGCACACATGCCAGCCACGGCTGCAGGGACAGAGGCAGGCCGCTGGGGCCAGAAGTGTGGGGCACAGGCTCACAGGAAGTTAGGATTATGACCAGCCGCAGAGCAGGGACCACAGCAGCTGTGCATGGCTTCACTTACTTTTTTCTCTTTCATCCTCTGCCTCGCCTACAGCCCACATGCGGGGCATCATGGCTCCAGACGTCAGGTACAGGCTGGGGCATGACTGAGTGGCCTCATCCTGCAAGGACAGCGGCTGATGAGACTCAGCTCCCAGGGAGGGGTGGAGGTTTCTTCATCTGAACAGAGGGCGAGGATGATGCTGAGCAGGTAGGGGCACAGAGACCTGGCTGGCCACTCTCCAGATGATGCCCCACCCAGCAGCCTCCCCGCTGCCTCTGCTGACCGCCCCTCCCGTATCCCTGGGGGCTGCTCTCCCAGCTGCCCTGGTTAAGCCAGTGGAGGAAGAGAGTGAGTGCCCTCCCCACTTTGGTGACGCACCTGCCCCCCTCCATGGCCCAGTCAGCCCTTGGGGGGACATGTAACAGCTCCCCACTGGGGTTTCTGGCTGCCCGGACGTCCCTGGGACTCCCTTCCCGCACTGCAGTCCTCACTGGGTTGAGTCCTGCTTCCTGCCAGGCCCTTGCCTGGCACTGTTCTTCCCAAAAGCCCAGGTGTCGGCCCCAGGGCATCTCCTGGACCCCTAGCCAGCCTGGTGATGCCCACAGGCGCACCGTGGGTTCTGCCACCCCACCCCAGAGCGGGAAGCCCCCAGCTCCTCACCGGGGCGCCACCTGCCTTCTCTCTGGAGCCCATCCTGCCCGCCCCCCACCCAGGCACGAGCACCCCCTCACCACACCTGTGCCATCCCTCCCTGACTTGCGGCTACCCTGGACGCCTCTGTCTCCGTGACCGGAAAGAGTCTCTAGGTCAGGGTCGAAGTGCAGTGTAGACGTCAAGCTGGATCTGCAGGCTTCAGGAGCCCCCGGTCCTTCCCCATCCGCATTTCTGCTGGAGGAGCCTGGGACCTCTTGTTAGGTTCTACCTGCAACAAAATAGGAAGAACACTGTCCAGGGGCCGGTCTTCAGGTACGTCTGTGTTTGCAGAGCCACACGATGCCTTGACACCCACATGTTTTCAGTAGAAGTTTTTAATTAGACAGGGGAGAGTTTTTTGTCATGAAGTTCAAAGGACATGGTAGGACATCAGAGGGCTCCCCTCTTCAGAAACTGGTTGGCACAAGAGAAAAGACACTCATCCTGACATAGGGGAGAATCAGCTCCCCGTCCCCCACCGTGACGGGGTGATTCCGGAAACCAGTCCTGAATACACATGGGAAGGACTGACGCTGAAGCAGATGCTCCAGTCCTTTGGCCACCTGCTGTGAAGAGCTGACTCATTTGAAAAGACACACCCTGATGCTGGGAAAGATTGAGGGAAGGCGGGAGGAGAAGGGGATGACAGAGGATGAGATGGTTGGATGGCATCACCAACTCAATGGACATGAGCTGGAGTGAACTCCGGGAGCTGGTGAAGGACCGGGAAGCCTGGCGTGCTGCAGTCCATGGGGTCGCAACGAGTCAGACACGACTGAGCGACTGAACTGAACCGAACCTGAACATGAAAAGCGGAAACCCAAACCGATTAAAACTATAGAAAGAAACCCAGAAAAAGTACATAAAGCAAAAAGGCATAATGAGATTTAAAGAAACGTAACTAATAACCTCAGGGCGGTAAGATGATTCAGCACCTATGAAACAAGGGCACAGCACTACAAAAAAGGAACTTTTCAAAGCTCCTTAGTGAAACACGATGGCTGTGCTTTACAGTTTCAAGGCAAATAAAAAGTAAAGAGGAATCCCCACGAGGCCCCCACAAGTCACGCCTACTGATGACACAAGAGAGCTGGGTGGCTAGGCTGATTCTGAGCAGTTTGGAGCCTGCTCTTCCTTCTCCTCTGACACTCCTCTCCTTTAGAAAACCGGAAGAAAAATCCAACAGGTACCCTTTGTCCTCAACAGCAACTCAGCACTAGCCAAGGCAGTGGTTTGGAGCGGCCTACATAGAGAGGGAAAAAATGGGGCAAAGGGGGAATGAGAGACAACGCATTCCAGCTTGGCTTCAGAAAGCACTTTGAAATTGTCAGCCAAGGTTGACAAGGATTGATGAGCTGGACCTCTGAACCTGGAGTGGATTCTAAACCAGGGTTTACCACTTCCTAAGCACGTTACCTTGGAGCTTAGGGGAGGGCATCATGGAACCTCTCCAAGACTTGGTGTCTCATCCCTTAAAGAGAGATGCCCCAGTCCTCACCCACCTCCTGGGAATGTTGTAAGGAGGCAATGCCATAACAGACACGCGGGCAGAACCCTCTGCACCCCCAGGCACCAGCCCGGGAGGCTGTCAGGCTTAATGCCTTGCAGCTGGGCTGCCCGTCACCCTGGCCTCCACCCGGCTCCCCCTTCCCATCATTTCACTCCCAGCCTCCTTCCTCTCCTCTGCCTTGATTGCCAGGATGAGGCAGTTACACTTTCCTTCCTTCCAAAGTCAGTTGCAGACTTTAAAGCCCCATTATTTTAAATTACTGAAGATGCTAACGTTTGAAGTTGAAGTTTAAGCCTGTCAGGAAATTTCCCCTTCAAAGTCCCTGAGCCGGTTCAAAAATCCCTCACATGTAATGTTTCCTTGATGGGGTTTCCAAGCCCCTCGGAGCCTGTCTGAAGTGAAACGGTCCACAGTGGGGCCCTTCTGGAGGATATGATGGAGCCCTCGAAACTGTCAGCATTGTCAGTTTGAACCAGGGCGTCACACATCCTCGTCTGAAACATCTGTGCGCTTTCTGAGGAGTCATTGTGAATGCTCACCTCCCAGTTAGCATCGTAAAGTCAAGAATCCAGAGGTTTCCTGAGAGAGCGAAGAGCAGGCAGTGTGGCTTCCCGGAGCAGACACTGGGCACCCCACGGCCTTTCCAGGGCTCTGGGCCTCTGCCCTCCAGGCTCTGACAGCCCGGAATCCAGCCAACGCTGGGGGGCCGCACCTAGGGAAGGCTGCCCAGAAGTCCCATGACTCTTGGACAGCAGCAGAACACTTGCCTCGACAGAGGTTGGAAGGGAGTCATGATCAGTGTCCAAAACTTCTTTACAAAAGGAAAGTTAAATGTTTCACTTAGAAAAAAGGCATGTCAAGTGAACGCAGGTTGGTGGTTGCCAGGGGCTGTGAAATACAGAGTGGGTTTTCCTTTAGAAGGATGGAAGTCTTTCTGAGCTAGAGGCAGGGGCCGAGTGCGCAACACTGTGAATTTGTCCCATGCCACTAAGTTGCTCACTTGAAAATGGTTGCTTTTACATTGTGTAAATTTCACCCAATAAACTGTTTCAAAAGTCGTTTCTCAGTTCTCTGCCCTCTGACTGGCCAGGCTCATCAGCCCTGGGTCAGGGTGGTAGAAGTGTCTGGTGGGCGATGCAGCGAGCAGAGCTCGAATCTGGCACCTTCCAGACTGGGGTCCCCTTCCCACCTCTGCTCTGAAGTCGTTGGATGACCCAGAAGGGTGTCTACCAATGCTGCTTGGTCCAATGAGGCCATAGGATTACTTTTTAATAGTTCATAAGTTTTTCTGGTTTCTAAAGCCATGTAACATAAATATAGTATGTATAATACATAACAAAGACACTTAAAATCATAATTTCACTAAAGACGGCATTTTATATTTTGATATATAGCCTTCTATGCCTTTCACATTTATATGTTGAGGTGCTTTTGGATCTTCATGCTTTTTTTTAACAAATCTCTCCTTTTTCTCCTCTTGTGAGTGAAGTCCTGCAGAAGCTTCGAGATGCCCCTTCCCTCGCTCTTAAGATGTGCACCCCCAGATGGGCGTGAGGACTGGGAAAGGCCTCTGCGTTGCCTGCCATTCAACCTTGCTCTTTAAAATCGCTGCCTTTTCCCACTCCTTCCCTTGTCTTCACAGTTTTGATTGAAACAATACCAGTGTTCAACCTCCTCTGAGGCATCTGTTTATTTTCTCCCCTTTGACTTTCAGAAAGCTGAGCGTATGACTCATTTGTATGTGGTGTGTGTGCGTGTGACTCGTCTGTATGTGGTGTGTGTGTGTGTGTGTGTTAAACAAAGCAGAAGAAAAAGGAAGTGAAGCCTGGAATAATTATCCGTACTTGATTCTCCCACAAATATTTCAGTAAGAAATAAATCTTCTTTCCCTTGACAGGAATTTGCATCTTTGCTCACAAGAGTGTGAATCTGTCCAGAACAACTTCCAGGACAGCTGGCAGCTCCGGGGGTGGGGGGGGGGGGCGGCATGGATTGCAGACCTGCCAGGACCCAGGCCTCCTCCCGGGGTGCGCGCAGAGTGGGCCGGCCCTGCCACCGGGTGCTGCGGAGGGACACTCTCCAGTCCCATCTCTCGGTTCCCCTCTTCCAGCCCCTCCTTGTGGCTCGCCGATGCCTCCTGGCCCACCTTGACCCGAGTGAGGCCATTCATGGTCCGCAACAACCAAGAGGCAGCTGATGGGCACGGTCCCACCCAGTGAGAGACTAAGGTCCACTTCTCTCTGGGGCTGGATATCAGAATGACTGAATGTTGGGAGCCAGAGTGAGGATCTCCGTCCATGGCAAAGGCCATGAGGAAGGAAGCTTGGCATACGCAAAGGCGTGATCAAGCCTCAGGAAACCCCCTGTTCCTGAGCATCTACCCCCAAAACCAGAGTACTTTACGGGGAGCTCTCCTCCATAACCATTTCTCTCAGAGAAGGAGTTAACTTGCAGCTCCAGTTAATAAAAATTCCTGGGCATGACAAGAGTGTTTCAGCTTACAAACTGAAGGTTCTCTGGCCTGCCTGATCAGGCTCGTCCGGCCGCATGTGATTGTTTACAGCCTCCCAACTGTGAGAGGCACGGGATGTTTTAAAACTTTCTAAATACAGACTCTTTTGAGAAGTTAGAAGATTATTAGTACAGTATTAGTAGGTTGATTAGAAATTATATTGGTGAAGGGTTTTTTCATTTGTCCTGCCAATAATTACTGCTAATTCCCTGCCCTGGGTGTGACAAGGATGTCTCAGGTCAAACCTCCCTGCTGACAGACTAGCTTGTGTGACAGCCTCTCAGCCATAAACAGCACAGAGAGTTTGGAGTATTAGCATAGGGCTTTTTTCATTGATGAGTCAATGATTGCCATCAGGCCTCCATATCCTTAGGCACCTGGGAATATATTAATCAATGTATTTGGAATATAGAAAAGGAAATATAGTAGTTTTTTGATGTTAGCAATACTAGACTTTTTGAGTTAATGAATATTCTCTTTTGTTATAGATCACTGTACTTTGTTATAAATCACTATAAATCACTATGCTATGTAACTTTATCACTATCTTAAGACAAAATAGATCTTAAGGGGAACATTGGTGAAGGGTTTACATTTGTTGAGCCAATACTTGCTGCTAAATCTCCATATTCCTGTCCTTATAATGAATATAACTAGCATATAGGAGAAATAAGTATTAACCTTTAAGATTAATCATGTTAAACCTTAGGTTAAGTAAATTCCTTTCTTGATTGTAACTCACTACACCCTCACCCTATAGGAATGCAACTTTATTTGGAGGGTGGCGCCTGATTTAAGAAAAAAATCACCCCTGGAAAAATAAGTTTTCTGGTTAACTGACAGGTATCAGAAAGGGCCATAAAATGTCAGCAGACCTCATGGCTAAAAGATGATGAAACTCATAAGACCTTTGTATAATTTTATATGAAGCACCTGACTGTGACAAGGGTCAGGTCTGCTGACCCCTGCGTGACTCTGTATTCATCCCTATGTATAACAGAAAGGTATATAAACAAACCTGAAAAATAAAGAAATCGGATCAGTTTCTGAAAAGACTGGTTCCCCCATGTCGTTTCTTTCTCGTTCCCCGTTTTCCTGGCTGAATTCCCATCTGAGATGTGGGTACTCACCAAGCCTGCTAATTCTGCCTGGGCTTCTGAGATCGGACCGGGGAGGCCTCAGTGCCTCCTCTCCATTGGGAGAATGGAAAGACACCTGTGGCCTACGTAGGTGGTGATTGGGATTCCACGTAAACCAGTTATTCAGCCTCTTTTCCCCACTAATTCTCCTACCACACTATCTGTTTCTAACCTCCCTCTATATCTGTAATTAAATAAGTTTTTTCCAGGACGCCGACTCCGTCCCCACCTTCGAATCACCCTGGATCCACCGGGGCTGGACCCTGGCAACTGAAACAAAGGGACGGTGAACAGCGGAGCCTAGGCTTCCGGTGAGAGGTCCTGGGCTGGCCACCAGAAGCAGGGCTGGGGTGGGGGTTGCTTGTTCTCCGAACCTGGTGAGGGAAGGGCTGCCAGGCAGAGGCCGTAGGAAACGCTCGCCAAGAAGAAAGTCCTCTTCAAAGAGACCAAGAAGCTCCACCTGCCAAGCTGACGTGGACTGTCCCGTTTCTGCCCCGGGGGTCTTCATCTGCAGCTCCCCATCACTTTCGAGTTTCCTGAAACGGCTCAACGAGCAAGTGAGCACCCTCATTGTCTTCTGAGAGCTCTGCCCAAACCCCAGAGCATCCTCACTGTCTTCTGAGCTCTGCTCTCAAATCCAGAGTTGCTTTTCCTTCTGCTTGGAATAAAAGCCGCACTCTCTGGTGTTGGAGAAGGCTCTTGAGAGTTCCCTGGATTGCAAGGAGATCTGATCAGTCCATCCTAAAGGAACTCAGTCCTGAATACTCATTGGAAGGACTGATGCTGAAGCTGAAGCTCCAGTCCTTTGGCCACCTGATGTGAAGAGCTGACTCATTTGAAAAGACCCTGATGCTGGGAAAGATCGAAGGTGGGAGAAGGGGAAGACAGAGGATGAGATGGTTGGATGGCATCACTGACTCGATGGACATGAGTCTGAGTAAACTCCGGGAGTTGGTGATGGACAGGGAGGCCTGGCGTGCTGCGGCCCATGGGGTCGCAAAGAATTAGACAGGAAGGAAGCGACTTGGCAGTAGCAGCAGCAGCAGCAGGGCGACTGAACTGAACTGACCTGAACTGAGAGGCAGGGCTCGGCTGACTTGCCCGCACTTCCCCTCACCGCCTCACGGTGGCGCTCCACCTGAGCGCCCGCTCTCGGAGGGACCAGCAAGGAGCAAGAGCTGAGCTGTGAGGTCCCGCCTGGTGTCAGCAGGGCTTTAGTAAAGTTCTGCCGGAGCACGTGCCTGGGGCGGAGCCTGCAACAGAGGGGCTGCCTCTAAATCCCAGTCTGAGCCCCAGTCTTCACACTCCGCTGCGCAGGACGAGCTCAGCTGGGGACATCTTCATGCCCGTCACCAGCAGCGTCCCTCTCCGACTGGTACAGCCACCACTTCAGGAACCCGAGCTGCCCTTCAGGGTGCCCCTCAGCACCTCCATGCCCAACAGTGAAGGCCAACGTAAAATCACAGCCACCAAAGAAAAGACAGCACGATCGAGGACTCAGACACTTCCTGGATGAGAGTATATATAGGTCGCTCCAATAGCTAAGGAAGCCACCGCTAAGGTTCTAGCCACGGCTGCAGAACTGAATGGGTCCTCGGAGAAGGAAGTCACAGGTATCGACTCGTGGCCAGTTACATCACTGCAGGCTTTAGTGCCTGCCTGCGTGCTAAGCCCCTTCAGTCGTGTCCAACTCTGCAAACCCATGGACTGCAGCCTGCCAGGCTCCTCTGCCCATGGGCTGCTCCAGGCAAGAATACTGGAGTGGGTTGCCATGCCCTCCTCCAGGGGATCTTCCAGACCCAGGGATCAAATTGTGTCTCCTGCCTTGGCAGGCGGAGTCTTTACCATTAGCACTACCTGGAAAGCCCCGAGGGCTTTAGGAGTTTTGTACATTTTCTGTTTTCAGGCTATGTGTGTGCCTTTTCAGAGGTGCTGACCATCTTCTTCTCTCTTCTCATTACCACTGTTATTTTATAGACAGGTTGTCACAGGTTAATTTTACAGTTTGGTCTTTAGGGAACATGATATCCCTTGGGACTGTGCCATCTGCTTTCCAAGAAGGTCCTAATGAAAGGCATCCTTTTCCTCCAATTGCTTCTTCGTCCGTTGCTCTGTCTCAGCACCAGAGGCAGTGTTTGCTCCCTAATCCGGCTGTGTTCTTTGCAGCATCCTCTTACTCCCTGAGCAGTTAACCTTTCTTCCTCATTAGAATTCTTTGCATCAGTGACAGACTTTATTTTCTTGAGCTCCAAAATCACTGCAGGTGGTGACTGCAGCCTTGAAATTAAAAGATGCTTGCTCCTTGGAAGAAAAGCTACAACCAACCTAGACAGCATATTAAAAAGCAGAGACATTACTTTGCCAACAAAGAGCCATCTGGTCAAAGCTATGGTTTTTCCAGTAGTCATGTATGGATGTGAGAGTTGGACTATAAAGAAAGCTGAGCGCCGAAGAATTGATGCTTTTGAACTGTGGTGTTGGAGAAGACTCTTGAGAGTCCCTTAGACTGCAAGGAGATCCAACCAGTCCGTCCTAAAGGAAATCAGTCCTGGGTGTTCATTGGAAGGACTGATGTTGCAGCTGAAACCCCAATGTTTTGGCCACCTGATACAAAGAACTGACTCATTTGAAAAGATCCTGGTGCTGGGAAAGTTTGAAGATGTGAGGAGAAGAGGACGACAGAGGATGAGATGGTTTGATGGCATCACTGACTCAATGGACATGAGTTTGAGCAAGCTCTGGGAGTCGTTGATGGGCAGGGGAGCCTGTCATGCTGCAGCCCATGGGGTTGCAAAGAGTCAGATACGATTGAGGGACTGAACTGAACTGATATCAAGTGCTCCTTGATAACGTAACTGGTGTGTTTCTGTCTCCTGACTGGATACTGGATGGCATAGCTGGTATTATATGAAGATCTTAGTCTAAAGGAGAACTTGAAAATGTACATAAGATTCCCCCAGAACAAAAATATACATGCCAAAAAATAGAAATAGAACAAATAAAATAGACTGCATGGGGAAAGGCAGTCTACAGAGACAATCTGGTGGAACTGGGGGCACACATTAACCATATTAAATAATGTAAATTGGCTTAACGCGTCCTTTAAAAGGGAAGATTTTGAGCTTGAACAATAAAGCAAAATCCAACACTGTGTATACAAGAGGCACACTTAAACCAAAGAAATTCAGAAAAAGTGAAAACGAGGACAAAGATGTACCAAAGGCATAGAGGATCGCAATCTTGGTATCTGACAAGACAGAATTCAGGCAAACCCAAATCAAAAGAGACACAGTAGCACAATTTATAGAACTAATGGACTTCCCTGGCGGTCCAGTGATTGAGAATCCACCTTACAATGCAGGAAACAGGAGCTTGATCCCTGGTCGGGGAACTGAGGCCCCATCTGCTGCAGGGCAACTGAACCAGCAGGTCACAGCTAGAGAGCTCGTGTGCCACAACCTCGCTGCCAAAACTAAGACCAGACACAGCCAAATAAACGGATAATGTTTTTTAAATGGAAAGCCTACAACTTACCGTGAAGATAAACAGGCACACTTCCTTTTATTGTGCTCCATTTTTATTGCAATTCACTGACATTGAGTTTCTTACAAATGGAAAGTCTGTGGCAACCATGGCAACCAAGCCTGTTGGTGCCATTTCCCCATAGTAGTTGCCCATTTGTTGTGTCTACATCACATTGTGGTGATTCTTGGCAAGCATTTTCATTGTGACTGTATTTGTTATGGTGATATGTGATTTCTGATGTTGCTACAATGACTTGCTGAAGGCTCAAATGATGGTTGGCATTTTTAACGATAAAATATTTTAATTAAGGTATACGTGTATGTTTAGTCACAAATTGTGTCATTGCGACCCCATGGACTGTAGCCCACCAGGCCCTCTGTTCATGGCATTTCCCAGACAAGAATACTGGAATGGGTGGCCATTTTCCTCTCCAGGGGATCTTCCGGACCCAGGGATAGAACTCCCGCATTCCAGGCAAATTCTTTTACAGCTGAGCCACTGTGTGCATTTTCTAGACATAAGGCTATTGCACAATGTGGTGCAAACATAATTTTACATACACTGAGAAACCAAAAAAAATGTGTGTGATTCATTTTATTGTTATGCTTGTGCTGTGTGCTAAGTCGCTTCAGTCCTGGGTGTTCATTGGAAGGACTGATGTTGCAGCTGAAACCCCAATGTTTTGGCCACCTGATGCAAAGAACTGACTCATTTGAAAAGATCCTGATGCTGGGAAAGTTTGAAGATGTGAGGAGAAGAGGACGGCAGAGGATGAGATGGTTTGATGGCATCACTGACTCAATGGACATGAGTTTGAGCAAGCTCTGGGAGTTGTTGATGGACAGGGGAGCCTGTCATGCTGCAGCCCATGGGGTTGCAAAGAGTCCCACTGCTAAATAAGCTATTCTAGATCCACAAAAGAGAAGAAAACTCCCAAAGTCTTTGCATTAAGCTAGTATAGTATTAATTCCCAAATCCGATAAAGAATACATGAAAAAAGCAGACTGTAGAACAGTCTCTTTTGTGAGTATCAGTGCGAATGTCCTGAATACGATGTTTGCAAAGAGAAATCTAAGATCAATGTGAGAGCCCTTGGACACTTAGACCAAACCAGTCCACCCTAAGGAAAATCAGCCCTGAATACTCATTGGAAGGACTGATGCTGAAGCTGAAGCTCTAACACTTTGGCCACCTGATGCAAAGAGCCAACTCATTGGAAAAGACCCTGATGCTGGGAAAGATTGAAGGCAGGAGGAAAAAGGGACAACAGAGGATGAGATGGTTGGATGGCATCACCAGCTCAGTGGACCTGAATTTGAGCAAGCTCCGGGAGACGGTGAAGGACAGGGGAGGCTGGTGTGCTTCAGCCCATGGGGTCACAAAGAGTCGGACATGGCTGAGCCACTGAACAACAATAACAAATTTGTCTTGAACTTAAACTGGAAATAACAAGCGCGTGATTCATTTTATCCTTGTTATTGTCGTTCAGTTGCTCAGTTGTGTATGACTCTAAAAAAAAAACAAAAATTCACTAGCTCTGTTTGCTGAAACTCCCTAGACACAAAGACTGCCCAGGAGCCCTGAATACAGCAAGGCTCCATACCATTTCCCACTAAATGAAACCAGGGTTACTCAGAGAACTGGCTGATTCTGGGTCTGGAGCCGGGAAATGTGTAGGATGAACCTGAAACGCCTTCTCATAGCCAGAAGGAAGGGAGCACTCTAACCACCGGAAAGGAAGTGAAAGTGTTACTTGTTCAGTCGTGTCCGACTCTTTGCGACCCCACGGACTGTAGCCCACCAGGCTCCTCTGTCCATGGAATTCCCTAGGCAAGAACCCTGGAGTGGGTAGCCATTCCCTTCTCCAGGGGATCTTCCCCACCCAGGGTTTGAACTTGGGTCTCCTGAATTACAGGCAGATTCTTTACCATCTGAGCCACCAAGGAAGCCCCACCCTAGACCGCTGGGGTGGGGTCCAAAGCAGTCAGGATAGCCCCTCCCTGTCCAAAGATGAGACAGAGAATCAACAAAGGAAAGCTGTGATGATTGGAATCCACCAAGAATATTTGAATCTATGAGTTTACAAAGACACTTTCAAAAACACTTATTGGGAGCTGGGTTTTCTGAGCAGGTACCACCTATTCTCCTTGGTTGGCCCTGTAGTAAACCTATCTCTGCTTCAAATAAAAAAAGAAAGAAAGAAAGAAAGAAAGAAAAATTTAAAAATAAAAGCACTCATTGGTCACCTTTGCAGGATGCCAACAGATCAAGGCATTACTTTGCAAACTAAAAAAAGAGAGAGAGAGAGAGAGAGCATCAGGTGTTTATCTTACTTTTCCTGTACAGACTTCCACAGTATAGCTGAAAGAAAGCTTCTCTTTCTGGAGATACTCCTGCTAATTAACTAAAAGGATGATAGAGATACGATCATTTTACCATGAGATAGCATGTCATAAGAATGAAATAGCGCACAGTCATCCACACCTGCTACCATCATAGAGAGACAAGCAGATAGTGCGTGCCTGTAATGGAAAAAGGCACACTCGTCCACGAAGTATTTCTGTCAGAAGCGCACATCTGAAGCCCGAAGTGCGATCTTTTATTTTCCTCCTTCTTCTTCCCTTTTTGGTGCGGGAGAGTTTAGAATATTGTTAAGATCCTGGATGCGGTGCAGCCACAGTTGAAAGAAATAAGTTGCATGGTTGGATTTCAGAGTGCAATAACTCAGGAGACAGAGATCCCTTTGAAGCCTTTCACAGAAGAAGAAAATGATTTCCCTAAAGCCTACAGCTAGTTAGCTGCA
This sequence comes from Ovis canadensis, assembly GCF_042477335.2. Taxonomy (NCBI): domain Eukaryota; kingdom Metazoa; phylum Chordata; class Mammalia; order Artiodactyla; family Bovidae; genus Ovis; species Ovis canadensis. Next base: position 3,418,000 of record NC_091245.1, read on the forward strand.
GACCCAAGAGTCAAACCAGAACGCTTTTGATATTCAAATACTGGAGCTTGCCCCATACCTTCAGTTTCCTCAATTAGGAGGAGTGCTTAGGATTTTTAAGCTCACCATAAATATGATAATCTCAAGTGTTCTTTTCATTGCAATGGGAATAATCATGAAATCAAAAAGAACATATCTTCAAAAAATGTTTGTGAATTTGCATTTTATTTATAGATATTTTTAATCCTGTGTCTCTCATGGATAAGCCATATTTGTCTTGAAAAGCCTGGCTTTGTAGGAAAAACAAACAAAACAAAACAAAATCTTTGAAACATGTGTGCCGCCCTTAAAAACAAGCAGAATCACTGCTGCTGCAGTCATGGAAACTCTGAGTGTCTTCACCGACGCGTAATTCAAACACATCTGAATACGCTTTATTTCAAGACTTCTCCCAGAGTTGTCTCCTACCGACTGATGTCTTCAGCATGTCCATTTGTTTGATTCTTAGCAGTTGGCTCTCACTATTGTATAAGAATGGGAGGAGGGAGATTGGAGGTGAGTTCATGAGTTCTCTGAGCTCTTCCGTGTGTCCCTGTTTTCTGAGAATTTCTTTAAGTGGTGTACATGTTGACAAACTGTTTGTCTCTTTTTCTTTTTACTTAGCATGATCTGACCTATGAGAATCAGGACGGTCATGAAGAGCAAGACATGCTTCTCAACTCTCCAGAAATGTCCATCTTTCACAATGTTTTTTCAGAGTGGTGGAATCTAAAGGCAGTCTGGTGGGGATGGTTCCTAGGAATCCACTGTGCCCTTCCCCAGTACCCTGCTCCCATAAGGATTCTAAGGACCCCATCCTTCATCAGCACCAAAGCTGACTGGAACTGTGGTTTTGGAAAAGACTCTTGAGAGCCCCTTGGACTGCAAGGAGATCAAACCAGCGTTCCTAAAGGAAACCAACCATAAATATTCATTGGAAGGACTGATGCTGAAGCTCCAATACTTTGGCCACATGATGGGAAGAGCTGACTCGTCGGAAAAGACCCTGATGCTGGGAAAAACTGAAGGCAGGAGGGGAAGGGGGCAACAGAGGATGAAATGGTTGGATGGCCTCACTGACTCAGTGGACGTGAGTTTGAGGAAGCTCTGGGAGATGGTGAAGGACAGGGAAGCCTGGAGTGCTGCAGTCCATGGGGTCACAAAGAGTCAGACGCGACCGAGCGACTGAACAGCGACAACAACGTGAGGAAAGCGAAAGTGTTCTGTTTCTTCCTTAGATTCATAGCCACGAGCTGACCGCAGAAGCGCAGAGGCCAACCCAGACTTCACCATGCCGGAAACCACAGTGCGAGGGGACGCACAGGTAGCAGCCCGATCTGGATTGCTAGAACCCTCTGGAAAAGCGGAGCTACCCCGGGACTTCCCTGGCGGTCCAGCGGTTAAGAATCCTCTTTGCAATGCAGGGGACTCGGGTTCGATCCCTGGTTGGGGAACCAAGATCCCACATGCTGTGGGGCACCTAAGCTTCTGCAAGGCAACTACTGAGCCCGTGCACCATCACTAAAGACTCCATGCATCACCACAAAAGATCCCTCGTGACGCAGTGAGGCTCCCTCACGCCGCAACTGAGGCCCGGCACAGCCGAATGAACAGATGCCTGAAAACGCGGAGCGGCCCAGAACACTCTTCTTCTCAACTTTCTCAATTAAACTTTGCTTCTCTGTCTTAATCTGTACAGGAAAGAAAGGTCACTGGGACTTTATGTGATAATCACATATTGTGAGTGAGCCCCCAGGAACAGGGGAACGGACAGCACCCAGCACCAAGTGGGCAGCCACAGAAAGAGGAGACGTCAGTCTCAACGTGGTAGTTTCTTTTAAACGAATCCGCAAGATAAGTTCTATCCCTCACACGTTTCTTTTTTCTCCTGAAAACTAAAGTGTGCTATTTTTTTCCCCTACTTCTTTGAAGGCTTCTCACATTTGAATTCAAATAGTTTCAAGATCGCTTGCCGATGGACTGAGTGCTAAAACGTTGGCTAAGACGGATCATTCCGCAAACATTAGCTTCAAGGTGAGATGGACCAGGAAATTCTATTTCAACACACGCTGAAACGTTGCGAAAAGTCGGTACTCAGAACTCAGGCTGTCAAGGGCTGTCTGAGGCAAATCTTTCAATGATGAAAAGCCGCTTTGCTTTTCTTCTCAATAACGTCCAGCAGCTGAGTGCATCTCATTCAGACTCCCCAGAAAATTGAAGAAAATCCACATTTCAGGGAGATCAAGCAGAGAAAATTTTAATCTCAAAGGGGAGATTTGCTAAAGTTCTTGGGTAAGGACAACTGGGTAGTTCAAAAGCAGCTCTGAACTGTTCAGAAGCTCATGTCTTTGCGTTCAGTCAACCCCGTGGACTGTAGCCCTCCAGGCTCCTCTGCCCATGGGATTCTCCAGGCAAGAATACTGGAGCGGGTTGCCATTTCCTCCTCCAGGGGATCTTCCCAGACCAGGGGTTGAACCCGTGTCTCCCGCACTGCAGGCAGATTCTGTACTGCCGAGCCACCAGGGGAGCGCCATGCAGAAGTTCAGTTTCCCTAAGAGGAGCCTGAGGAAGCTGCCCTGCCCGTGGGGCGGACGCGGCGTTTTCCCTGCCCTGGTCACCTGCATCTCGGTCTCCCGGGCCTCTCCGCCTCCCCTGTACGGAGGGCGTCTTGGTCAGGCTGTCCTCGCACGAGCTCGTAGAGGCGTGTGTGACTGAGGCCTGAGGCGGCTGAACACCCGGCGCCAGTGTGAGAAAGGGTGCCTACGCCTGGGTGGCCACGAACCCGTCGACCGCGCTGCGTGGACGCTAGCTGCACCTCCCCGGCTCCCTCGTGGCGGGCGCCGGCCCCTTGGTCTTTGACAGCAGGCCCCGCTTCTCAGATGCGCACGTGTCAACCCGAAGGAAGGCGGCCCGCGAGGCAGGCGCTCCGGCCCCTCCCACAGGCGGAAGCGCGGCCTGTAAAGTCCCACCGGGCTGAGCCCGACTCTCCCAGAAACGGGGCTTTGCTCAGCCGTGCAGTGGGTACGTGGGTCCGGCGCACAAGCTGCCTCGGAGGACCGCGCCCTCCACCCCGCTCCCCTCGGAGGCTCGGCTCCCTGGGGACCCCGGGAGCCACGTCACCTGATGTCTCACAGGGCTGCACGTCCGCGGGAGGTCAGCGCTCTGCAGACCGAAGATTTTCAAAGGCCCTGACGCGGGGAGGGCCAGCTGCAGACAATTTAGCCCATCAGTCAGACTCGGGTCTGGATCACATCCACTCATATCCAAACATGACTGTTACACGTCCAGATGACAGTCGTCAGGACAAAAGAAAGGGCGCAGGGGGCAGATTCCTGAAGCCCTGGACTGTCGGGCGTGACACCTCTGTGCCATGTGTGAGGATCCCCAGTGGAGGGCTCCACTGGAGGGCAGTGTGCAGGCCCACCCTCTGATTTAGACCGGGTCACTGAAGCTCAGGAGAGTAAGAGGGCCCATGAGGCTGCTAGGTCCCACTGGAGTCGAGGATGGGATGAAATCAGGATACCTTTTCTACTGCACCATCTAGGACGCCGTGTCTCCACCACCTCTAAGTACTATTTGCCTCTGGTCACTGAGACCAGCAAGAAGACCAGGCCAGTCAATCCTAAGGGAATTCAACCCTGAATACTCGTTGGAAGGACTGATGCTGAAGCTCCAATACTTTGGCCACTTGATGTGAAGAACCAACTCATTGGAAAAGACCCTGATCCTGGGAAAAACTGAAGGCAGGAGGAGAAGGCGGCGACAGAGGATGAGATGGTTGGACAGCATCACCGATTCAATGGACATGAGTTTGAGCAAGCTCTGGGAGGTGGTGAAGGACAGCAAAGCCTGATGTGCTGCAGTCCATGGGGTCGTGAAGAGTTGGACACGACTGAGCAACTGAGCAACAACGGAGATCAGCCAACAGCATCCAGTGTTTCAAGTTAGCTGCACGCTTGGTCCTTCTTGCCACAGAACACCACTGGCCTCGAGGTCCTGGTGCCAACTTCCAGGAGGATCTAAAGAGTGATAGACCTTCCTGAGGACCGGGCCTCTGTTGCCCCTCCTCTGGCTCTGTCCACGTGGATGGTGGCCAGCACCGGGCCCTCCGCTGCAGCCCTTGGGGGGTAGCCTTACAAGGGCGCAATGCAAGACGGAGAAACATAGAGAGGAAATACCAGCTCCTTTGGGCTCCTGTGATCGTTTGACCATTCCTCTGACACATCTGAGGTCTGTGTGAAGGAGGGGAAGGTTGTGAACACACGAAGAATGTGAGCAACAAAACGGAGTCCAGAGTGCTATGCTCGGCCTCTGTCGGGAGCAGAGGTCACCGCCTCGGCGGCCCCTGTGAGCGTCCCCCGCGTGGGGCCGGCCGTGTACACGGCTCCCAGAGCAGGAGCTTGCCTGCAGGCCCCAGCACAGTAAGGACAAAGATGTACACACAGGAACAAGCCAGCGGGGCAGCTCAGAGCAGGGGTGTTGTCCATGCAAAAGGGCAGCGGGGACTTCCATGTGCACAGCCAGAAGGTTCTGTGAGCCGCTGGCCTGGCCCCCTGTTCAAGCCGGCCAGGGTCAGACGGCATTCCCTTTCTACCTCTTTCTGGTGTTTCCAGGAAAACGGTTTGAGGAGCCCCAAGGAAGCAACTGGGAGACAGAAACTCTGCTCTGAGATGGGGACTCAAAAAAAACCTTTATAGAGACCCAGCTTAAGCACCTAGTTAGATGTACTTCAATTAAAGTAACCCTGGCTGTCCCGCTCCACATCACACAAAGCAAGAACCTCATAAATAACCCTCTGCAACTTCTAACCCACGTTCAGCGCCCCCACCCCCTTCCTGGGACATCTGTTTGTGAAAGCGGATTGCATTCAGCTGATGTATTCACCAGATGAGTGGGACGTGCCCCTCAGCTTAAAACTGTTGAGTGTGTGCTGCTGGGGGGCAGTGGGGCGGGGGGCGGGGGGGACACAGATGTCAAGCAAACCTTCTTAGTGCACAGAACCTCTGACGCACAAGTGTCGGCTGATGTTAATTCAGGCCGGCATCTCTCCCCATGAGTCACCGGTGGGTGGACACGAGAGCCGCCTGCTGACCTCTGGAGCCATTTGGGCCCTTCAGAGTGTGAAATTTCAATTTCTACATCAGAGTTTTGCATGTCAGGCCCGAAAAAATGCTTCATACGAGAGCAACATTGATGCTTGCCAGGCCGGCGTCCCGGCTGGGGAGAGCAGGCGAGAAGAAAGGGGAATAATTCCTACCAGGCACACTAAAAGTCTGCAACCGTGTTTAGTAAACACGGCATCCTCCCAGGGACCCCAAGTCCAGAAGGACCCAGCTCCCCAGGCCTCTATTAGATCCCTGAGCTGTGTCCAAGTCCAGGGGTTCCACTTGGCTTCAACTCAGGGTACCCTGTTCTGCCCTGTCTGCACCCAGACATGAGAGGGCCCCAGTCCAAGGCAGAGCAGAGCCCAGGAAAGCTGAGCTGGCCCTTCCAGCCCACAGGGAGGCAGGGGCTTGCTGGAGGGCTCACCTGGGACCCCAGCCCCGCAGGCCCCCCAAAACCACATCTCCCTGCAGGCCGCATCGATGATTCCCAAGACCCCCTTCCTGCTGGGAACTCCATGGTGCAAACTCTGATGACCTCGGGGTCCCCTGTGTGTCCCAGGAGTCCAGGGGCCTCCCTGCCTCCTGAACGCTCCCAGTCTTCTCTGAGCAGGCAGAGAGGGCCCAGGCATGACTGGTCTACTCCCCAGGGAGCACTTTTTAAGCAGTCTATTCTGGCCACGCTGGTGGGTTCCCCACACAGGAGTGCAGACGTCTGCAAGCAGGGTGTGACAGGGCGAAGGGACTTGCTGAAGAATACGGAGGAAGTAAGTTCCTCGGGACTCAGCATCCAGGTGGACAGAGTGAGCGAGGGAGGAGAAAGGCCTGGGGTCACTCCAGAAGTCGGCCTCCGGCACACGGGCCACGACGGCCTCAGCTGCGGAAGAGAAAGGCCGGCGGGTGGTTGTGGTGGTCGAGGCGGCCCTCCCAGGGGTCCCGGAGCCCATGTGAGGGCCAGCCTCCCCACGGCTGGGGGACTGGTGAGAGCGGAAGGTCCGCGCTGAGATGCGTCAGCCATCGGGGTAGAAAGGTTCTGCTGGGCTCTTTACAGAGTCTTATCACGGGAGGTGTCGGGACTGAGGGGCGCGTATCTGCATTTGGCGCAAGTGTCTTTACTGCTGCCCGGGAGGCGACAGCTCAGCGCGCACGCAGCTACGGGACACAATCGAGGGGGACGACACGGGCCAAGCCACGCTCCCGGGCTCACGGCTGAGTAAGAAGCGGCAGCCTGAGGGCGCACCATCCCTCCCTGGGGCTGAGGGGGAATGTTGGAGTGTGAAGCCAGAAACGGAGTTTTACCAGTGTCTAAAAGTCAGACGGGCTGGTATGTGCGTAGAACGACTAGGGTTTGTGCCGGTCGGGGCTCGCCGTCGCAACAGTGCAAAAGAGAGAGACAGCTGGTTTGAAAAGACAAGCCCCGGGCGGGGGCCACCGCGAGGGACGCCGTCTGGAGCCCCAGGGAAAGCCCCCCGGCTGCTCCCCTGAGACCCTCGAGAAGACTGGGGTCTGCGCGAGAGCCGCTCCAGCGGCCTGGGGCCAGAGCTTCCACGGCTCCTCAACACACCCTCACCACACACCACACGCCCCACACACAGCACACACAAAACACCACACACACAGCACACACAAAACATCTCACACACACACATAGCATACACAAAACACATACAGCACACAGCACACACAAAACACCACACACACACACCATACACAAAACACACACAGCACACAGCACACACAAAACACCACACACACAGCACACACAAAACATCTCACACACACACAGCACACACACACCATACACAAAACACACACAGCACACAGCACACACAAAACACCACACACACAGCACACACACACCATACACAAAGCACACACAGCACACAGCACACACAAAACACCACACACACAGCACACACAAAACATCTCACACACACACACCATACACAAAACACATACAGCACACAGCACACACAAAACACCACACACACAGCACACACACACCATACACAAAACACACACAGCACACAGCACACACAAAACACCACACACACAGCACACACACACCATACACAAAACACACACAGCACACAGCACACACAAAACACCACACACACAGCACACACACACCATACACAAAACACACACAGCACACAGCACACACAAAACACCACACACACAGCACACACACACCATACACAAAACACACACAGCACACAGCACACACAAAACACCACACACACAGCACACACACACCATACACAAAGCACACACAGCACACAGCACACACAAAACACCACACACACAGCACACACACACCATACACAAAACACACACTGCACACACCACACACAAAACACCACACACACACCACACACACCACACATACAGCACACACACACCACACACAAAATACCACATACACACCACACACACAAAACACCACACACACACAACACATACAGCACACAGCACCACCACACACAACCACACACACCACACACCACACAAAAAACACCATACACACACACAGAAAACACCACACACACACCAAATACACTCACCACATACACACCATACACAAAACACATAAAGCACACACCACACACAGGACACATAGAGCACATACACACACAAAACACACCACATACACCACGCAGACAACACCACACCCACACACCATACACAACACATACAGCACACAGCACACACAAAACACACACACAACACACACAAAACACCACACACACACCACACACAAAACACACAACACAGACACATACACTCACTTCACACCACACACACACAAAACACACCACACACAAAGCACACCACACACACAAAATACCACACACACACCCCACACACAAAACACACCCACATAAAACACACACCATACACACACACCCCACATACAGCACACACCACACACAAAACACACACCATAAAAAACACCATACACACACACACCATACAAAACACACCACTTGTAAAACACAGCACACACAAAACACACCACACACAAAATACCATACACACACACACACGATACACACATACACTCACTGCACACCACACACACATACACACACAACACACACAAAACACACCACACATAAAACACCACATACACACACAAACCCCACATACAGCACACACAAAACACACACCACACACACACCACACACAAAACACGCACCATACAAAACACACACCACACAAAACACACCACGCAGACACATACACTCACTACACACAACACACCAAAAAACACACCACACAGAAAATATATCACACACTAAACACACCACATACAAAACCGTACACACACACACACCACACACCAGATACATTCACCCTCACACACATACACACCACACACACACACACCTGGTCAGGGAATGAAGAACCAGTCCAGGTGTGTGGGCTTCAGTAACACCTCAGGTGTGAGGCAAAGGCTTCTACCTAAGATCCAACGTGAGAAGGTGGCCTTCGGCCACATAAAGTGGGCACCCTCTAGTCTGGAGATGGTGTCCCAAAGAGCTGGACCGCAGGCCCTGCCTGCTGTGAGGGCGCACACCAGCCAGTCGGTGTCTGGAAGGGCTCGGCCCACCCCTCACCGGCATCCTCTGAGGTCCAGCTAGGCCCCTTCCCAGAAAGCCCTCCCTGGTCAGCTGGCAGCTCCCACCCCAGCACCCTGGGCTCCTCAGGATGGCCCTGATGTCCGCACCGCTGTCCCGGAAGGCCCACCCCTACCCGTGGTTTAGGGCAGGGCCTCGGCCGCAGCGAAGCCCACCCCCGGCCCAGGGATGCGACCGGCTGGTCCAGGCTCCACGCCTCCACCTGTACGGTGCGGAGCCCCCGTCTGGTACAAGAGCTGAGCTCAGGCGCGACATCACGTCCCAAACCAAAAACAGCAGCCGTCTCAGTCCTGTGGACACTGTCAACCTCACCCAGCCTGGGCAGTGTCTGAACACTGAGAAGTCACCTACACAGCAAACCGGGCCCAGGACCCTTCCTAAGCCACCAGCTGACCCCAGCCTGGCCTCTAGCGCACGCAGCGGCAGAGAGGAGACGGGGCTCCAGCCAGCCTTTCCACCTTTTCCCAAGTCGCCGCATGCCCCGGGCCCTGCTGCGCCTCCCTCACACCTGCCTCTGAGCCCTGTTCCCCATCAGTCTTGATCAGATCCAGTAGCCTTTCCCCAGCTGGAGGAAGAGGTCTGGACCCACCTGAGACAGCAAGGCCTTCTTCTGGGCCAGGACCCACGTTTGATCAGTTAACTTGGGGTGGGATGGGGAATGAGGGCAGGAGCGGGCCGGGGCCCAGGACACACCCCGCTCCAGCTGCAGCATCAGGATGCAGGGTCTCCTGGAGCCCACCCACCCCGCATGTCTGGGTGCCCCCATCGCGTCCTCCCAGCAGCTCTGCCAGGCAGGAATTACAGCCACCACTTGCACCACCAGGAACTCACAGCCTCACCCCATCTCTCTGTGGGGAATCCTATTCAAACCCGGGTCTGTCTGGCTTTAAGTTACCTTCTCAAGCACAGAGATCTGCTGATGTCATGTACTTCAGTTCAACCAATTTGCATGCCAGGCTGGTGCAGAGATGTCGAGGGAGTGGGAGTGGGCAGCCTGCCTAACCCCAAGGCCCAGGTGGGGGCAGCAGTAAGGTCCCCGTCAACGGCTCCTTACCGCAGAGTCCCACAGGGCACAAGGTCCCATCGAATCAGGCCCAGGCGGCCTGTCAGCCACTATTTCGCACTCTGGGATCTCACCGTGGAAGGGAGCCCCGACCTCAGCTAGAAAGGATCGGGTCAGAATCAGCTCCATCTTGAGTTTGTGCTGTTTGCGGAAGGCTCAGAGCATCTGCCTAACAAACACATCCCACGAGCATCTCCTCTGCAAAACCTTCCCCAGCACGAACCTCCAAGGGCCAGAACCCGTATGTGCTGGGAGCTAGTTTCTGACAGATTAACAGATGAGCTTATTTCTTTAAGCAATAAAATCGATATTGCCTGCTTCCCTGTGAAATAGCAAGGATATTTTTTATTTTTAAAAAAATGAATCAAGAGCGTAAAAGAGTAAGGAATACATTATTTAAAGAAAAACAGTGAACACGTTTTCAAACTATGAAATGCCAGTTTCCTTCAGCTTGTCACCTGATGGGACCTAATGCCACTTGACAAGGTGAGACTGGATTCCTGGGGAGAAGTGACTGTTTTTAAGACACAGGAGTAGTGTATGGGTCACATTCCAACAGACTTCCCAAACTGAAGTCTTTAGAAAAGCAGAGGTTTATAATGATGCTAAGGGGGAAAAAGGTACTCTGGCCCTGCTGATTGAGAAATTTTGTTTGGCCCAAAGGTAAACACTCTTCTTTTCACTGCAGGACTTATCAGAGGCTTTAGTATGCTAATAAGCACAGTAAAGCTCCAGGATGGAAATAGGATAGAGTGTTTTCAGACTTATTTGATCCCCAGGATCCTTTGGGTGTGATGGTGGTGGTGGATCCCATAAGACCATTCATTCAACAGAACCAAGTTTAGGAATTTGCACAATTCTGCATTCTGCTACAGACAGTTCCAGAGAGTATCCAAACAAAGCCATCTCCCGGGATCAGTGGGTGTGCGCTTCCCAAGTTTGCTAGAAGATTCCAACTCCCGTCTCTTCCTGGACTTCACCTGGAGCTGGCCCTGCAGTTTCCCAGGAAAGAACAACTCCGTCTCTTAAACCACGGTTCCATCTGCCTGCTGCACCCCCACGAGTTCTGCTCGTCTCTTTATTTAGAGGTAGTGATTATTTCCTTCCCTCATCATCCACCGCGGAGAAGGGCGACCAACATGGCCATCACCAACAGCCCAGACTCCCACTTCGACCTCGCTGCTCACTCTGCGGGATTTGGGTGCACGCTGCAGGTTTGGAGTGTAAGGGCGCCGCCCCCGCCACCCCCACCCCCTCCCGCTGCCTCTCGTAGAGCTCGTAGCTGCGCCTGCTCAGGGCCTCCAGGTGGACCGAAAATCTGGGACCTGAAGACATACATTAGAATGCTTTGCTCTTTCTGTGGCTCTTCTACTAAAAAGAAGAAAACAGTTCAAGGCCATCCTGCCGTGAATTACTCGTGTGGCCAGTAATGAGCTGCTTAAATTCTCTGACTCTCCCTACCCTCCTCCCAACAGTGACCTCTATAACCCCAATATAACATCCCACAACTTCACAATTTCTTGAGCACAAAGGATAGATCATTCTAAGAATAAATTTGATACAATTGGCTATATCTCTATTCTTTAACAGCTTTCAGACAGATTTTCCACTGCCAGGACATCTGTCATCTACAGAGTGGTTCCTAAGACCCGGGCCCCAGACCTAAACACTTGAAATCCTTCCTAAATGCCCCCAACAGCTCTACCAGGCTGACCATGTCAGCCTCAGAGTATTCATCTCAATTCAGCTGTTCCCCCAAGGCACAGTGTGAATTGCATCCTGCCGACTCATATGGAACAGAATTGCAGGGCTGTGTTGGGCACACTGGGCCGCGTCACCTCATCTCCACACCATCCCCGCCCCCCAGAGCCCAGATGGCGGGGGTCCTCAGACTGAAATTTGCAAGGGGTCATGCACTTGTGAGGGGACAACAAGGGACACAGACCTGCACTGTGCCGGAGGCCAGAAAGGTGTTAGGATCTGCAGACACTTAAAAACTGCACAGTTGAAATCGTCTGCAATGAGTGTGTTTTAAATAAGTCATGCAGTCACTGAAAATTTTTTCCTAAATGCAAAACAGATTCCGGTATCTTGTGTGTCGCTGGTCCGAGAGCCCGCATGCAGAACTGTTCGTGAGGTCCAAGTGGGCCTTCGAGTCGGTGTCCCCCATCCCCTGGGATCGGAACTCCCTCCGCCTTCTCAGCCCCAGGAGCTCTGTTTCCAGAAGAGCTTGGACGGCCGAGCCCAGTGCTGGCCACGTCTGCTCACTTAGTTGGATAACCAAATGGAAACTGATTACTTCTTCAGAACTTAGGCGCAACGTATATTCAACAGGGGAATTTCGTATTTAGAGCCTCCTTAGTATGGTAATGTCACGCCATCAGATTCTCACGAGATGGAGTTAGAGCAGGGCCAAGCTTTCCATTAGCGTGGAATCCTGGAGTCCGGGTTTCGGAGCTGGGAGGGGTGTCAGCGTTCACTTCTCAGATGGGTCGCTTTACAGATGGGGAGACAGCAGCTACGTGGAGGGTTCATCTCATGTACAGCCACTGGGGCTGGTTCCAGTCTCGGGTTGTGACTCCCGGCGTTCAGACCTCAGACCCAGTTCCTAATGTCCGGAGATCACATGAACACGGTCTTCAGGCCACGTGGGAATTAGATCACAAAACAACATTTAAAAATGCCTCCAGTGTGTCTTCTGTTGCTTCACAAAAGCAGCGTGTTTACGGAAAATCACCTCCTTAAAAACCTTATTTTTTTAATCCATCCTCATCTGTTTGTGGAAAAACATAGCTCAATGATAAACAACAGAATAAAAGCTCCAGAGCAGACCAGAGTTCTTTGTTTGGGTTTCTTTTGCTGTATACAGAGGATTTTCATTCTTGCCACCCTTGTTTACTGTGTAGCTTAGCACTTTATCCCCAGCTGCAAGGCTCTGAGCTAAAGATAACTATCGTTTCATGCTGGGCGTAGAGCAGATGTGAGAAACTTTCTCTGTCAAGTGCCAGATAGGAAACAATCTGGGCTTGAGGGCCATCTGGTCTCTGCTGCATCTACTCAACTCTGCTCTTCTAGAATGAAAGTAGACAACGTACAAACAAATGGGCGTGGCCGTGTGCTAATAAAACTTTATTTAGAAAAGCAGCAGAGGGCCAGATCTGGCCTGCATGTCCAAGTTTCCCAACCTCTGTTTTACATGACACCAATGTATTTGAACGGCAAGTTCAATGAATCTGTGTAGTATCAGTGGACGTAATTTGAAATTTTACAAGCATTGATTAAGAAATTTAACAAATTACTGACCTTTTAACATTTTGCCTGAGCTTGCTGTCACTGTGCCTCATAATCACTGTCACCTTTGAGAAAGCTTTCCAAGGTATGCAGTGTTGTGAAATGCTATAGGAATGCCAGCATTCAGGACTTTCAAGATAGAGGATCAGGAATGAGTGAGCCATGAATACCTTTTCTAGATGTTACCAACTACAAATCGGCTCCTGCCCCTGGCACTGGCCATCTACCTCTACAAAGATTAGATTGTGAGCCACTGAAGCTGCTGACCCTCAGCAGCCCCTGAAAGGAGTTCAGGGTGGAGAGCAGAAATGAGGTGCTCCAAACAAACTGGCCGAACAGGTCTTCAGATAGTTAGGTCTTTTTAAGAACTGATTTTATGAGCCCAATTCTTACATCTCCTCCTCCTTACCAAATCTCTTCATGGTGATGTCTGCCTCTCGCGACAAACAGTAGCCCTCGGAAGACCTTCTGCAAAAAAATGTGCTTGACTGTGTATACTCCCCCTTTCTCAAAATCATGTGTATACTGACCTCCCCTTACCTCTTTGGAGCAGTTTCTCAGAGTTTTCTGAAATGCTGTCTCCCAGACCATGTTCCTCATTTTGCCCCCAAATAAAATTTAATTTGAAACTCTCATGTTGTACACTTTTTTGTAAGTCAGCAATGTTCTATAAAAGCTAAGAAACATTCACAAACACACCAATAACAGTGAAGGTCCAGGGCCACGAATTTTTTTGTCTCTCGTGACCAGTTTGTGAAATAACCCTAAGTACTGAGGGTATTTCCACTGACCCTATGGAAAGCCTTGGGCTTCCCTGGTGGCGCCATGGGTAAAGAATCTTCCTGCAGTGCAGGAGCTTCAGGAGACATGGGTTTGATCTCTGGGTCAGGAAGATTCCCCTGGAGTAAGAAACCGCAGCCCACGCTGGTGTTCTTGCCTGGGGAATCCCATGGACAGAGAGCCTGGCATCACAAAGAATAGGACACGACTGAGCACATGAGCTAGAAATCCTTGCCTCTGGATTCCCACTGTGTGGACTGCAAAACGTTCATGTCTGACAGACAGCATGTTAGGGAAGATCCCACCACAGCCTTCTTTAAAAAAATGCACCCTCCGTGAAACATGCCACCTGAACCTGGCTGTTCCTTACAGATGTGGGGGCATCAGGGCAGGGCCTTTTCCCCTGGGAGCCCTGGGGGCAGCAGGAGAGAAAGCCCAGAGTGTCCAGAGCTGCAGCCCACCATGGACATCCAGCCTCTGCTAAATTGGTAAGTCACTCTCTGCATCTCCGCTCCATCCTCTGCAGGTGAGGGTGAGAACCTTCATCCCACCTCATCTCCCAGGGTCACAGGGCAGTGCGGTGAAGGTACATATAAAGGTCACTCCTTGCTGCAGAGAAGTCCGTATCTAAATTATGGAAAGATGGAGAAGACAGAAAACTCTCGCAGTGAAGCAAATGTTACATGTCAAAAAAAACCACAAAAGTTCATTGAGAGAATGAATACACAGAAAATGTCCAGCTCATGTGTGACACTTGAACGCTGACCCTCAAGCCCTGCAGTGATCATCCCGGAAACCACAGCACCAACTGGTCCAGAACAGCTGGGACTGGGCAATGACCACCCCTCTTCTTCTTGACCCTCATTTTTGCTCCCACTTCCAGTTCAGGGCCTTGCAGTGAAAGCCAGACACGGTCCCCAGTCACTAGGATGGCCCAGCCATAGGGAGCCCTCCTCCATTCTCCCCACACCAACACCTGCCGTGTCCCCACCTGCCTACCTGTGAGTCTCTGCGTGGCTGACCCCCAGTCTAGTCAGTCTGAGTGAGCAGCCTCTATCTGGCTGGGATGGTCTCCATCGATCTCCCCATCACCAAGCAGTTATTCTCAGCTCCTCTCTGGTTGCCAGCCAGCCTCTCACAGATGGCAACAGCTCGGGTCATCACGCCCCGATCACCAAGACCCGGCCCCATGCTCCACCCACGTCACCAGAAGGTTCTTGCCTAGCTTTCCAGCAGCCTGACCTCAAAGCCCAGACCCGGTGCCTGGGGGGCTGCCTCCTGTGTCCCTGACTGCGTCCTTCCCACGCTCATGACTTCTAGTGCCTCCGTGCTCAAACTTCACCTGCTCACTAGCCAACAAGAGCCTTCCCTGCCCAGCCTGAGACCCAGAGTCTGTCTGTGTCCCCCTAGAACCATCTAGAATCAGCCCTACCAGACTCTATGCAGGTACCCACCCAAAGGCAGATAACCCAGACATGGTCTCCCCTGTGCCCCCTTAGCAACACGCCACGGCACAGATTTCACTTCTCCCTAGCTGAAACTAAAAGTTCTGTCCTTTCACCCCAATATCTTTTTAATCCGCTTACTTGTCTCCATCCACGGCCCTCTCGCATCTCTGCCATCTCCAGCACTCAACTAAAGAAGTTTTCCTAATGGACGGGCATCCTTGGGGGAAGTGGTTTGAGCTGAAGGAAAGCTGTGTGGGAATTAACCAGGTGAGAAGACAGCGGACAAAGCTCCAAGCGCAGAAAACCAGGGCAGAATCCCCACGGCTGGCTGAGCATGGATGTATCAGGACCAGAGGAAGCATGGAAGGGGACGCCCCAGGCCAACAGGAAACCAGAGAAGCCAAGAGGCCGTGATCATATCACACAAAGTTGACTCAGACCAAAATCACATCACGGACAGAGACTGTAGCAGCAGAATGACAAAGCGTGTGAGTCACCACAAAGACGATAATTGTAAACGTGTATAAACCTGGAAAAAAAATGGCTTCAAAATCTGAGACAAATTCACAATTATTGTGGGAGTAATACCACCATCTCAATTAATAGGCCAAGCACAAAACAGATGTTGGTCAAAACATAGATCAGAACAAGCTTAATTTAATAAACTTAAATTAATAAACAGCAGTTAAGAAGATATACTCATTCTAAAATAACTGTAAATTAAACTTTTACCAGAAAATAGTTTATGACATTGTAGGTCACAAGCAAGATCTGACAAGTTTCAGGAACTATCGCTTGCTGTGCGACACGGGGAGTTCAGCTCGGGACTCTGTGACAACCTGGGCAGGTGGGATAGCAGGGAGGGGGGAGGGAGGTTCTGGAGGGAGGAGACATATGCACCCCTATGGCTGAGTCATGGTGACGCAGGGCAGAAATCAAACCAATATCGTAAAGCAATTATCTTCAATCGAAAATAAATAAATTAAATAAAAACTATCGTTATGCAGACCATGTCATTGAGACACAATGAAACTGAGTGAGAAACAGGTATTTCTTTACAGCCCACAGACTTGGAAAAAAAATTTTAAACTCATATCAGATCACAAATCACTTTGGAAGCTTATACACTCAGCATTAATGAAGCAATTAAATGAAAATACAATTAGCTGGCTTGCAGCTAAAGTAGTTCTCCGTTGGAAAGCTATAGAAATGACAGATTGAAAATTAATGAACTAGGAGTCCAACTGAAGCGAGGTTTTTAAAATGGAATAAATTCAAAGAAAATAAAGAGGAGGCAATATACAAGATAAAGATTGTTTACAAAAGGAAAGAGGAGATAAATATGCCATAGAAAGGACAGATAAAATCAGAATTGCAGAATAGACATGAATGTCCAGCTGGGTGAGAGAGAGAGAGAAAATAGGAATAGGAGGGATATAAAGAGGAATAGAACTATGCATGGAGCATAACACTGTGAACAACCGGTGCAAATAGTTTCAGTTATGAAGGGTTTATTAATCTCTGAAAAATAACATTTTTCTATCAGTCAATTTCATCTATTGTTTATCTTATAGGACCAATGCAACTGTGATATTGAAATTCAGACAAGGACAATATGAGAAATGAATATGGGGGTTTATAGAATCTGCACTTATGAACATAATAGAAAACCAAAAAATATCAACAGCCAAAGGCAAAAATGCTTAAAAAGGATAAAACATCATGACTAGGTGTATCTATTAGACGTGGATACAGAAATCATTTAACCTTGTTTTTTAACTCAATACACATTTCAACCGAATTTTAGGTTGTTCATATTCTTTGTAATCAAGATGACAAATAATTTTCTACCCTTTGTTTCATGTCTCCTTTTGGGGTTTTCTGTCTCTTCCCTTTGCTTTCTCACCATATGGGTTAGTTTTTTATTATTCTGATTACCTAGAATTATTTTGAAGAATATGCATCCTATTTTAAAATCTACTTTGAAAGTATTTATTTACACATTTACTTCTTTAACTACCAAAAGAGAGCTTGGGCTCTTTGCTAGATGCACAGTGTAGAATTTGACATACTTGTTATTTCCTCTGCCCACATCTTTAGTAACTGCCCTAGAATTATGTTTATCCCACAAACCCGGAAGTTTTCCCTTCTTAACTCACTTATCTGTGTGTACTATAATTATATAACCTAAATGCTGAATGGTTAACTGGTGTGTTGCTGGCTGCTTATATTTTCATGTTAAGTCGACTGTTTTTTTATTTTTCTCCCAGTTAGCTGGGCTTCCCAGGTGGCTCAGTGGTGAAGGGTCCGCCTGCCAATGCAGGAGATGCAGGTTCAGTCCTGAGTCGGAAGATCCCCTGGAGCAGGAAATGGCAACCCGCTCCAGTACTGTGGTCTGGAAAATCCCATGGACAGAGGAACCTGGTGGGCTCGAGTCCATGGGCCCCAAAGAGTCAACTGACTGACTAAAGGAAACTGCGTTAGCTGGAGTGTGTCTCTGAGGAATGTTTCAGGGAAGGTGTTTTAGCATTCAATCTTGCCAACCCTTGTCCGCCCTGAACTTCCTTCCGCTGCCCTCACCTTGGACAAAAGGGCTGCTGTGGGCGTCTAAGCAAACAAGCCCCTCTTCCAGCACTCAGGGCTGATACCCAGTGCATGCCTGGCCTCCCAGGCGTCCTGCCCCCAGCTCTGATGACTTCTGTCTGCAGAGAGTCTGAACTTATGCAGAGGAGCTGAAACAGATGTGAGGGTCTGGGATCCGGGGCGGCATCCTAAGGAGGTGATCACCTCTCTGCTTTCCGGATCAGAAAAGCTCTCAACCCCAAGACAGAGTCAGAAAATAGTGAGGGAGCCCAGAAGGCCCCCGACCATCCCTGTGGCCACCCCTATGCTATGGTTCAAAGAAAGGAGAGATGCTCTAAAGAATGAGGAGTGTGGGAAAGCATGCACTTAGGAGGAAAACCAATAACCAAAAAACAGGCGTCAAATGAAAATGGGGATGACCGAAGAGAAGAGAGTCCACGGAAATCCCATGGACAGAGGAGTCTGGAGGGCTAAAGCCCATGGGGTCGCAAGAGGGTCGGGCACGACTTTGTGACTAAACAAGACAGCAACGTATAAGGCAGAATATTGTGTGTGTGCACCTGGGCTCAGCCGTGTCCGACTCTCTGCGACCCCGTGGACTGTAGCCCACCAGGCTCCTCTGTCCATGGGATTCTCCAGGCAAGAACACTGGAGGGCATTGCCATCTCCTTCTCCATTCTAAGTATGCAGATGAATTATAAGTGTGATCATAGAAGTATAATCAGATGTCAGAGGAAGGACCAAAAGTGTATACTACATAAATTATAAATGGTGAATGTTCGAAGGCAAAATAAAGATATGACTATTTCGGGCTTCCCTGGGGGCTCAGACAGTAAAGAATCCACCTGCAGTGCAGGAGAGCAGGGTTCGATCCCTGTGTTGGGAAAGTCTCCTGGAAAAGGGACTGGCTACCCAATCCAGTATTCTTGCCTGGAGAATTCCATGGACTGAGGAGCCTGGCAGTCTACAGTCCACAGGGTTGCAAAGAGTTGGACACGACTAACACTTTCTTTCACTTTTTTCACTATTTCAGGGCCAGATAACACAACATTAAATATTCAAAGTGTAGACTCTTCATAACGCAAGGAGAAACTGACAAAGCATGATTGTAATGGAAGACATTAATAAGCATCTTACAAGTCAAAATCAAATCTTCAGTAAGGATTACTCAGGACCTAAATGATATAAACAAGAACGTTGGCTTAATATGTTAGTAAATAGACTGGGAGGAGAGAGGAAATGAAACCCAGAGCCTGGAGCCCGTATTAGCCTAGGAGAGAACTGGGCTCACAGATGTCCTCCCTCCCACCCCCAGCCCAGGGGAGGGCAGCAATGGAGGAATCGGAGTCGCCCAGACTCCCCGACCTGGCGTGGAGCCCGTGAGAGGAGGTTGCCCTCACTCAGGCAGTTTGGGCCAAACAACAAAGAACAAAGAAGCTGCGATGAGAGGAAGGCAAAAACCTTACCTCAAAAAGTGAAGATGGGCTTACTGCAAAATTAGGTCAAGTTTCAAATCACACATAACTCCCATGTTAAATCGTCCTTCAGAATATAGTAGAAAAAATAAATAAATAAAGTTAAAATAAGTAGAAATGTTTCCAGTTCATTTCAGAGGCAAGCATAATTGTTTCTCTAGATTTCTCTTAGGAACATACATACCGAATTCATGTATAAAGAACTAGAAAAGGAAACCCCAGTGGTCTAGGGAGGAAAAAAATACACGATCACCATGGAGAGATTATTCCAGGAACGCAGTATAAGAAATCTATGAATATAAATCATGCCAATTGGGAAAGGGATAAAAACCATATGATAATCTCAATAGAAGCCAAAAAGGCTTTGGATAAAAGTAAATATGCATTCTTCACTTTATGCCTACACACACACAAACACACACACACACACACTCCCCAAAACTGGGGTTACCTCTAAGCAGAGAAGACTGCATCTTATTCCCTGGCTAGCCTACTTTTAGGATATGAGGGTCTGGTCTGCTCATATCTGAAAGGGGAAACAGCCTGGAGAGGCACGGCCACGAGGAAGAGGGGTGGAGAGGAGCAGGGCAGGGGGAACACAAGCCCCCCAGATCAAGCACCACTGTACCAGCAGGACACCCAGCAGGGAGCCCGCTGACGAGAGGAGACGAAAGAGGCAGCGTTGCCAGAGGAAACAGGCGGCTGCTGCTAAGCCGCGTCAGTCGAGTCCGACTGTGTGACCCCATAGACGGCGGCCCACCAGGCTCCTCTGTCCCTGGGAAAACACAGGACATCCAGTTAAATTTGAATTTTAGTAAACAAATAATTGTTTAAGTATGTCCCATGGAATGTTTGGGACATTCCATGGGACATACTTACACTAATAATTATTTGTCTGGAATTAACGTTTAACTGGGTGTTCTATATTTCGTTTACTAAATCTAGCAAGCTTACTAAGAGCCACAGAACCCTCATGTCAGAGAACCACCCATCACAGCAGGCCAGAGGGCACCCAAGAACTCAAAAATACTAAGCAGGGCGAACAAGCCAGCATTTGTTTCAGCTGCCCCATGGGATGTCAGTGACATGCTCAGCCTAAAGGGTAGCAGTTAGATCTCCAGGTATCCCCCACACTCCTGAAAGCATGGAGTTCAAGCTGTTCCATGGACACTCCAAGGAGGAAGGGGCACTGGGACACAGAGTAAGTCAGGCCATACCCCTCCTCACTTTAAGGCCTTCAGATCACAGCGTGTGGTGGGGTGGGGGTGGGGGAACCTTTAAAGGCGATTTGGGATTGGACGGAGTTTATTAATTAACACTGACCAGGAAGTTGTAGAATTTGCCCAAGATACTATTGAGATATATGCTACCATTCACCTTGTGAGCAGAGAAACTTTAAGTCTTTTTATCATTTAGCCCAACAGCCAATGTCTTGACTAATGATAAAATACTGGAGCTATTTCCATTGTAATAAAAAATAAAACCAAGCTACATCCACTGCTTTATTAAATATGAGTTTAAAAGTAGTAAATATTAAGATAGACTTGCTAACGAACACAGAAAAGAAAAGAAACAGGGAAGAGTGTATTAGAAAGGACGCAGCGATTACTATTATTTGCAAATGATACAATTTTCTAACTGAAAAATTATAAAGATGAGAGTTCAGTAAACTGCCAAAATAAGTACGTGAAGTCAACAAGTTCCTTCTTACACACTGAGGTCTGTGGACCATGAGAGGGTAATCAGATTTGTATTTTCAAGAGTCGAAGATCCATCCCCAAGTGTCACAGGATGAAATATCTGGAAATGTATTTGTGTGTATTCTTCTCTTGCATTTTGGGTATCTCATCTCTTCCTTAGGGGCATCCACTGCTCTGGAAAATGAGGAATAGAAATTAGGATTATTATAGCAGTAAAGCAAACTTTTCAAAAAGACCTAATCTTCATCTTCTACTTGAAAAATAGGAATTTTGTATCTGCGGCAGGAAAGCAAGACTTTGTTGAGACAGCAAAAGGGTTTCCTGAATTAATATCCCATTTTAGATACTCAAGAGGCAATTCAAGTGGTTTCATAATGTTGCTGCTGTTCAGTTGCTAAATCATGTCCAGCTCTTTGTGACCCTGTGAACTGCAGCATTCCAGACTTCCCTGTCCTTCACTGTCTCCAGGAGTTTGCTCAAACTCATATCCACTGAGTCAGTGATGCCAGCCAACCACCTCATCTTCTGTTGCCCACTTCTCCTCTTGCCCTCAATCTTTCCCAGCATCAGGGTCTTTTCCAGTGAGTCAGCTCTTCACATCAGGTGGCCAAAGTATTGGAGCTTCAGCATCAGTCCTTCCAATGAATAGCCAGGGTTGATTTCCTTTAGCGTTGACTACTTTGATCTCCTTGCATTCCAAGAGACTCTCAAGAGTCTTCTCCAGCACCACAGTTCAAAAGCATCAATTCTTCAGCTTCATAACCTAAGAATTATAGTTCTATATAAATGAGACCCTACCCCACCAGAGAAGCCTGGCATGCTGCAGTCCATGGGGTTGCAGAGTGGGGCATGACTGAGCAGTTGAACAGCAGCCCTACCAAGAGAAAGAACTCCCCCCGCTTGACAGAGAATGAAGACAGAAGGAGAGGAAATGGGTAGGCAGCGGAAGGACTGAAACCCCAGCATGAAGACGAGCGTGTCTGAGGCTGAGGGGATGCCGGCAGCAAGGAGATTCTGCCTGCCTTCCTGCTTGGAGCCCCAGAAGAAGAAGCCCTGGCACATTAGCCGTCACGAGCAGACACATCTTTATAAGCCGAGCATCATGGCTGTGCCATCAAGGAGCCCCTGCATAGCTTGTGAAGCCAACTGGAGAGTACACCGTTCAGAGCCAGTGGCTGCCTCGAGAGGGTGGGCTGGGGCTGCAGCCGTGGCAAAGGTCACCCAAGAAGCCAGTGCGGTTGTGTGAGGGGCCAGTGCAGAGGGTCTCGAAGGTGCAGCAGCCGAGGTGGGCCACACAGCCAAGGGCAATGGCAGGGGCCACAGGGACGCGAGCCAGCACAAGAAGCAGACCAGCACCGACCCCCACGGTGGCCAGCGCCTCACGGGGACCGAGGGGCAGAGGGGCCAGCAGAGCTCCGGGGACCCCCAAGCACTTGCCACACACCTGCCCCTAATCCCTGGTAGCCGCTCAAGACAAGCAGGGCAAGGGTGATGATGCTCCAAAGATGCAGCGTCTGTTGAGTAATCCCAGGGGAAGCTGGGAAACTGCTGAGATTCCTGCAGAATATGAACAAACTCACAACCCTACTAGAAATGATGCCATGTTATTAATGTGGATTATACTCTAGAAAAATTCCAGTGCAAGCGTATCCAGAGTCAGATGGATAGTTCATTTGGACCAAGTAATGCCATGTGACCTCAGCGCCTACATTTGGGTGTTAAAGCCACACTGATGCTAAGAGCTTTAATTTTTTAATTGAGGCATAATTGACATATAATATTGATAGTATATTAGTTTCAAGTATACTTTAATTATTTTACATAACAAAAAATAAGAGGGAAATTGACATTGACACGTTTATTCTCTCAACAAATATTTGCCAGACATATGCCAGGCACTAGTCTAACAATGGTGAGAGAGATGGGTAGGGCAGGCAAAAAATTTGGACTGGTCTGGTCTGGTCTGGTCAGTCACTCAGTCACATCCAACTCTTTGTGACCCCATGAACTGCAGCTTGACAGGCTCCTCTGTCTATGGAATTTTCCAGACAAGAATGCTGGACTGGGGTTGCTATTTCCTTCTCCAGGGAATCTTCCCAACCCAGGGATCAAACCTGCATCTCCTCCATCTCTTGCGTTCGCAGGCAGATTCTTTACCAGTAGCGCCACCTGGGAAGCCCCAGACACTTATATACACACATACGATGGATTAGGTGGATGGGTGATATACCCATTAGATAGATACATAAGTAGGTAGGTAGGTAGGTAGGTAGCTAGATGGTAGAATAGGCACCAAGGAATGTAGATGCTTAGACACAGAGTGAAATATGTAGAAACTTATATACATATATTCTATGTTCAGTTTTGATAAGCGCATATAAAAATTCGAGTGGAATAGCCCTGGAAAGGATATCCAGGGCACGAACTGGGGAAAGTTGTCCTTCCTCATTCTGCATCAGCTATCTTACGCCGGGAGGTCAGGCAGAGGGAGCACTGTGATAAGGTGACATGTGAGCTGGTGAGGAAGGGAAGGCAGGAGCCCAGGATTCTACCTGGGGTCACGGACAAGTCAGTGAACAGACCCCAGAGACAGGGCGGGCCCCAGGCGTGAGGGTCCCTACACAGAAGCCCGGCAACGATAGGGATCAGGCAGTGCCAGACGAGAGACTCAAGGAGAGGACGCCTGACGCTTGGCTACAAAGCTCTGAAGTTACATGATGACAAACTAGCAGCTCAGCCTGGTGGGACCCAGGGCAAGGGCACAACAGCGGCGATCGTAGCAGAGGCTGGGCCCTAGCATGACCATGGCTCGTGGGGGCAGGGTTACTTGAAAAAATGTTCACACTTTATTACTTCAGAAGGAAAAGGTTGAAAAAGCAATGTTCATAAAATTCTGATTTTGAAGAATATTTCCTTATGTTTATGTGGGCTTAGTCACTTAGTCGCGTCTGACTCTTTTCAACCCAGTGGACTGTAGCGCGCCAGGCTCCTCTGTCCATGGGATGCTCCAGGCAGGGATACTGGACTGGGTTGCCACACCCTCCTCCAGGGGATCTTCCCAATCCAGGGATAGAACCCAGGTCTCCCGCATAGAAGGTCGATTCTTTACCTTCTGAGCCAACAGGGAAGCCCCTATATGTTTATAGATACATCCAGATATTTATGTATCAATATAGAGAAAACAAAATGTATAATGGTAGCTGCATTATCACTTAGAAAGAGTAACCACAGATTGCTTCCCAGGTGGCTCGGGGTGGAGAAGCCGCCTGTCAATGCAAGAGACGCAGGAGACACAGGTTTGATCTCCAGGTTGGGAAGAGCCCCTGGAGAAGGAAATGGCAACTCACTCACATGTTCTTGCCTGGAAAACTCCCATGGACAGAGGAGCCTGGCAGGCCACAGTCCACGGAGTTGCAAGAGTTGGGCACTACTGAGGGACTAGGCACGCGGATGCGCTCACAAACATAGACTGTATTTCATGGTGTGTGTGTGTGTGTGTGTGGAGGGAGGGAGCGCAGCTATAACAAATATTGCTAGCGGTTACCTTTCTGTGACTGGATCGAAGGGAGTTTTTATTTTCTTCCACATTTTCATCCATGATTTCTGCACGGCACATTCAGTTCAGTTCAGTTCAGTCTCTCAGTCTGACTCTTTGCGACCCCATGGACTGCAGCACAGCAGGCCTCCCTGTCCATCACCAGTTCTCGGAGTTTACTCAAACTCATGTCCATTGAGTCGGTGATGCCATCCAACCATCTCATCTTCTGTTGTCCCCTTCTCCTCCCACCTTCAATCTTTCCCAGCATCAGGGTCTTTTCCAATGAGTCAGTTCTTCGCATCAGGTGACCAAAGTATTGGAGTTTCAGCTTCAGCATCAGTCCTTCCAGTGAATATTCAGGACTGAATTCCTTTAAGATGGACTGGTTGGATCTCCTTGCAGTCCAGTTCAGTTCGGTTCAGTCGCTCAGTCGTGCCCGACTCTTTGCGACCCCATGAATCGCAGCACGCCAGGCCTCCCTGTCCATCACCAACTCCCGGAGTTTACTCAGACTCACGTCCATCGAGTCCGTGATGCCATCCAGCCATCTCATCCTCTGTTGTCCCCTTCTCCTCCTGCCCCCAATCCCTCCCAGCATCAGAGTCTTTTCCAATGAGTCAACTCTTCGCATGAGGTGGCCAAAGTACTGGAGTTTCAGCTTTAGCATCATTCCTTCCAAAGAAATCCCAGGGTTGATCTCCCTCAGAATGGACTGGTTGGATCTCCTTGCAGTCCAAGGGACTCTCAAGAGTCTTCTCCAACACCACAGTTCAGAAGCATCAATTCTTCAGCACTCAGCCTTCTTCACAGTCCAACTCTCACATCCATACATGACCACAGGAAAAACCATAGCCTTGACTAGATGGACCTTAGTCGGCAAAGTAATGTCTCTGCTTTTGAATATGCTATCTAGGTTGGTCATAACTTTTCTTCCAAGGAGTAAGCGTCTTTTCATTTCATGGCTGCAGTCACCATCTGCAGTGATTTTGGAGCCCAAAAAAATAGTCTAACACTGTTTCCACTGTTTTCCATCTATTTCCCATGAAGTGATGGGACCAGATGCCATGATCTTTGTTTTCTGAAAGTTGAGCTTTAAGCCAACTTTTTCACTCTCCTCTTTCACTTTCATCAAGAGGCTTTTTAGCTCCTCTTCACTTTCTGCCATAAGGATGGTGTCATCTGCATATCTGAGGTTATTGATATTTCTCCCAGCAATCTTTATTTCAGCTTGTGTTTCTTCCAGTCCAGCGTTTCTTATGATGTACTCTGGATATAAGTTAAATAAGCAGGGTGACAATATACCGCCTTGACGTACTCCTTTTCCTATTTGGGACCAGTCTGTTGTTCCATGTTCCATGTCCAAGGGACTCTATAATGAACATGAATTCTGTAACAAGAAAAATGGGAATAATTATTATTCTCACTTTTTAAGTTCAGATAAAAGCAGAGATCGGAGACATGACCTGAAGTTTGTGTCACGTTGGAGTTGGCGAGCTCAGGCGTGTTCAGGGAGGGCCCTGGCAGGCCAGGTAAACTCGTAGGAGCTGGATAAGGCAGAACAGACTGGAAGCTGGGGTGGGTCTGTAGGAACACAGGGAGCTTCGTGGACCTTCAGCTTCTGCCTTCCTGACACCAAGGAACCCTCGGCTCCTCAGTCTGGAAATGCTCACTTCGGGCAGAGTGCTGGCGTCTGTCCCTGCAGTCCTCCAGCTCGGAGGCTTCCCCATCGTTCCGGCAGGGGTTAAAAATGGCTTCGTGGTGATTTGCGCCTCAGAAACTGTTCCTTCTAAAGAACTGCTACCGATTCGGGTTTGGTGAGTGACTAATCCAATGTCCTGACATATTTCTGCATGGTTATTGCTGGGCCCGTGTGCTGCTGTTTTGTCTAAACATTTTGCATCTCCCATCAGGAGGGCCTTTAGCCGATCATTTGATTTTCTTGTATGGCTCTCAGTCTAGATTGGGATCAAGGTCACACACACACAAGATGAAGCGGCAAGCATTAGACCTGTGTCCTCTGGGACAGTCTGTTGAAATTGAGATTATAGGTTTCTTGAGTATTTGGCAGAAGCTAGCTCTGAACTGTCTGGGCCTGGCAGAAATCTTGTGGGCAGACTTTTTAATGACTGATTCCATTTTCCTAATAGATGAGTGCAGGTTTTCTTCTTCTTCTTTAGCCAGCTTTGGTAGTTCACATTTTTCTAGGGGGTTGACAATTTTATAACACATTTTCATGGTTATCCATAGTATCATCTTACTGCATTTTATCAAGCGTCCATATCTGTGTATCTGTGCCCTTTTTTGTTCCTGTCATTGGGGTTGTTTATTTGCTTTTCTCTCTCAGTGTTTCTGTCTTCCATCCTTTCCCTCTCTCTCTGTCTCTCTCTCTCTCTCTGTCTCTCTCTCTCTCTCTGTCTCCTTCTCCCTCTCTCCTTCTCTCTCTCCCTCAGAAATGTAATCAGAAAATTCTCTAAACTACTAGTCTTTCCAACAAACCAACTTTGGCTCATCCGTATCCCTCCAGGCCCTACATGCATGATTTCCTTTCTTCAATTTTTTTAAGTTTTCTGTATTGTTCGTTTCATCTCTATTGAACAATGTCAAGTCTTTCTTTTGTCTCATAAATGTATTCAGTGCTGTTAATTTTGTTCAAAAGGCTACTTTAACAGCATCCCACAAGTCTGGACATGTGATGTTTTCATTATCACTCAGGTCTTAATACATTCTTATTTCTATTATAATTTCTTCTTTGAATCTAACTTATTTATAAAAAATGTGCTTTAAAAACCCAAATGCATCACCTTATGAAACTGGTTGGCTTCTAACAACTGCACTGGGCAGAAAAAAGGTGACCTGCATGATTCCAGATTTCAATATTTGTTAAATCTTATTTTATGACCTAATATGTGATTAGGACAATGGTTCCACGTGTGTTTGGAAAGAACATGTGTTCTTCTTTCTTAGTTGCAGCATCTCAAACCCAGTCTAATCATTAAGCTTCCTGCTGTGCTCCCTCAGTCAAATCTGACCCGTGGCGACCCCTGGACTGTAGCCCACCAGGCTCCTCTCTCCATGGAATTTTCCAGGCAAGAAGCCTGGAGCAGGTTGCCATTTCCTACACTAGGAGGTCTCCCTGACCCAGGGATGCAACCTAACTCTCCTGCATTGACAGACGGATTCTTTACCACGAGGGCCGCCTGGGGAGCTTCAAGTCCATACCCTTATTTCGGTCATATTGCAAGTGTGGACTGTAAACCTCTCCTTGTAATCCAGTCAAGTCTTGCTTCATGTATTTCAAGGCTGTGTTTTGGGGGTATATAAATTTATAAGTTCCTCCCAGTGAAATCTTAATTTTGCCATTTTATAATGACCTTCTTTGTTGCAGTTAATGCTTCGTTACCATAAAGTCTATTTTAACTTTAACTGCCAAAGTAGTTAATAACTTTTCTTTCCACCTGTATTTGTTTGGACTATCTATTTCTCCACCTTATTTTCCGCCTTTATGCTTTACTTATGGTTTAAGTATTTGTCTTACTTAAACATAAGTAAAGCATAAAGTTCCATGTTTTTTAATTTATCTAATCCAGCAGTCTCTGTCTTTATCCAACTAATTCAACTAGCTTATTAACACATTTCTTGAGGTTACTAATCTATTTTTGCTTTGGCCACCTTTGCTGATGCTGTCTCTCTTCCTAGATTCTATTTCCTCTCCTCTCTTCTAGAGCAGGGGCTGATGAACTACAGCTGACAGCTCAAATCCAGTCTAGGCCTGTTTTGTAAATAAAGTTCTGTTGGAACACAGCCATGCCCATTTGTTTAAATCTTCTCAGCATCTGCTTCCACGCTGCAACATAGTCGAATAGTTGGAACAAGAACCATCCGGTCAGTCCACAGAATCAAAGCCATTTAGTATCTATCCCTTGTCCTACAGGATTAGAAGGCTTTTTTTTTGTTTTTGTTTTTTTTCATTTTTTCTTTACTGTTTAGAAGTTACAAATTCTGCTCTGTTCAGTTCAGTTTAGTTCAGTTGCTCAGTTGTGTCTGACTCTTTGTGACCCCATGGACTGCAGCACTCCAGGCCCCCCTGTCCATCACCAACTCCTAGAGTTCACTCAAACTCATGTCCATTGAGTCAGCGATGCCATCCAACCATCTCCTCTTCTGTCGTCCCCTTCTCCTCCCGCCTTCAATGTTTCCCAGCATCTGGGTCTTTTCAAATGAGTCAGTTTTTCGCATCAGATGGCTAAAGTATTGGAGTTTCAGCTTCAGCATCATTCCTTCCAATGAATATTCAGGACTGATTTTCTTTAGGATGGACTGGTTGGATCTCCTTGCAGTCCAAGGGACTCTCAAGAGTCTTCTCCAACACCACAGTTCAAAAGCATCAGTTCTTTGGTGCTCAGCTTTCCTTATAGTCCAACCCTCACATCCATACACGACCCCTGGAAAAACCACAGCCTTGACTAGATGGACCTTGGCTATAACTTGTGCACTTGACTTGACGGCATCTACGGTTCCCCCAGTCATTCGTGGGGTCCTTCAAGGATTTTAGCATCCCTGGATTATTCTCCCCCCACCTCACACACTACTTAATCTCAGATACTACCTGCTTTTATACATTTAAAATTAGTCATTAATATTATTGCTGTTTACACTGTCCATCTTGCTTAGGTTTACCCATACATTTACTAAGCTATTTGCTCACCACTCTGCTAATGGCTCATTCCTTCCTGCTGGGTTCAATGATCGTGTCACTAAAGTACATCCCAGAAGTTGCTTTAGTGCAAATCTGTTCGTGATTTGCTTTTCACTTCTTCCTAATTCCTGTATGACAGCTTCACTAA
This sequence comes from Ovis canadensis, assembly GCF_042477335.2. Classification (NCBI taxonomy): domain Eukaryota; kingdom Metazoa; phylum Chordata; class Mammalia; order Artiodactyla; family Bovidae; genus Ovis; species Ovis canadensis. The sequence goes on from NC_091245.1 coordinate 3,447,483, forward strand.
GTAAAGATTTCAATTTCCTTCAAGACTTGGAAGATATAACTTTACCGTCCTCTGGTGACTGTTGAGAGGTGATAGTCAAATTACCTGGCATTCTTTTTCAGGTAAACTTTTACTTCTGGCTATTTTTAAGGTATTCTCTTTGTCTTTGGTGTTCTTACATAACTCACTGTTATATGAGTTATATATCCAGATGTTATATATCCAGCTGTAAATTTCCTTTTATCTACTCTTGTTAGAACTATTTTTTCCCTGAATCAGAAAGTTCAGAAATACCCCCAGTTTGGGGGAATTTGAATCATCGTCTCTTTGGACACTGGCTCGCTCCCCTTCTTCCCTTTATTCCACGTGGAATCACTGCTGTGGTTTCCTGAGCCTTCTCAGCCTATCCACTGTCCTGTTAGCCCTGCTGCCATCTCTCTATCTCCGTGAGCTCAGATGGATCCTCCACTTTGCTAATTCTCTCTTTGGTTGTGTCTAATCTGCTCTTTAACCTAATCATTCTTGGTTTGTTAAATTTCATGCCCTATATTTTTCTTTTCCCACAAGTTCCCTTCTGTCTTTTAAATTTTCCTTGTCTTCTGTTTTCCATTACTGGTGGCTTGGTTTTTTCTCATTTTTTAAAATTTTCATTGGGTCGTTATTCTCAACTATTTTATAATCTCTCTTTGATTCTACTGTTTCCTGAAGCCCTCGGGGATTTAAGCCTATTGTTTGCTATGTCTATGAACCTACTCACACCTTCTTTCTCTCCTCAGATCAGTGCTTCATCTTCACTGGGGTTTATCTGTAAGAATTCCTTATGTCCATCACGGAAGTTTTGTGTTTTCTCCTGGCAGGTATTCCAGAAGTATTATGAGCCCAGGGTTAATTTTACCCTAATCTCTCATGCTGGGGCTCCACATCACTCAAATGGTATAAATTCAAACTGCAAATACTCCTGCAGACAACCACTGATTACAAATCTCCTAGGCAACCATTTTCTCTCTTCCGAATCAGACCAAGGGTGACAGCCTGTCATCTCCCTGTGCCAACAGCTGGATTTTTTCTTGTCCACCTATTTCTGGTCTGCCCTCTCTCTTCAGGAGAGCAGGATGACCCTCAGATCCAACCTCCAGCTTCTTAGGAGCACAAAGATTCGTCTCCTGTGTCTGCACAGCCATTAAACAAATCAGGAGTTTAAAATGCAGGTGAAATAACCACTGTTCTCATCTTTGCCACCCCTGTGTCTGTCTGCAGCACAGCTCCAGCATCAGTTCCCACAGATTCCTGGTCTCCATTCCCTCTTTGCTTTGGGTCCTTATGAAAGATGTCTTCAGTGAATGCTGTCTATAATATTTGTTATACTGTAGCCGACATTCCCAGGCATTTTGTATCAAGCTATCATTCAAGTTCTCTGACCCACCAGGTTTCATCAGAGATATAAAATATATGTTAAGGTCAAAGTACTTTAAACATTATAAAGTAGACTCTAACATCCAGATTAATTTATCTCTAGTTTAATCATAGAAAAACAACACGGATGGGCCTAAAGATTGTCACACTGAGTGAAGTAAGTCAGGCACAGAAGGACAAATATCATACACTATTACTTATACGTGGAATCTAAAACAACGGTACAAATGAACTTATTTACAAAACAGACATGGAGTCCCAGATGTAGAAAACAAACTTGTGGTCACTACAGGTGGAAGGGGTGGAGGAGAAATGGACTGGGAGATGGGGGTTGACATATACACCCTACTACACACAAAACAGACAGCTAATAAGAACCTGCTGTACAGCACAGGGAGCTTTATTCAACACTCTGTAATGAACTACACGGGAATAGCACCTAAAACAGAGGGGATATATGTGCACATATAACTGACTCACTTTGCTGTACAGCAGAAACTAACACACCATTCTACATCATTGTAAAGTAATTAACTTCCAATTAAAATAAATTTATATTAAAATTTTTTAATTTAATTTAATTTAAAAAATAATAACAATTAGTTAGAAAAGAAAACTACTTCAAACCTGAAAAAAGAAATGTGACTTAGGGAGTAGGGTCTCCCACATTATGAGCAGTCTTCCCCATCCTGTTCCTAGGCCCCCTCTTTGCCCCACAGTCTTGCCAGTGAGAGTTTTCTCTCATTGTGACTTCTGAGAGAGAGATGGGGAACATGAAGAAATAATCTCCTTAGGTTAGTGAACATCTCAGATGTCAAAAAAACAGTAATGGAGGAAGCAGAACCCCCATTTCTGATAAAGTGGCAATCTCTGATCTCTCACGATGCTAGAACGCTGCCCTGTTTCCGAAACGCCAGAGACGTTTGTTCCTGATGAAACCCCATGTGTGTGTCCTCAGTCACTCAGTCCCGTCTGACTCATTGAGACCCCATGGACGGCAGCCCACCAGGCTCCTCTGTCCATGCATGGGATTCTCCCATGGACAGCCCTGGAGTGGGTTGCCAGTCCCTTCTCTAGAGGGTCTTCCCAACCCAGGGATTGAACCCAGGGCTCTGCATTGACAGTGGATTGTTTGCCAGCTGAGCCACCAGGGAGCCCCTGATGAAGCCCTGCCTCCACACCAAAGTTCTCTCCAGCACCTTGGTAGTAATCATGGTGTTTAATCGGCAGTATCTTTGCAGTTTACAGCGCGCTTCAACCCACGTTATCCTATGACCATCTCCTTCTCAGGAATGAAGAGAATGAAGCTCAGGGGTGACCAAGTGCATGCCCTCAGGCAGCGCCAGGAGCCGACTATTTTTAGGAAAAAGAAACCCGTGTTCCTGTGTCCTTGTGAGTAAGGGTAAGAGCTGGACTCCACCCCCCACCCGCACCCACTATCACACCACCACAGACACACCCTCCAGGAGCTCAAGCAACGTCGAAAGTTAAACCAAACAGCTTTTAAAGTCTTGTCCTAAAATGGAAACTGTGCTCTTTCTAGCCAAGTGTTGCTCAGCCAAGGGCAGATCGTCTAGAGCTTGGAAGGAAACGGAGAGGACGAGAGGCGCCCAGGAGCTGGGAAGCGGGTCTGGGACGGTGAGCTTGGAGGGACCGTACGCTGCATGCGGCGGGGGCCGGGAGCTGTGGCTGGCTCCTGTGTCTCGGGCTGTCCAGGTGCTGGGAGAGGAGTCTCACTTTCGCCAGGGGTGTGGGGAGCTGGTGTGAGCTTCCCTGCCTTCCCTCTGCGTTTCCTTCCTGGCAGCGATGCCTGCCACTGGACATAACTCGGTGTGACCAAACCCCAGCTCCGCAGGGATGCACTCAGGCTGCTCCTTGAGGAGAGAGAGCTCTCGGCTTCCAATCAGAGCTCTCGCTGCTTGAGTCACGGCTTCCTGGGTTTGCCCCATCACAGACTGACAGGAAGCTGGCCACGGAGGGCTGACCCCCAGTCCCTGTGCACCTCACTGGTCACGGGACAGGGCTTGACCGATGGACGGACCGAAGCCCAGGGCTGTCAGACCAAGGGGTTGGCAGAGGTGGATGAGCAGGGGACGTGCCCCCTCCCCGATCTCCAGACGAGTGAGCCAGGAAACTGCAGGGGGCCTGGGAGTTTCCCTACGACGTGGCGGTTGCTGGCTGGTTTTCCTTGGGTGTCGGGACACGAAGCAGGAGTGGTGGGTCCAAGCATGAGGTATCAAGGACGGACAGGCGGCCACGGGGTCACCAGCCTGGGAGGGGCCACCTTGAGCAACTGGTGGTACACGCGTGTGTCGCCCTTGCAAAGAATTCTGTGCTCATCCTCCTGGCTTGATTTCACACTCCCCCAAAGGGGGCTAGGGTAAGGCAAGGAGACCCTGCAGGGTCCCTGTGCCCCTCCAGCCCAAGCTGTTAGCTGAGCATGAACCCTCTGTGCTCATCCAAACACTCAATCCCCTGTCCACCCACCCTTCATGCAGTAGATGCCAGGGTACCACTCAAGCCAAGGACAAGGGTACATTTGTGGGTTGACCCGGGTCCCGAACTTGGGCCAGTTGTTTGATCAAGAGGAGAGTCCCCACCCTCCCTGCCATGGCCAGGTTCAAGCCCTGCTCAGGCAACTTGCATTCCCCAACCCCCTGTGGGGCATGCATGCATGCTAAGTTGATTCAGTCATGTCCAGTTCTTTGTGACCCTATGGACTATAGCCCACCAGGGTCCTCTATCCATGGGATTCTCCAGGCAAGAATACTGGAGTGGGTTGCCAAGTCCTCCTCCAGGGGATCTTCCCGACCCAAGAGTCAACCCCAAGGCTCTTATGTCTCCTGCATTGGCAGGTGGATTCTTTACCACTGTTAGCACCTGGGAAGCCCCAACCCCCTGCCATCTCTCCCCAGATCTGCAATCACCAATAAAAAGGAGGGGAAGGGCTCTGTGAAATAGACCAGGCGCAGAGCCTGACTCGGAGGCACTCACAAACAGGAAAATCAGAAAACAGTGGCAGAAGGGGAGCAAACTAGGTTCCCAGCCCTCTGTGGATATTGAGACCCCACAGGCTCAGGACAGGCTTTGAACCTTGACGAGGCCCTTAGTGGTGATTAAACTCACCTTCTGGAGTTACTATGGGATCAGACGGAAATGACTAGAACGGGATTCAAGGCTGTATATCCCTAAAGTAATTTCAAGAGAAACCCAAGCAGAACGGGCAGAGGAAGGGCAGCCTCGGTCAGATGTGGGCCTTCTGTGAGGTCCCAGGGAGGCACGTGTCTTTGAGTCTGCAGGTGGGAGCCGGGGAGACCAGGTCTGACTTCACTGGGGCCAAAGTAAGACCGCCAAGCTGGGGCCGCTCCAGACCATGCCTCTTCCCCAACCCCCAACCCCCCCACTTCCCGCTTGTCCCAGCACCCCGCAGCAGCATCTGGTGGCCAAGACCGACCCTCCCCTCCGAGGGGGCCTCCCGGTGTTTCCAGGCAGGAGGAAGACGCCGATTCCCCGTGGGCTCGCGCAGAGCTCCCTCCAACGGCATCGCCTGCACCAGGGCAGCTTCCTGGCGCGTTCTTGGCAGGCCAGGCCGGCTCATCCTGCCACATCTTACATGTGGGCCCCATTTGCAGGGGCGGTGGGGGGGGGGGGCACTGCGCTGGGGTGGCTGTGGGGACTGGGTTTAAATGTTTCCACCTGAGAATGCGAAGGAGCACCCCCCAAAGTGATGAAAGGGAGCAGAGAGCATGGGGCTGTGCCCGCTGAGAGAAGGGGGCTGGGGACCCTGGCAGGAGGGCAGGAGGGTCCTCTGGAGGCAGCCACACAGGGCTGTGCCCGAGACCCCCAGTGAGAGGCTGGTGGCGGGGACAGCAGGGGACAGAGCTGTCTGGGCACCAGGTGCCCCCCTCCATCGCGGGTGCAGGCTGGCTCTCAGGGCGTCCTCTGCCGCTCCAGGTCCCCTCAGGGAGGAGGCTGACCTGGGGGCGGCCGACAGACCCCTGGAGCCACCAGGTCCCTGTCCCAGCCGCCACCACCTCCGTGGCTGCCCACCCATTGCTGTGTGCCGGGCAGCGAGCAGGCCCTGTGGTGGGCATGGAGCCCTGCCCAGAATGTGCCTGGGACCAGCACTTCCAGACAAGCCAGCCGAAACGTGGGAGGGCGGGCTGGCTGCCCCACATCAGGGCGGTCGGGCGCCGACCAGCCTCAGCCCGCGAGTGTCCCCCGCAGCCCTCCCTTCCCCAGTCCCAGAGGCCGAGCGAGAGTTTGTTGCAGACTGGTGCCTGCCGTCCAAAGGCTCATATTTGAAACTAAACCAACAAGGGGCAGGAAGGAGCCAAACCTTCCCAGGTCTCACTACAACTGGCACCTGGGTTCAGGCCTTGCTCCACCAAGGCCACGACCTCCAGAAGCAAAGCGTCCCCCACCCCAGCAGCAGAGCCGTGGCAGGGAGGGCCGTGGCTTCTCGGGGGGTCTCACTGTCCCCCACCTCAGGGCCAGCCCTTCCCGGAGCGCCCTCTGTGCGCCTCTGCGTTCCCTGTTTCTTCCGGGCAGAATGGGCCCATCAACCTTTTCCCATCAACCCCTGTCCCTCTTTCCCAGTTCCATCAAAAATACCATCGGGGTTCCAGTCCATCTGGGTTCAGGAGACTAGCGGCACACCGAGACAGGAAGACTTTGGTCTTCTCTGCTTTGGTGGCTGGGCCGTTGCCAAAGCTAAAACAAACTGACGAAGATGTACTGGCCTATCACTAAGGGCTCACAAAGTGCTGGTCACCCCAGTGAGGGGGGCACCAGCAGGTCCCCCGTTTACAGACAGGGTGCAGGGAAGAGAAGGGTCAGAAAAGGCCCCAGGAGGGCCTGAGGCAGGGAATAACGGGGGCGGGTGTGGGCGGGGGACCCAAGAGACACTGGTGACCAGGTGGGACACTGGGAGGGTCTGGGCTGACTCTGGCTGCTGGGGGGTTGGGGGAGTTTATTCAAAGGAAAAATGAGTTTGGTTGGGGGGCCGACAATGTAGGGGGCATTTGCGGGCCTCAGGGGAGCTATCCTGCTGAGGACATGACGTACAGGGCTGGGGTTCAAAGGACCCGGGCTCGGGACAGCCAGGCTGGCCCTGCAGGCAGAGGGTCAGGTGGGGAGGGGGCCAGGTTCCCCTCCAGATGGGCGCACAAGGCCTGGGAACTGCCCCCGGACTTTGAGTTTGAAAGTCAAGGGGAGAGAGGTCGGGGAGGGGTTGGGACTCACCTTCAGCGTCCCCCACCACTCAGCCAGTCCAGGGCGGGGCAAGCAGGCTGCGACCCCCATGAGGAGTCAGCCTCAGGGGCTGCAAGTTCTGCTCCAGTGGGAGCGCTGCAGAGGAGCCCTTGGCAGAGGACATCCTTTCGGGAAGGAGACCCCGAGGAGCAGCCTGGGCACAGGGGAGCCTGGGAGGCCCCCAACCCTGAGGAGTCTCCCAGAGGAAAGCCCTGAACTTCCAGTAACGGGTTTTCCCTTTTAAAAAGAAATTTTAAAAGTTTAAACAGGAAGAGCTTCTACAAAGGGAAAGGGACATAGTGTGGAGAAGCAGGAGGAGGTTGCGGGGGGGCGGGGGTGCTGGATGCAGGAAGGGGAGGCTGGGCGGAGGGTGAGGGATGTTGAGAAAGGCAGGCTGGGGGGGCGCTAGATGCTGAGAAGGGGAGGCCAAGGGGTTCTGGGTGCTGAGAAGGGGAGGCTGGGGGCACTGGATCTGAGAAGGGAGGCTTGGCAGGGCACTGGGTGCAGGAAGGAGAGGCTGGGGAGGGAGCTTGGTGCAGGAAGGGGAGGCTTGAGGGGGCACTGGATCTGAGAAGAGGAAGCTGGGGGAGGCCGCCGGGTGCTAAGAAGGGGAGGCTGGTGGTGGCACTGGATGCTGAGAAGGGGAGGCTGATGGGGCGCTGGGTGCAGGGCCACAGAGCCCCCAGCACAAGAAGCTGCCTGGCGCTGGCTCAGGGCCGCCTGCTGACTGGGGCTTTGAAAAACAACTTCCTTTCAATAAATGTGAACAAAAGTTTGGACCTATCTTCAAAGTGATGAGTTATGCTGAAAATATGTTCCTGCGAACTGGGGGAATGGGTCCTTCCTGGCGTTTGGCATTCGGCAGAGTTTATAAATAACTGCTCAGGTCTGCTTGGGTTACTGCCTGCCATGGGAACCACAGTCCGCCAGCGGGGGGACCTGGACCCCCAAGCAGATGTGGTCCATCAGGAGGTGGAATGAGCCGGCCTGCCGCCCGCCAGCCTCCGGGAAGGCCAGGCCTCACCCAAGCCTCCGTTCCTCACTGAGCAGGGAGGTGGACCCCCAGACCAAGACCAGCTCCCCCGTTTATGTTTTGGGGGAAAAAAGGGAAGAGATGTCTTGTACATGTGGTTTCCATCGTGGAGGAAAGTAAAAACATGTGCCTGCTTTCTAGCCGACATGGTCCTCGTTATTGTAATGAGAAAGCCCGTAATTAGGGGCAAGAGTGAAAGAGAAGCGCCACCCGCCTCTCTCTGGTGTCCGCTGTCCACACCTCGCCCCCCGAGGAACCCAGCAGCCCCTGATGCCCCTCTGGTCTCCATCCCTCAACCTGCCCTTCAGCCCCGGGGAAGGAAGGGCAGCCAGAAGACAGACCTTCCAGCCCCAGCAGTTCCCATCTTGACGTGGACGGGGCAGCCCAACCAGTTCATTTGTCAGCGTTTAAACATCATTTTAGCATTAACAGCCTCCTTCAATGCCAAAGAGCTGGCTTTGCGCGCCTATAAATTAGAGTACATCAAACTGGAGTTTATTGAGTCTCCGCCAATCAGAAGTAAAACGTCCATAACTTTTTACAATTCTCTGCATTCTTCCAATCATATTAAAATATTTATTTGTACCCTGCATGATATATATAAACGTTTTATTAAGAACATTTGAAAGCTGGCTCTTTAAACAGAAAAAGAGATATACTGCACACAGGAGGGGACGGCCAGGGTGCAGCCTGTCCAGTCAGTTTCACGGGGGAAAACTGCTCTGATTGGATTTGCAGGGATTGTTAGCAAGAACACACAGCTGGGCGGGCAGCCCGCTATTTATTTATGGCTGCTTGCCTTCCCAAGCCACTTCCCTTCAAGTCCCTGTTTGTCTCCTCTGGTTCGGTGCTGGGACTTTATTCCAGAGGGATCAGAGCACCCCTACCTCGGCAGCTGCCTGCAAGCTGCTGGTCACCCAGAAAGCAGGGCGCAGAGGGGCCCAGGACACTCCCACAGCCATCATCCCAGGAGAAGAGGGTCGGGGCGAGCTGGGTTAGGAGCCCCAGACCTCCACCTTTGCCCCCACCCTTTCCTGGCTATGTTAGCGTCCCCTCCCTGAATCTCGAACACCACCCATCCTCTCCACCAGTCCCAGATGGTGACCTGCCTGCAGTATCCTTCCATGTCAGCTACATCCCATCAATACCCTCCTCAAGGCACCAGAATCTCCTCTGCTGCTAACATGAGAGGCCAAGTTCTCAGGGACGGACCACGGCCCAGCAGAAGGCCACTGAGGCCTCGGCGAACCTCTGCCTGCAGGCTGAGGAATGACGCCACCACAGAGAGTGCCTCCTGTTTACAGCGTGCTGACACGTGCTGAGCCCTGGAGGAGCAGCATCCCCACGGCCCCCACCCCAGCCCCCATGGGAGGGCTTCTAGCTGCCATGAGGGGTCAGGGTGGTTGAAGGGCTTGGCCAAGGGGTCACAGTGCTCCAGGTAGGCCAGTGCCAAGGCCTGGCAGGTGACCACAGCTCCCCAATGCCAAGTATCACAGCAACTCCTGGAGAGCAGAGGGGCAGACTAGCCCACGGGTGGGACGGAGTGGGGAGGCCACGGGCAGGCCAGGGGCAGCCACGCAGGGCTGAATGGCAGCAACGGGGAAGGAGGTCTGATCCCTGGGCAAGCCCCTGCCTGCAGAGAGCGCCCCGGCGTGGAAACCCATTCTTGTGAGCAGGTCCTCCGCCACGAGAACAGACCTCACCGTGCACAGTGGCTCTTGGCAGGCTGGAGACTGACTTCTTGTTCCCATCAAATCTAAGGCAGGTGTTTCTGGTCTGCCTACATGCTGGTCCTCCAGAGATTCAGGGACCAGCCACATTCATCCCCACCGTGGGCCTCAGCATAACGTGCACTCCCAGCACAGAGAGGAGAAAGAGGCTGGGGGGGGTCCAGGGGCCGGGCCTGCGCACGCAAGCCTCTGCTGCTCTCCATGGGCTAGGGCCCAGCCCCACAGCCACGTCTAACCGCATCGGCAGATGGAAAAATAGTCCAGCTGCGTGTCCAGGAAGAAGGGGCTAACATGGGCGAATGTCAGCTCAGCTGCAGGACTCTTCCCACGTAAGAAGAACTCCAGAGGAAGGTTTGGCTGCTCAGTGATACCTCCGCAGATGAGGCTCTGTCTGTCACTTCCGGACATCATCCTGCCAAATCAGCTGTTGCCCTCATGCTGGTTTCTTCCTGGCTGCAAGTGGCTGCAGAAGAACCAGACATCACATTTGCATTCCAGCCAGGAACAAAGGGGAAGTGGTGGGGAACGGCAGCAACTGCATCTGCTTCCTTTTGTAGGAGAGGGCATAAACCTTCCTAGAAACCCCTTCAGCACATGAAGTCTCACCAGGTCGCATGGCCTCTCCTACACAAAAGCGAAGCAGGGACCAGGACCCCTACAGTTGCCCCAGGCTGACCCTAACCCGAACCCTAACCCTTTTTTTGGATGTTACCCCTGGGATGAGGGCAATGGGGGTGGGGTAGGTCATTGGGAAGACAGGCCTCTGCGTAATGCTGGCATGGTTGAATACTGCCCCCAAATCCGTGTCCACCCGGAACCTCCAAACACAACTTCCTTCAGAAGTTGGGCCCTGCAGAGAGAATCCCAGAGACGCGAGCCTAGTGGGCTGCCTGCCGTCTATGGGGTCGCACAGAGTCGGACACGACTGAAGCGCCTTAGCAGCAGCAGCAGCAAAATCTTGAGATCTGACTAGTTAAGGGGTTAGGGCCTAACACAGGCTGGGTGCTCTGGAGGCTCCATGGGCCAGAAGCAGCCCTGGAGCAGAGTTGGGATCTAGCCGTAGAAGGGCCAGAAGTCATGTGCAGCTGAGCAACAGCCCAAACCCTGCTCTTAGTCTTCAACCGGACAGGATAACTTTTGACAATACAAGCAAAACAGAGTCCGTTCTCGTCTGAAGGGAGTGTGTCCTGTCGCCACGAGCCTGGTCCCAGTATTTTCATCGACCAATTCACGGCCTTGTTTCATGTGTGTCTCTGTGTAAAGTCACCCCACTCAGTACATACAGTTGGCTCACTAGAGCTGAACAGCCACAGCCAACCGCACTGTAACTCAGGGCTGAGCCAAGCTTCTCTAACACTTACTTTCCCCAGAAGGCACACGTAATGTTTATGCCCTTCAGTTCAGCTCAGTCCAGTCGCTCAGTCGTGTCCAGCTCTTTGCGACCCCATGAATCGCAGCACGCCAGGCCTCCCTGTCCATCACCAACTCCCGGAGTCCACCCAAACTCACGCCCGAGTCAGTGATGCCATCCAGCCATCTCATCCTCTGTCGTCCCTTTCTCCTCCTCCCTCCCAGCATCAGAGTCTTTTCCAATGAGTCAACTCTTCACATCAGGTGGCCAAAGTATTGGAGTTTCAGCTTTAGCATAAGTCCTTCTGAAGAACACCCAGGACTGATCTCCTTTAGGATGGACTGGTTGGATCTCCTTGCAATCCAAGGGACTCTCAAGAGTCTTCTCCAACACCACAGTTCAAAAGCATCAATTCTTTGGTGCTCAGCCTTCTTCACAGTCCAACTCTCACACCCATGCATGACCACTGGAAAAACCATAGCATTCACTAGATGGACCTTTGTTGGCAAAGTAATGTCTCTGCTTTTGAACATGCTATCTAGGTTGGTCATAACTTTCCTTCCAAGGAGTAAGCGTCTTTTAATTTCATGGCTGCAATCACCATCTGCAGTAATTTTGGAGTCCCAGAAAATAAAGTCTGACACTGTTTCCCCATCTACTTCCCATGAAGTGATGGGACCAGATGCCATGATCTTAGTTTTCTGAATGTTGAGCTTTAAGCCAACTTTTTCACTCTCCTCTTTCACTTTCTGCCATAAGGGTGGTGACATCTGCATATCTGAGGTTATTGATATTTCTCCCAGCAATCTTGATTCCGGCTTGTGCTTCTGCCAGCCCAGTGTTTCTCATGATATACTCTGATATAAGTTAAATAGGCAGGAAGTTCTTCTGGGCTAGACTGGGGGCCGTTTGAAAGAGCAAAATCATCAACAAAAAAGCACAAAAATATGAAAAATGTAGTACTGAGTGGGTCACAAAAAGGACACTTATTTACAGAGTCAGAGCTGAACCAAGAAGGCAGAGTGTTTCCTGCTTTGGGCTCACCTGAGAAAGAGATGCAAAGAGCATCTCAAAATATAGGCTGCTCTGCACGCGTCCACAATGTCTGGAAACACATGGGCATCGGTCTGAGGGCCACAAATACGTTTCAGCAAACAGGTCAAATTGCAAATATGGAATCTGCAAGTCACAAGGATCGATGATACTGGTTTTGTTGGTTTTGTTTTGTTGTTGTTTTTTAAACTTTTTATTCTGTATTGGAGTGTAGCTGATTAACAATGTTGCTATAGTTTTAGGTGGACAGCAAAGGGCCTCAGACATAGGTTACATGTATCCATTCTCCCCCTAGCGCCCCTCCCATCCAGGCTGCCACGTAATATTGAGCAGAATTCCCTGGATGATGTTGTTGTTGTCGTGTTTGACTCTTTGCAACCCCATGGACTGCAGCACACCAGGCTTCCCTGTCCATCACCAACTCCCAGAGTTTGCTCAAATTCAGCTTCCCATCCAGCCATCTCATCCTCTGCCGCCCCCTTCTCCTTCTGCTTTCAATCATTCCCAGCATCGTTCTCTCTTTTCCAATGAGTCCGCATCAGGTGGCCAAAGTATTGGAGCTTCAGCTTTAGCATCAGTCCTTCTAATGAATATCAGGACTGATTTCCTTTAGGATGGACTGGTTTGATCTCCTTGTTGTCCAAGGGACTCTCAAGAGTCTTTTCCAGTACCACAGTTCGAAAGCATCAATTCTGAGGGCTCAGCCTCCTTTATGGTCCAACTCTCACACCCATACATGACTACAGGAAAAAAAACACAGCTTTGACTCTAGGGATCTTTGTTGGCAAAGCAATGTCTCTGCTTCTGAATAGGCTGTCTCAGTTTGCCATAGCTGTCCCTGGATGATACTATTATATAAAGAGTTTGAACAGCTTTTGCTCTGCACAGGTGCCAGAGGGCCCTCTGGCTTTGGGGAGAAGTCCAGCAGAATCCACCCAATGACCACAAGCTTGGAATCAATTGGCCCAGCCATAATCGAAGCTGGAAGCCATCAGTAAACCTCTGGTCTGCAGAACCTCTTGCATGTTCCTCATCCAATTAAGCTCTTTTCATGTTAATCAGCCACTCATTCCCACACCACATGAAATAGCTGCCTGTTCCCAGAGATCAGCAAGGAGATCAGAATGGAAGCAGGATCTCCGTCTGGGGCTGAGAGCACCGACGCGATCTGCTGACAACCAAGGAAGAGCTGGTCCCGGCAGAGGTGGTCTTCGCTTCTTTAATAGGTGTAGGGGAAAGGGAGGGTCCCAGGGACAGGCAAGGCTTCCCTCTCCTGTTACACACTGCGGTTTCCTAGTCAGTTTCAAGTTGTGAAGGCTTTGGAGGTTTGGGAAATCAGAGCCCTGCAATCACAACTCAAACTGTAAAATGAAGCAAAGGAAAAGCAATCAACTGATTAGTCCTGTTGTCCCCCTCAAAGGTCGACTAACACACACCAGATTTCGTGCAGGACATAGGTTTGCTTCTTTGAGGACTGGTCAGTTTAGTTCCTAGTCCGTCAAGGAGTTTCTCTGGCCTCTTGTAAAGATTTCAGCATGTACATCAGAAAGAAGCCTGCGAAGGCAGAATCCATGGAGCCGAAACAGGATTCTCACCCCAGAAAGCGCCAACCAGCTGGGGTGTGGTCTCAGCCAGGCAGGCCATTCTCTTGGGTAGGCGGGCACTGTCCTCTGGGCCCATCTTGTCACCCATGCTGCCTTTTGCACGTGACTGTCAAAAAATTAGCAAGGATGCTCTGCGTTCATAAGGATGGTGGAAATGGCTGCTGTATTCATCAATGGTAAGGGTGCAAAGTATTACTTTTCTGCTGAATGTTGTTCAGTTGCTCGGTTGTGTCTGACTGTTTGTGACCCCAGGGACTGTAGCACGCCAGGCTTCCCTGTCCATCACCAATTCTTGGAGCTTGCTCAAACTCCTGTCCATCGAGTCACTGATGCCATCCAACCATCTCATCCACTGTCATCCCCTTCTCCTGCCTTCAATCTTTCCCAGCATCAGGGTCTTTTCCAATGAGTCGGCTCTTCACATCAGATGGCCAAAGTATTGGAGCTTCTGCTTCAGCATCAGTCCTTCCAATGAATAGTCAGGGTTGATTTCCTTTAAGATTGACTGGTTTGAGCTCACTGTTGTCCAAGGGACTCTCAAGAGTCTTCTTCAACACCACAGTTCACAAGCATCAATTTCAGCACTCAGCCTTCTTTATGGTCCAACTCTCAAATCCATACATGACTACTGGAAAGCCATAGCTTTGACTATTCAGACCTCTGTAGGCAAAGTAGTGTCTCTGCTTTTTAAAACACTGTCTAGGTTTTGTCATAGCTTTTCTTCCAAGGAGCAAGAGTCTTTGAATTTCATGGCTGCAGTCACCATCTGCAGTGATTTTGGAACCCCAAAAAATAATGTCTGTCACTGTTTCCATTGTTTCCCCATCTATTTCCCATGAAGTGATGGGACCAGATGCCATGATCTTCGTTTTCTGAATGTTGAGCTTTAAGCCAGCTTTTTTACTCTCCTCTTTCACTTTCATCAAGAGGCTCTTTAGTTCCTCTTCACTTTGTGCCATAAGGGTGGTGACATCTGCATATCTGAGGTTACTGATGTTTCTCCCGGCAATCTTGGTTCTAGCTTGTGCTTCATCCAGCCCAGCAGTTCACATGATGTACTCTGCATATAAGTTAAACAAGCAGGGTGACAATATACAGGTTTGACATACTCCTTTCCAGATTTTGAATCAGTCCTGTTCTGAATAGTCTGGCAATTAATTTTAAACCCTTGAAAATACACCCATGATCCCTCATACCCCTCAGGATGGCTACTATGAAAAGATAAGAAAAATGGGGAGAATACAGAATCTTTGTCTGCTGTTGGTAGGAATGCAAAAGGGTGCAACCACTATGGAAAATTAGAAGGCAGTTTCTCAAAAAGGTTAAAAATAGAAATTTGAGATGATCCAACAATTCTGCTTCTGAGTATATACCACAAAGAATTAAACCCAGGAGTTCAAAGAAAGATTTGCACACTCATGTTCACAGCAGCTTTATTCACAGTAGCACAAGAGGTGAGAGTAGCCCAAGAGGTCCATTGACTAATGAACAAGCGAAATGGCCCATCCATACAATAGAATACCATTCAGCCTTCAAAAGGAAGCAAATTCCGATACAAGTGTGGATGAGCCTTGAGGCTGTTACACGAAGTGACATAAACCATCGCAAGAGGATAGATCCTGCATGATCTGCCTCTGCGAGGCCCCCAGAGTGGCCGATTCTTAGAGACAGAACCTAGACGGGGGCTGCGAGGGGGAGGGAGTGAGGGGCTGGGCGTTAGTGCTTAACAGGGAGTCTCAGTTCTGCAGGATGAAGAGGGCTCTGGAGAGGGCTGTCAGGGCTGGAGAACACCCCGCGTTCTGTTTCGGTCCACTGCACCGCACGCTTAAGAATGGTGAGCATGGGCAGCATAGCACGGGGAACGAAATCAGACGCTCCAGGACAACCCGGAGGGGTGGGATGGGGACGGAGGTGGAGGGAGCTTCACGAGGCAGGGAACATGTGTATGCCTCTTGCTGATTCACGCTGACGTATGGCAGAAACCAGTACAACACTGTAAAGCAATTATATTCCAATTAAAAATAAGTTTAAAAAAAGAATGATGAACGTGGGACTTCCCTGGGTCCAGGAGCAAAGACTCCGTGCTTTCATTGCAGGGCCTCAGATCTGATCCCTGGTGCAGGAACTAAGGATCCGGCAAGAGGCGCAGTGCAAGCAAAGAAGAAGCAGCATGGTAGACATGGTAAATTTTATAGGGTTCTACCGCAATCTTCTATACATGCCAGTGATTTGACCTCGTATTTCCACTTCTAGTCTGTTCTTTCACCTGATTAACCTTCCGTTACAAAGATTTAGCTACAATCATGTTCTTATCAATACTATTATAGCAAAAAGAAAGAGAAAAAATCCATTCTAAATGTTGAATAATATAGAGTTAATCAGAATTCTGGGTAAGCATTAAAAATAACGCTATGAAAATGTATCCAGTTTTAGAAAATAATTATATATTCATATACATGGACAGGGAGGCCTGGCGTGCTGCAGTCTATGGGGTCGCAAAGAGTCGGACACGACTGAGCGACTGAACTGAACTGAACTGATAATGGAAAAATCTGAAAAGATCTATAAAATGTTAATTACATAGGTTGATGCAATTTTTTCTTAATTTTGCTTAATCTGTATTTTCTGCTTTTTTCCATACGACTGTGTAATAGCTGAAATTTTACACGCCAAACGTTATCCTGGAGAGGTGACATGATTTCTGAAGCACTGTTATTATAACTGATATGGCTTGAGCACCAGAAATGTGCCAGCTATTATCACACAGATTATCTATTTAATCATCAAGGAATCAGGTGATATAAAGATTTCCCAGAGACTTCCCTGGTGGGCCAGTATTTCACATGCACTTCGAACGCAGGGAACACAGTTTCGATCCCTGGTCAGGGAACTAAGATCTCGCATGCCTCAAGGCATGGCCCAGAAAAGGACTTTACAGTTGTAAAGCCTAAGTTAGTCTCTAATTAGATAATGCTTTGTATTACCTTATCGTTTCTAAAACACTTTACCACGCGGCTTTATCGCATCTTTGACAGTACATGAAGAGGGTAAGGCAGAAAACGTCTCCATTCCACAGATGGGAAAATCAAGGTGCAAAGAGGTTTAGCGATGCCTTTGACCAAGTTTACAAGGTTCACACACGCTGTGGCTGGGGCTTGAAATTCTGCTTCTTCACTTCACAATATTACCATCCACTTGACAACTGGGAGAAGAAACGCTTAAAACTCTGGCTTTGAGTGTGGAGATGGGGAAATGTGTCGAGATGGCTGGAGGACTATCAGCAGAGCAGAAACACAGCTCCAGGCTGTCCTCGCCAGCGGGGCAGCCTCTCCATGCCTCTGTGTTTGCAACTGGGGCTGCCCTGAGACCACTTTTATATTAATTGGTTAAAAGTAGAAAATAGCTTTTAGTTTCTCAGTCTCCAAAACAAGCCACTGTGAATTAAATATGTATATGCTCAAATGCTCACTCGCCGACTGAAGCCTGCCAGGCCCCTCTGTCCCGTCTATGGGCTTCTCCCCAGGAATACTGCAGTGGGTGGCCATTTCCCCCTCCAGGGGATCTTCCTGGAGGGGTCGAGCCCAAGTCTCTGGCCTCTCTTGCATTGCCAGGAGGACTCTTTACCACTAGGTCTACCTGGGCAGCCCCACAATGCATTGAATGGTGGCCCCCAAAAGATATGCCTGCCCATTGCCTGTAAGTGTGAACTTATTCGACAAAAGGGTCTTTGCAGATGCAGTTAAGTCAAGGACTTCAAGATGAGATCCTCCATGAGATCATTTAGGCCCTAAATTCAGTGACAGGTGTTCTCATGCGGGAAGAGAAGGGGAGAAGAGACAGAACAGAGAAGCTGATGTGAAGACGAGGCAGAGACTGGATGAGCACATCTACCTGCCCAGGAATGCCAGGGATTTCCAGAAACACCCAGAAGCGAGAGGGAGGCTGGGGACGCAGTCTCCCCAGGGAGCTTCAAAGAGAGCTCGGCCCAGCAGATGACCTGATGCCAGACTTCTGGCCTCCAGATCCACGTGAGGCCCCATCTCTGTGATGTTCAGCCACCAAGCCTGTGATACTGTGTTGTAGAGGCCCTAGGAACCTGGTCCGTAGGCACAGACTCGCAAACTTGCATCCAATGGGAGACTGCTCTACTGAACCCGCCAATGCTACCTGCGTGCCCACACACTGACCTGCTGCTTCTCTCCAGCTCCCAGAGATGATGAGACTTCCAGAAAATGGCAAACGAGGATGAGTCTGCCAGGCAGGCACATGACCCACGGAAACGGGGAAGCTGCTGCGGTTTCCTCCACGGGCCAAGTCCGGGGCCAGCAATCTGGGCTGAGAGACCCCAGCTGCTGGCTTCAGGTGAGCAGGAAGCTGCTGATGACCCACCGTCCTGCGATGGGACCAGGACACGGAGCTTCCCAGGATGCACTGCTCCAATGGAGGTCCTCATGGCCAGTGGCCACAGCCCGTATGGCCCCTGTGTCTGCCTGCCATGAAACCACACTGTCAAGTGTGGGCTTAGGGGCTTAGCATGCCCCTGTCCCCTCATCTAACCCTAACCCTCCCCTTGTTAGCGCTCCTGGCCTCTCTCCTCCCTAACTTTGTCTTTTCTGGGTCCCCCACCACACCCCCGTGCACAGCTATGTTCATGGGAGGTCCAAGAGTGTGGGGTCTCTTTTGCCCCCTGCCATTCCCAAGTCCCAGGACACTGCCTGACACATGGCTGACACTCCATTACTGAGGTGATAGACTCAGCCTAAGTCAAAGAATCATCTAGAATCCAGATGCCTGCCTTATCTCGGGGCAGGAGTACCAAGTATGCCCCCCACACACTCCACCAGGCCCACAGGGGACAATCCCCACCGGGTCCACTGCGTCTGGTCTCTCTGTGTCTCTGCCTGGAGACTTTCTGTCCATGGGCACTTGCTTGGTGCTAGGTAGGGCTGTGCAGGAGCACCAGGGCTTACAGCCGGGGTGGTGAAAGATGGGAGTCAGTGTAGGGATACCCCAGCCTCCGACTCTCTCCAGGGAACAGCGGGCAACTCCTCAGAGGTCTTAGGGGCTGAAGACCACAGTCCACACAGGACCCTGCCCGCCAACCACCCCTCCTCAGCTTCCCTCCCTCCCCCACTGCTCCCTGGGATCCCTCCCAAATGAGCCATGAATATCTGTCTTACTCCTGGAGTCCATCTTCGGGGCTGACATTCAGTCACTCAGTCGTGTCCAACTCTTTGCAACCTCACGGACTGCAGCACACCAGGCTTCCCTGTCCATCACTAGCTCCCGGAGCTTGCTCAAACTCATGTCCATTGAGTCCGTGATACCACCCAACCATCTCATCCTGTCATCCCCTTCTCCTCCAGCCTCAATCTTTGCCAGCATCAGGGTCTTTTCAAAGACGCTGAGTCAGTTCTTCAGATCAGATGGCCAGAGTATTGGAGCTTCACCGTCAGCACTAGTCCTTCCAATGAATATTCAGGACTGATTTCCTTTACAATGGACTGGTTGGATCTCCTTGCAGTCCAAGGGACTCTCAAGAGTCTTTCCAACACCACAGTTCAAAAGCATCGATTCTTTGGTGCTCAGCTTTCTTTATAGTCCAACTCTCACATCCATACATGACTGCTGGGAAAACCAAAGCTTTGACTAGACAGACCTTTGTCGGCAAAGTACTATCTCTGCTTATGCTGTCTATGACTTTTCTTCCAAGGAGCAAGTGTCTTTTCACTTCATGGCTGCAGTCGCCATCTGCAGTGATTTTGGAGCCCAAGAAAATAAAGTCTGCCACTGTTTCCACATCTATTTGCATGAAGTAATGGGACCGGGTGCCATGACCTTCGTTTTCTGACTGTTTGGGTTTTAAGCTGGTGGGGGTGCCAGTGCTAACTCAAGGTGAGGGTGCCACGTGAGCCCGCCTCCTCTCACTGGGCCCGTGTGATCTTTATAGTTCGAGGAGGCACGTGGGCCCTCAGTTAGGCCTGGAAAAGTTCCCTCCCCAGATCACCAGACGCTTTCCCCTCTCTGGCAGTCATCAGGCCCCAATGTGTGCAGCACTCGTCCTTGCCACGCAGAACAGCCATTCGGAACACATTCTTGGCGGGTGAGTCGCTAATTCAAAGGCTGGAGACACAAGCCAGAGGCCACTGCGCCCCCTTTTCATGTTTGACAGTTTTCACATGGGCGGCTCATGGCTCCGTGATCCCCCCGGGAACAGGCTTGTTCAGTCACTGCTGCACGTGGGCAGAGAGCTGGTGACTGGGAGCACAGAATTTCAGAGGTTGACTCCCTTCCAGCTGGGAACCGTGTCATCAAGGCAGGAGTGCTGCTGGGGGCCACCTTGCACCCACAAGGGAGGCGACCATGCCACCCCCAAGCCCAGCAACACGACCTGCTCCCGTGCCCTGGGGACCACCACACGACGGTCTGCTGGCACCGCCCCCCCCCCCCCCGCCCCGAACACTCCTGCCTGGCCCTGCCTTCCAAACCACTCAAGGCCGAGACCTCCATCCGTCAGTTTGTCTTGGCCCAGAGAGCCTCATGACTTTTCAGTCTTTCTAAAAACCAATTCATGGCTGTCTTCAGTTTCTTGGTGGAAGAATGTTAAAGCGATGGACCAGACAGAAGCTGAGCTGATAGCTCAGTAACGGGAAACAAGGAAATTTTCTGGACTCAACAGTGGAACCTGGCGGTTAGACTCAGCAACCACAAAAACCAATTTCCTCCAAGGAAACGGATGGGACCGAAAAGTCTACCGCCAGCTCCGCGCGGCTCAGCAGGGAGTGGATGACAGGGCCCCTCCCGGGGGCCAGGCCAGCTGAGACCTCAAGGCAGGGAGGCCTGGCCACAGTAAGGCAGCCCCTTGGGGAGCCAGGGGGAGGGCAGAAAGCCTAGGAGGGCCTTCCAAGGAGAGACATTTTATAACATTTTTTTCTAAATATAAATTAACAAGTATTTATATTATGGAAAACTTGGAATCTATAAAACTTTTAGAACACTGGTTGCATTTACAAGCTCAGGTCATGCCTTTTCATGTTGCTTTAAAACTCTTTTAAAACTACTTTTACATTTTCATGCCATCATTCCACGAGAGCATAATTTATGCAAGCGTTCTCCTGCTATTTCCAGATGATGCTAGACCGTCACTATGGACATATTTGTTTATAAATCTTGTCTCCCTTTCCCCCCAAAGGGTAAGTGCTGAGTTCAAAGTGTGAACCCTCTTTTAAGTTTAATATTTAAATTAGCATTTTTGTTACATAAATGACATATACTTATCATAAGAAAAAAAATGTTTGAGTCAGAAAGCATTGTTGGAGCGGCAGCTTCCACTGCAGCATGCAGGAACCTGGAAGTCGTATCTCTGTCCTAACCAGAAGCGAGACCTGCACAGACTGAAACGTTAACAGCTCTTTGTGGGTCCATCAGAGAAGCGAGGTCACAGGGGAGAGCACTGCTCCCAAAATTGGAGACTGCCAGGCAGACCCTGAGACTCACAGCTTCCCAGGGTCGGACGAAGCAGCAGGAATCTCACAGAAACCAGTGCGTGGGAAGGAAAGCCTGAACTCCAGAGGGCCAGTGGCTGGAGACTCAGCTGATGGACTGTGGTGCTGGAGAAGACTCGTGAGAGTCCCTTGGACCACAAGGAGATCCAACCAGTCCATCCTAAAGGAAATCAACCCTGAATATTCATTGGAAGGACTGATGCTAAAGCTGAAGCTCCAATAATTTCCCCGATGCTGGCAAAGATTGAAGGCAAAAGGATAAGGGGACAACAGAGAATGAGATGGTTGGATGGCATCACCAATGAATGGACATGAAGTTGAGCAAATTCTGAGAGATGGTGAAGGGCAGGGAAGCCTGGCATGCTGCAGTCCACGGGGTCGCAAAGAATCAGACAGGACTTAGCAACTGAACAACAACCGCAAGAGCGTGGACAAGCCTGAGAGTTAAAAACTCCACGGGATCCAGGAATAACTTTGGTGAGTTATACCTCCAGGAGCTCATCCAGCTTCTCTTGGTGAATCCTGAAGAAAAACGCCCTCATGCTGCTGACACGGGAAGGGAAGAAAGCATTTTGCAAGAGGTGAGACCATTGCATGAGT
Organism: Ovis canadensis; assembly: GCF_042477335.2. Taxonomy (NCBI): domain Eukaryota; kingdom Metazoa; phylum Chordata; class Mammalia; order Artiodactyla; family Bovidae; genus Ovis; species Ovis canadensis. Next base: position 3,469,004 of record NC_091245.1, read on the forward strand.
TAACCAGATCCTGAATGCCAGCGGCATTTTGTTCACAGAAACAGGCCCCAGAGGCAGCAAGTGGAGTGATGTGGCCAGAATGCTGGGAGCCACTAGAAGGTGGGAGAGGCTGGAAGCAGACGTCCCCTCCAGCCTTCAGAGGGAGAATGGCATTGTCCTCACTTTGATTTCAGATTGCTGGCCTGCAGAACTGGGAGAGAATAGGTGTCTGTTGTTTCAGGCCATTGGTTTGTAGTGATGTGTTACAGAAAGCCAATACACAGTAGGGGCCCAGGTAGTCACAGCCTGGACCTCACCACTCATATCTTACAGCAGCCCATTGCTTCGTCATCATCCATTCACTTCTCCATTCATCCTTCCATAATCCACCAGCTAATATAGTGGGGTTTGAGTTTCAGCCACACTGCACAGCTTGCAAAGTCTTGGCTCCTCAACCAAGAATCACACCTGGGCCCTTGGCAGTAAGAGCTCCAAGTCCTAAAAACTAAGCTACCAGAGAATCTCCATATAGTATGCAACTCAAATTAAATTGAAAATAAGAATACATTTCCCCTTAAATGCCTCAGCAACCTTATCATTAATTAGAACTCAATAATAGTTTTTGGTTTTTTTTTTTTCAATCTATAAACAATGTGGGCCTCCCAGGTGGTGCTAAGGGGTAAAGAACCTGCAGGAGATGGAAGAGATGCAGGCTTGACCCCTGGGTCAGGAAGATCCCTTGGAGGAGGGCATGACAACCCACTTCAGCATTCTTGCCTGGAGAATCCCATGGACGGACGAGCCCAGCGGGCTGTGGTCCTTGGGGTCACAGAGCCAGATACGACTGAAGCAGCTTGGCGGACGTGCACGCACAAATCTTACGTGTGCGTTTGCCAAGTTTTGACAAGTGTGCAACCCAACCTCCTTTCAAAATACAGAGCATCACTGTCACCCTTCCTAATCTGCATTTCTCAAAAGCCACCTCATTCAACTTTCCCTTCCATAGAATAGTTTCCGCTATTCTAGGACTTTACACAAATGGAACCACAGGTATGTACTCTTATGAATAAGGCTTCTTTCAGAAGTGCAGCATAAATTCTGTCTTTTCACCCACATTGTCACACGTATCAACAGTTTTTTCCTTTTTCTGCCCAGGGAGTTATCCATTCATTGATGCATTCACACAAGAACCCAGTCTCTTACTGATACACACCTGGGCTGTTCCCAGTCTGGGGGTATTATTTGCAAAATGACGGGGGAATGTTTGTAGAAGTCTTTTGGGGAGCACACATTGTTATCTCCCTTGGATCAACACCTAGAAGAGAATTTGGGGGTCACAGGATAAGAACATAGCAGAGCTTTTTCAGAGTTACTGTAACACACACATTCCCTCAGTATATTCTGGTTGCTCTCTGATCCTGACAACATTTAGAGTCACCAGTCTTTTCCATTTTAGCTTTTAGCCCTTAAGGTAAGTGTATGTGTTTACTGGTATAGAAGTCACCACACTTTTCACATTTTTATATATAATCAGACTTTTTCTTATTCTGCTAAATATTTTTAAGGTGCGGTTTTGATTGGATGCATATTAAGTATTATCAGTGTAAATGAGCCATCATCTAGTGAATTGTTTCCCCTTCATTCACTCACTCTTTGAAAAAGTAAGTGTTACTGCCTCCCACATTCCAGACAGACACAGGGCCCAGCCCTGGAGACTGTGATCTAGTGATGGGCATGCGTGAGTTCACAGGCCGTGATGGGACATCAAATACTGGTATGGGGCTGGGTCCTGGGGAGGCCAGGGCTCTTAAACAAGACACCTGACTCTTGAGAGATTACAAAAGGTTTCGAGAAGTAGTGGCAACCAAGCTAAGTCCCAAAGGATGACTACAGATTCCTCGGGACAGGCAGGTGCATAAGGATGAGGCAAAGGATACAAGTGGGGAAGGGCTTCCTCCCTCCCCTGGCCAGCCTGGACTCCTGCTGTCCCCGGTCAGGAGGAGAGGAGACGGAGGGGCCTGGGAAGTCTCCCGTGGCTGGTCCTGTCCTCCTGACCTAAGCTCCGTGCTCCTGAGGCTCACAGCTGACTCTTCTCGTTGGATGAGCTCCCTGGAGAAGCGCTCCAATCCCATCCCTGGGCCTCTCCTCAGCCGTCATGGCAAAGCAAGCCTCCGTCACCCTGGGACGATGCGACCCTCTGCCTCCTCTCTGCTGGGGACTCTCCACCCCTCCCGGCGGCCCCTGGGGGCAGGATCGAGGCTGACCCTGGGCCAGCTCTCTATGGTTGCCCCCAGACCAGCCCTCTGCAGCTGACCCCTGAATGGGCTCTCTATGGTTGACCCAGGGCCAGCGTCTATGGTGTTGGGGTCCACACAAGGTCTCTGGGCGTGCAGGTGTTTCCAGACAAAAGCCCCTACTCAGCTGCTACACCCCATCATACAACGTCTCGCCCCAGGGGAGTCTGGGTCTCCCAGGCACAGAGCAGCCATGTCTAGTCTCCCCAGGAATATCCTAGAAGCAGCCCAGGGTCAGAATGAGATGCCCCTCACCCCCATACCCTTCCAGGACAGCTCTGTCCAAAGGAACCCCCACCCCCATCCTCCTCTTGTTGGCTTCTCCTGGCGGCTGGAACGGGAGGATTTAAAGCTGGATTTAGCCTCCTTCCACCCCTCTGCTGGCCCGCCGTGGTGGCCTCTCAGCTCCTCCGGACGATGGGCTGTGTCTCCACGGCCTCGGGTGGGAGGGTCCCATCTTCACGGTCAGGTTCACCGCTATTCCCAGCTCGCCCCTCCCCCAGCCTCTGAAATGCTTATCACCTGGGGGTGGGAAAACTCTCTCTCACTCATCCTGCCTTCTTCCCAAGTCTGCTGTCAACGTGTAAGTGTGTTCACAACATCGGGGGCACAGAAACTTAAGTCTCCTCAGTGAGAGAGCCCTTGGCCCGCTGTGCAGTCTCATCTGGGAAGATTCACACGTCAATTCACCTCGAAAGCTGAACATGCTCTCCCTCCTTCTCTCTTGCTCTGTGGGGGCCTCCCTTCTCTGAGATGCGGACCTTGCACAAGCTGCTGGTAGGGAAGGGTCACGTGATGAACATCTTTGTGGGAACAAAGCGCCGTCTGCACACCTGCCCCAGATGGCCCCTCATGGCGCTGGTCCAGCCGCGGCCACTGCTCACCCGTCTCACCTCCACCAGCAGCTTCCCCCGCTCTCCCTCTCCCCTCCCCTCCCCCTGCTCTCCCCCTCCCCTCCCCCCTGCTCTCCTTCTCCCCTCCCCTCCCCCGGCCCCTCCCTTTCCCCTCCCCTCCCCCTTCTCTCCCTCTCCCCTCCCCCTCCCCTCCCCCGGCCCCTCCATCTCCCCCTCCCCTCCCCCCTGCTCTCCCTCTCCCCTCCCCTCCCCCTGCTCTCCCCCTCCCCTCCCCCCTGCTCTCCCTCTCCCCTCCCCTCCCCCGGCCCCTCCCTTTCCCCTCCCCTCCCCCTTCTCTCCCTCTCCCCTCCCCCTCCCCTCCCCAGGCCCCTCCATCTCCCCCTCCCCTCCCCCCTGCTCTCCCTCTCCCCTCCCCTCCCCCTGCTCTCCCCCTCCCCTCCCCCCTGCTCTCCCTCTCCCCTCCCCCCTGCTCTCCCTCTCTCCCCTCCCCTCCCCCCTGCTCTCCGTCCTCCCCCCAGTCCCCTTCCTATTCCATTCTCTCCCCAGTGGTGGCAGAGCGGCAGTCCTAGAGCTTAAGCTGGGCTGCACTGAATGCTTTCCATAGTCTCCTGTGCTCCAGTTAATGAACCACAGTCACCTTACCAGGCTTGAGGCCCTCGTGATCCAGCCCAGCGCCCGCTCCGAGCTGCCTGGCGCCTCCAGCACACACTCGCACCTAGGTCTTTGCTCCCTTGGGAGCCCCTCTTACCTGGTGTCCCTCTGCCTGGAGTGCTCTCTTGGTCTTAAGGCTGCAACATTTGTGTGAGTTAACTTAAATGTCACCTCCTCCAGAAGGCCTGCCCTGACTACACGATCTAGGTAACATTCCCAAAGTTTTCTCAGGGTGCACATCGCTTCTTCCTTCTGTGGCACTTATCACAAGTTACAATTATATACTTTATGGCCTGTTTATCTGTTTATGAGATGTCTCCCCCACTATAAACTACGAGGCTCCAGAGTGTGATCCATAATAAGTGCTCGATATGACGCCTTCACGGATCCGGGAAGTGAAGAATGAACCAATCAGGGCAATCTGGAGTCTCCGAAGCTCTCAGAAGGTGCTGTGCTTTCCAAGAAAGCCCAGGCACACGGAGGAAGGGAAAGGCCAGAGGAGGGCTGCAAGGACAAGGAGGCTGCTTCCAGATGCCCATTATAAGCAATCCTGCCAAGACCCCACTGGCATGAAAATGTTTCTGTATCTCTGGTTCTTCTTTAAAAATAAGTAACAGGAAATGGAATTACTGGGTCAGATGGTACAGGTGTTCCCAAGGCTTTGCATAGACACTGCCTTCCAGAAAAAGGTCAGTGATAAAAGTGTGTGTCTGTCCCACTAACCCTGTGGACACGGGGTGACACTGATCTTAGGGGAAGAGAAGGAGGCTTTGCCAGGAAAACAAAGGTAGCAAGAAGGACGTGTAGACACAGCACACCCTGTTAGGCCAGCGCTGACGGAGGCAAGAAACAAGTCTGAAGGTGGGTCCGGGGCCGCCGGCCCCGCCTGCCCACGCTCTTCTCTTTCAGCCCCTCCCCTTGTGACCCCTTCCATCTCTACCTGCAGGGGTGAAGGGGGACTCAGCGCTGGGAAAGCATTTGTCAGGATACAGAATGTGTTCGGCGCATTTCTAAGGGCAGATCTAGAGAGCAGAAGCCTCGACGGTGATGGCGTGAAGACCCTGAGTGTGTGAGAGGGTCTGCAGGCGGAGCTGGGGGAGCAGAGCGACGCCACCCTCCACCCAGTGGGCAGCCAGCAAAGATGGTGGAGACGCAGGCGACTGTGCCAGATGGGTGATGAGGGCTTCCCACTGATAGCGAGGACTTTCACACACAGTGAGGACATCAGCTGTGCTGGAAGAACAGAGAGAGAACCTTGTTGTTGTTCAGTCACTAAGTCATGTCCGAATCTTTGCGACCCACCTCGTGGATTGCAGCATGCCAGGCTTCCTTGTCCTGCACCGTCTCCCAGGGTTTGCTCAAGCTCATGTCCATTGAGTCGGTGATGCCATCCAACCATCTCGTCCTCTGTTGCCCCCTTCTATTGCCTTCAGGCTTTCCCTGCATCAGGGTCTCTTCCCATGAGTTGAGTCTTATTAGGAACCTGGAAAGGAGGAGGAAAGGGTGGTGAGCCTGTGATCAAGTTGATTACTAAGGAAGTGCATGACCACAGCCTGAAGCAAAGACAGCAGAGGGTGTCCCTAAGAGGGAAAGGAGAGAAGGCCTGAGAAGGAATTAAGGAAAATGCACTGTGATGCTGAGATGGAGCATTCGTCTGTGCACCCTCTCCTCTCTCTGGAGCCAGCAGAGACCTGCTCAAAAGTCACCGGCACCCCAGGGTGAACCGGGCCTGAGATCTGCCCTCAGACACCCAGGCCAGTAAACAGAGATGACGGGAAGGGGTCTCCGTTGCCCAGGGAAAAAAGCAGAATCGGAACTTCTATGCTTTGCGATTAAAAGGCACAATCTGGACTTCCCTGGTGGCTCAGTGGTAAAGACCCTGCCTGCCAATGCAGGGGACGTGGGTTCGATCCCTAGTCTGGGAAGATGCTGTATGCGGCAGAGCAGCTAGGCGCGTGCACCGCAACTACTGCAGCCCGCGCTCTAGAGCTGTGCTTGGCAACAGGAGAAGCCGCCGCAATGAGCAGCCCACACAGTGCAACTAGAGAGCGGCCCTCGCTGGCCACAAGCAGAGAAACCCGTGTGCAGCAGCAAAACCCAGCTCAGCCCAAATATGAACATCTGCCCCAAGCACTAGTGCCTGGCAAACCGCATTGTTTCTTCACTATTTCTCTCTTTTCTAACTTTCTGCAGGTTTAAAATTCTTCAAAATAAAAATTAGGGGAGGAGGACGGGGAATTTTGCTTGAGCACTTCAGGTGTACGTCTTCAGGTAAGAACGGGGGCCAAGTGGGGCTCTGGGGCCCAGGCCACACTGCCCCATTGCCCTGCAAGAGCCGGGCCCTGAGCAGGTGGCAGAAGGTGGGTTTGGAACATGAACGGGGCACAGGGCGGGCTGGAAGTTGTCCATCTCAGCAAGGTGGAGCTCACCTGCCCTGTGAGCTGGACGGGGGCAGCAGGTCTCTGGGTGGCCAGCAGGCCTGTCGGGCCCTGGACCACCAGCCCTCAACAGGGATGCCCCGTGGCAGGAAGAGGACCTAGAGGCCCAGGGGTGAATACCCCACCAGAAACGACCCCCCCAACCCGAACTGTGCGAGACCTGGGGTCCTGGGGGGAAAGAGGAGGTAAATTTCCAAGAGGGAGAAATCTAATACTTTCAAAAATACGTAGGGTATGTATTTCAGGGGCCAAAAGGCCTTTCTCAGGCCCCAGAGTTTGGTGGGACCAGGAAGCATCCACTCCCACCATTGGCAGTCAGCGCTCCACACTGTGCTCAGCCCCCAAGGACCAGCACTCATGTCTCTGTCCTCTAGGGACACCCAGGGCAGACAGGGAGCATTGGGGAGCCACTGAGTGGGTTCTGGTCACACTTCTCCCCCTCCTATAGGACCCCAACCCACGAGGATCCAGACAGCGACCCCTCGACAGCCCGGGGCCCTTAGCAAGTGGCCGGTAGAGTGAAAGGCAAACAGGTGTCTATGGTCTAAGCCCCTGAGATGTGAGGGGTGCTTGTTACCACACTCGAACGAGCCTGTCCCTGACTGATGCACCCCCTTTCTCACTCCATCGTGGGATGGGGGCCTGGGGCTGCGGGAGCTGTCGCACTTGCCTTTTCTCCAAAAGAGTGCCCTTAGCAGGACTTCTGTGGGAAGCGTTCACGCAGTGCCCACTTACAATTTCTGGGCACTGTTTCAAGGTCTGTGCTCATAGTGACTCCTTTCTCACGGCAACCTCATAAAGGGGGTTACTATTCTTGTCTCCGTTTTAAAGATAGAGAAACTGAGGCACAGAGGAGCTAAGTAACCTGCTCAAGGCCACCAGGCTAGTAAGCGGCACGGCCAGGGTCTCAGCCGGACCTCTGGCTCCTGCTGTTGTTCACTGAGCTCTGCTCCTCCTCGGGAAGCAGGAAGTGCCGGTGAGAATTCATAAGGAAGGCAACCTCATCTGGGGAAAGTTCTCCAGGAAACAGTAAAACCTGAATAAGTAGGGGTGCCTCCAGCGAACCCGGCCGAGGCCAGGCCCGAGGCCCCGCCGTGAAGAGAGCAGGAGGGCTTTCGCGGCCGGCTCAGAGGCTAAACCTCCTAGGATGTCGCAGCCAGAACTTGAAGGCTGTCTCCCCCACCCCTGGCTCGGGAGAAAGAGGACCACCTCCAGGCCCCCTCGGGCCCACCGCCTCCGCCACACGTCCCAGGAGCTGGTCAGAGCTGCGTCTCACGTCACCGCACGGCCACCAGCCGTCGGGCTTGGCCAAGGCCCCCAGAGCCCTCCGTGATGCTCCGGGCACCCAGCCTCTGCTCCACCATCTGCAGCTCAAGCCTCGGTCTGCACGGGCCATCCAGAAACCTGTGCCCCTTGCACTGCGTTCCCTCTCCTCCAGGTCTGGTTCCTGGCACCAGCTGGATGACAGGTCGGATCCAAGTCGGATCTGAGCCAGTCCAGGTGGGCCCAGCCAAGAGCAGGCACCCCGGCAAGGTGCATCCCAATGGGCGAGGAACCGCGTCCCTGAAAACACGTCTGCTCCATCCGGGCACAGACTCTGTCTTCTGGAGGGCTAGGGGTCAGGCCGCCGAGGGTTCCACGCACTTATTTTTGGCCGTGACGGGAGGTGACTGTTGAGGCTGAGTGCATGGGAATATTATTTCAACTGCCTTGAAGAACTCGCCTCCCGTCATAAAACTCTTGGCTGGCACCTTGACTCTTGAGCTTTCAGCCTTAAGTGCCATTGGTACGTTTCTCAGCAACATTAATTAAAATCCTTTTAAAGACCGGGCTGTTTTCCACACAGGAAGGCCCTCACCTGGGGAGCACTTTCACAGGTGAACTGGTTCTTTAAAAGCTTTTAAATTAATGTCGTTCCCCATAACTCTTGTTTTTCCAAAAAGAAAACCTTAAAACTGTATCGCCTTCCTCCCCTGCGGGCGAGGTCAAGATCGGTGGGGAAGCAGGGGCAAGGCCGGCCCTGCAGAGGGTGCTCCATGGGGGGGCCCTCCACGTGGGCAGCCCTCCCAGGGCTTGAGTGTAATAACACACTTCTGGAAACGGAGGACTCCCTCTGTTTGGCTTCACACACCATTTCTGTTTGGAGGAAATTATCCATCGAGGACCAAAGACCCCCACGCTGTTCTCTGCCTGAGAGACCCCGAGAGCATCTTAGTCCACACACTTCGCCCCCTGGCCCTGGCTGAGCAGGACTCCTCAGCAGATGCCTTCCCCGAGAATGGCCGGGGCCTGGTTCAGTGCTCCGGGCACGATCTAATTTCCTCCTGGCAAGCGCATGCTGCGATCTCCTAAAAGTGCCAAGAGAGGCTCAGCGAGGCCAGCCTAAAGGTGCCGGGTGGCCAGAAGGCCAATGGAGAAGCAGCAATTACATTCCAGTTCTTCAGTGCCTCTGGAGTCTGTTTCCTTTCCACCCTGCTCTGAAGCGGGGGCTGATTTGGTCAGTAACTTCATCAACATGAAAGGTACGAAGAATCCGGAGGCCCAGATGTGCAGCTCGTGTGGGGAATCCAGGCACTGCCTACCTGCCTACACCCAGGCTGGGGCGGGAAGTGGTTCTTTACCCCCCGGTAGCCCCTCCCCACCCATGAGAGAGATCGGGCGGAAGGCAGGGCTCCCAGCAGGGGCCTTGGAGGCTGGAACAGATCGGATGCAGCTGCAGCATCCGCCTCTCCAGGACCCCAGGACCTGTGGTGCCTCTGGGCAGAAGGGGACCGAGGCCAGGGAGCCTCCAGGCCCTGACCTGCTGCCCGGCTCCAGGGACCGCACATGGACTGACTTAATCCAGGTCCTGCAGAGAGTACTGCCGCGGGTGGACAGGGGGCACGCTCACCCGGCTGGCTTGTCTGGGAATGCAATCCCCCGCAGGAGCAAAAGAGCCGGGGAGCAGAGCCGAGGAGCAGAGCCAGGGCAGGAGGAGGCAACCCTCACTGGACAGACTTGGCCTTGGACCACCAGCCTGGGGGGGAAGGGGGACCGAGCCCCACCCCGGGCAGCGCTCCCCCAGAAGTCAGAGCTTCCAGGGCAGAGAGGCCCCCACAGTGTCCCCATGCAGCCGTCAGCGGGGTCCCCACCAGGACATCAGCAGCGTTCCCACCCAGCCATCAGCGGGGTCCTTGCCGGGATGTCAGCAGGGTGCCCGCCCGGCCATCAGCAGGACAGGCCGGGCCTGGACGCCCGGGAGCACTGGGGCAGAAAGGGACCCCAGGATGGAGCCCGCTGGTAGGTGAAGCTGCTGTGAAGGCACCCACCTCGGTTCTCAGGACAGTCTGTCCGCTCACACAGGGTGCCAAGCGCATCCCCAGGGAGGCCCCTCCAGGGTTTGGTGCAGACAGCAGGGCCTCAGGGAGCAGGGGTGCTGAGCAGAGGGCCTGCGGGGACCCTCGGAGACCTCTCTGGGTGTCACAGGCTGAGCAGTTGGCTGGAGTCTCTGATTCCTGGATCCCGTGGGCAGGGGCCCGGCCGCATTGGCGTGGCGTTGTGGGGGCCACTGGGTCCTGAAGGAGCAGCTGGGAGCAGGCAATGGACCCAACACCCCCTCCCCGGCCCGATCTGATCCAGACCCCTCCCCGGTCTGGTCTAAATGAAAACTCGTACTTCTCATCATGTTTAAAGAGCTCCCCACCCCAAGCCCAGCTCTGTCTCTCAAAATCTTCCCACCAGGCGGGCAGCACAGAGGGGCTGGTCCATGTCCCTACCTGTCCCCCCACGGCCCGCCCCACCCCCAGAGCTGTCCACGCCAGGGAGTCCGTGGCAGAGGGTGACGGGGGCTATGGAAGCCTGCCCTGGCACCTCCCCCTGACAGGCGTCCACACCCACAGCGATCCCAGGCCCTGCCGCCCCGTCCACGCTGGCCGTGACCGTGGTCCTCAGCTGGGGCTGGTGTCGGCCTGGCCTGGGGAGACTCAGCGAGACCCCTGAACTGACTGTTTAAACCCCGGCATCAACCTGGAAGACATTAGGCTACACTTCAGTTATCAGGTTCTGTGGAGCCCTGATTCCAAAAATAAGTCTGGTTATAGAAAAATAATAATTACCTTTGGAAACCTTTCATTAAAGTTCACTATACAGACGGAGAAGGCGCCTGCCCTAAGTGTGGAGCTCAATGAATTTTTCACCAACTGGAGACACCCAATAAAGTGGCTACTTTTTAAACTTTGCCTGTGTGGCCTGTAAGAACCTTGTTCCTGCTGCTGCGGGGAAGAGTCTTCCTGCCAAGGAGGGTTTCCCATCCCCCTGCAGAGCACTTCAGACACAGGCTGCTGGGCACCTGGCCCCAGGGAGGACAGTGTCCAGCCAGCAGACACGTCCTGGTCATCCCTGCAGGGATGGTGGGTTCTTGATGGGGGGTCTTGGGAGCTGAGTTGGAGCAAATGTCATGTGCCCCCACCCCCAGACGCCCCCCTAGTGTTCATCAGGGTCACCAGGAGCTGGAGCAAGCCCGAAGTCCAGGCTGCCCCCCACACTAGCTAATCAAACACCAAGGTGCGCCCCGCAGAGCCGGCTTGTTAGAGGTACTCAGACAGCGCCACGCCAGCCAGGGGGAGGCCCACGGGCTGGAGTTTGTGCTAGAATCCATGAGAATTGCTGTATCCACCCCACCCCTGGAATAGGCTGGAAATCTCAACAAATGCTTTCATCAAATTCGGAGAGTTAAAGAACCTCTCGAGGTCCAGTTGGCCGGTGGGTTAGTCAGAGCAGGCCATTGTAACAAAGACCCACAGGCCAGGCAGCTTAAACAACAGAAATGTGTCTTTCCCTCATATTTCTGGAGGCTAGAGTCTGAGATCAAGACTTGGTTTCTTCCGAGGACTCCCTCCTTGAGGTGTAGATGGCTGATCTCTCTCTATGTGTGTCTGCATCCTTATCTCCTCTTCTTACAAGGACGCCCACCCTGGTGACCTCATTTTGACAACCTGTATAAGGAGCCTGTCTCCAAGTGCAGCCCCTTCTGAGGTCCTGGTGCTTAGGACTTCTACATGTGAAGCTGGGGGGAACGCAGTCCACAAAGACCAGTTGGGTTGTTGTTGCTCACTTGCTCAGTTGTGTCCAACTCTCTGTGACGCCATGGACTGCAGCATGCCAGGCTCACCTGTCCATCACCAGCTCCCAGAGTTTGCTCAAACTCTTATCCATCAAGTCGGTGATACCATCCAACCATCTTATCCTCTGTCATCCCCTTCTCCTCCCACCTTCAATCTTTCCCAGCATCAGGGTCTTTTCCAATGAGTCAGTTCTTCGCATCATGTGGCCAAAGCTTTGGAGAGTCAGCTTTAGCATCAGTCCTTCCAATGAATATTTGGGACTAATCTCCTTTAGGATGGACTGGTTTGATCTCCTTGCAGTCCAAGGGACTCTCAAGAGTCTTTTACAACACCGCAGTTGGAAAGCATCAGTTCTTCAGTGCTAGGTACATCCTCCCTGACCAGTAGAGATGCCTGGGGCCACGGGACACCTGGAACAGAATTCTGTCTTCACGCAGCCAGAACAGGATGCTGGATGAGCCCTAATCAGAATCAGCCAGGCTGCCGGTACCCTGAGAACCAACCCTGGGTGAGCAGCCCCTGCTTGGCTGTCTTTAGGCAGCTGATTCTGGCTGGGTCTACACTTCACGCTGATTTCAGACAACGTGTCTGGTGTGAGGGAGGTTGGATTTGAGTGGGAAGAGGCTGCGGTAGGTCAGACATCAGAGGCTGGGGCAATGGTCCCGGCGATAAGTGATTAGGACAGGAGGGAGGCGTGGGCCCCAAAGGTTCACGTTGCCCATGGAATCCCTCACGGGGAGGAGAGCCCGGCCACACGAGGAGATTCACCGTGTCGGCCGGGGCTAGGGCTGCGTCCTGACACGTGAGGGTGGGAGCGCCACTCAGGGACCTCCTGAACCTGCGTCCCTGTCTGGACTCCATAACTGCAAAGGTGTTTTATTTCCTGGAACATTCAGATCAAAGGAAGTGGTTTTAAGACTTGGAGCTGCTATTTCCATTTCTCTGGAGAATTCATAAGAGGGAGCAGCCAACTGCTATCAGTGCAGCTGAAGGAAAGAGAGAGAAAAGGATTGCTTTCCTTTCAAAAGCGAGGCCCACCCAAGACCCCTGTACCTGCCCATCTCTCATCCCAGGGAATGTGCTGCCAGAAATGACCTCTGTCCCCAATAGCAAAGAATGGAAATTCCTTTGGCGGAAGGAAAAGGGATCAAGTGCTGGTCGTGAACCTGCCCCTCTCCCCAGGAAACCCAGGCTCTCTATAGCCCTCAAAAAAGGGGTCTTTTCATCTGCTGCTTCTGGAGAGGTGAAGACGTTTCCATGACCTCTGGCACCGGCGGGGGAGTGACCTCTCGGAGCCCAGACCACCTGTCCACCACAGCCACCCTCACCTCTTCCTGAGGAACGGGAGGCCACTCACCTGGACTATTCCAGAAACAAGAGACACCTCACGGTCACTTCCACCCACATCACTCCCATGTCCCTCTCAAACAGGCTTTATGTGAAAGGGGATCCCGGGACCACCCGCATGGTGGAAGCCGGGGTTGCCAGGAGAATTCCCAGGTTGCACATAGCTCTCTTCCTGGATCTGGGGTCATAATCTTGCTACTACAGGTTGAGTCTTTGGCACGAAGGCACGAGTCTTCAAACATTTATAAGCAGAAGAATCATTTGCAAAACAAAATTTTATGCAGGAACCTAACTTATAGAATAAATTATTGCGGGGCTCTTCTGGCTGAGCTGGGCCCAGGGCCTCCTCCCAGCCCTGGGTGGGCCCCACACAGCTTCCAGAGCCTGGGGGCTCAGGACACTGCCTCCTGAGACCCAGGGGAGCAAAGGACGCCCTCCCTCCCCAGACAGAAATGCCCAGCCTCCCTGAAGGGACAAAGGGACCGCTCAGGGCACCAGCTCCCAGCACGCACATAAGTGCGTCCTCAGGGGAGGTTTGCGTGAGCCCAGCAAGGCGCCCCATGCTGTGTTCATCCCTGCAGTGAAAAACATCTCAGATGGCCTTGCCTTTGACCCCAGAGTACCGACGAGTCTCCAGAGGGAGAGACGTGGCAGTAAACCACTGTGATCCATCTGAGGAGAAGGTGCAGGAGGAGGAAAAATGATGGGGAGGTACACCGTGCCTCTGACAGACTAGACTGTAAGCAAGGTGGATCTTTCCAAATTTTCGTGAGTTTCATGCCATTCCAAAAATTCAGCTAGATAAGGCCAAAGATGATCTGAAAGAACAAACCAACAAAAATAACCAAGACTTTTGGGAAAGAGAGGCAGTGAGGGTCACTTGTGTCTGGGACATTAAAACGCATGAGAAAGTTACAGCAGTAAATACAACTTGATGGTGTGAAGATTAATGGGCCGACGGTGGGTATGAGATACACCTCAGAGACACTGCTAGTAAAACTTAATATGTGATCAAAGGAGCATTAGAGTTGGCTAGAGGGAGGACGGGACTAATGGTGTCTGAAAGCTCGACTCCACAGGGATTAAGTAAGTATCTCCAAACCGTATCTCCAAATAAATTCCAAATAAAGGGAAAGCTAAGCATAAAAAGAAACTGTGACAATTTTTATAGAAAATACAGTTGAGCATTTCACTAACTTCATTGGTAAGTTAAGTAAGATCTTACCAAGTATGAAAACAATCAGTAAAGGCAAAAGTTACTTAAAATGTAAAAGGATCTTTGTTCTTCAGTCACTCAGTCGTGTCCGACTCTGCAACCCCATGGGCTGCAGCACACCAGGCTTCCCTGTCCTTCACCATCTCCTGGAGCTTGCTCAAACTCATGTCCATTAAGTCAGTCATGCCAACCAACCATCTCATCCTCTATCATCCCCTTCTCCTCCTGCCTTCAGCCTTTCCCAGTATCAGGGTCTTTTCCAGTGAATCAGTTCCTCACATCAGGTGGCCAAAGTATTGGAACTTCAGCTTCAGCATCAGTCCTTCCAATGAATATTCAGGATTGATTTCCTTTAGGATTGACTGGTTGGAACTCCTTGCAGTCCAAGGAACTCTCAAGAGTCTTCTCCAACGCCGCAGTTCAAAAGCATCAATTCTTCAGTGCTTAATTTTCTTTATAGTCCAACTCTCACATCCATACATGACTACTGGATAAACCATAGCCTTGACTAGACAGACCTAATTTTATCATTTACCTCAAATGATAAACTTAAGCAAATAACAAATCAAGAAAAAATATAGGTAACAAAGATGACAATGAGCTAATATCATACTCTGAAAAGGGTGTTTTACCACAGCTATTTTTTAAAAGGCAAAATTCCAACAGGAAAAAAAAAGAGAGACTTCACAGGCAATTCACAGAAGAAAAATATAGAAATGGCCAAAAAATTTTATTAAAAATATGTTAAACCATATTAACCAATGTTTTCTTCTTTACAGTTTACTACATTTTCTGGATTTTTTAAATGACTATGTTATTTTCATAATCAGAAAAGAGTACAGACTGTATGGATCCAGTTATAGAAAGCTCAAAAGCAGGCGGAACTGAGCTGTGAAGCCAGGAGGAGGGGCAAATCTTCCTTCTGGGGTCACTCTCTGGACGCGGTGGTGGGAGGCGCGGTGTTCCGTGCCACTCTGATCCTAATTTGGTGTCATTACAGAGGCCTGTTCACTCTGTCAGATTCTCCAACCTAAACACTTATACTGTGTAGACTTTTCTGTATCCTCGTGTGCTTAAATTTTGCTTTTTAAAAACTTTACATGGCAAAAGATACCGCAAAAATTAGAAAAGGAGAAATGTACGAAATACACATTTTAACAGAGATGACCTGCAAAGGGTAAATGCCCAAAACATACAGTGAGGAGAACTGACAAGAAAGATTCAAATACCCAATAGAAAAGTAGGCAAGAGACACAAATGGGCAAAATAAGTGAATCAGAACACAAAAATGCCCAGCACACATCTGAAACATTACAATCACTAGAAGTCAGGGAAACGCAGCTTAGAGCAACAGAGAAACATCACTGCACCCACTGGATCACAAAACAATTAAAACGAGGAAAACTAGAATACACACGGCTGGCCACTGCAGCCTCGCATCTCACCCCCCTGAGCCCCCGACCCCAGCACTCTGGCCTTCCATCACCTCCTGGCCTGCACCAGGCTCTTGGTCCCCGGGTCCTTCAAGCCCCCCAGGCTCAAACTTCCCTTCCCTGGGATGCCCTGCCTCCCTCGGCCAGGCCCCAGAAAGTACCATCTCTTGTCCTCTGTCCCTGGTCCCCTTCCCAGCACGTTCACCACCATGAGCAGAGGATTCTGTAAGCCCTTCGGTGAGTCTGTCTCCCTCAGAGACCAGAGCTCCTCGGCGGAGGGACCACATTCATTCTCCCCACCCCCTACAAAGTGCCACGTCCCCAGGGTCTGGCACGGAGAAGGCAGGCAATCAGCAGGGGCTGAATGCTGCATTAGAGCAGCGCCCTTTGGGCCCACCAGGTGACACCTCCCAGGACATGCCACGGATGGGAGGGTAAGGGCGGTGGGGGGAGGGTGCTGGTGTCTCCTGTGGGTGACAGGTGCTCAGACACCCAAGTTCCCCAAGAGCACCCCAACCGCCTCACGGCAGGGGGCTTGTGGAGACCCCAGGGTCTATCCACAGATGCTTGGGCTCCAGGCCTCCCTCTGATACCAACACTTCCCTGGCAGCTCAGACAGTGAAGGATCTGCCTGCAAGGCAGGAGACCCGGGTTGGATCTCCAGGGAAGATCCCCTGGAGCAGGTCCTGGCACCCCACTCCAGTATCCTTGCCTGGAGAATCCCATGGACAGAGGAGCTCGGCGGGCTACAGTCCCTGGGGTCACAGACTCGGACACGCCCGAGAACACGCACACACGCACTGAAATCGACGGCAATGGGGCCAGGCCCGTGCTTGGGGCCCAGCCTGTTGTCCCTGTCAGGAGGCCGGGAGACATTCTGAGCACAGAGCCCAAGCCTTCACTCTGCGCTGGGCCCACATACCGTGTCCCCAGGGCCTGACAACACCTATTTCCCTGCCAGGATGCAGGGCGGCCTCGGGAGCGCAAAGGTCTCAGAAGGTGACATCTACCGTCTCGGGGGCGCAAGCCCACCCCGGAGGCCGGCCAGACACCTCGTAGACAGGAGCCGTCTCTCCAGCCCCAGGAGGACTCAGGGACCTGCACGGTCACAGGACAGGACAAAGGGGCCAGGGTGCAGCCGTCCACTCGGCTGGGCCCTTGCCCCCAACCCCGCGGGCCCTCCACCATCACGAGAAGCGCCCTGGCCTTCTGGGGACCCTCCCTGCATCTTCCTGTGACACTCCGAGGCCCCAGACCCTCCAGGCTCGCCCCCCACAGACGGGCCCTGAGCACCAGAGGTGGGGCGAGCCCCCGGGCCTCCTCCCCCGTGAGCCACCGGGGCAGCTTTATGACAGGCGGTGGGCCTGGGAGGGGGCGAGTCCTGCTGAGTATCATGACCCTGCATAACCAGTCAGCAGATATTTTAGGACTCATACTCGCAAACAGGCGAAAGGCAAATGGCTTTAATAATGAGTTATTAAAAGGGTTTTTTGGTTTGGTTTTTTTTTTTTGCCAGACTGTGAGTCCCACAGCATATAAAGCCCAAAGCACTTAGCATAATGGATTTAAGCGCCAGCAAGCGTGTGTGCTCCGCGCAGTCCTCCTGGGGCTGGTGGAGGCCCGCGATGCTCTGGTTGGTTCCCAGCAGCGGGGCGCCCAGGGGTGAGGCTGGGTGCTGAGTCCTCCCACCACAGCCAGAATGGAGCCTCAGAGCCCGTTTCACAGGGCCCTGCGGGGTGTCCTCGAGGCCACCACGTGGCTGAGAAAACAGGCCTGGTCCTCACCCCCGGATAACACTGGAGATTATTTTAATACCTCCAGGTCTTAATTTGAAAAACAGACAAGAAAAACACTCGAGATAATCTCTAAAAGCACAGCTAAACCCTAAATTAACTTCACCTTGTTTCCGCCAGCCTCAACATTGCTTTTTTTTTTCCTTCTCTGTGGTTAATAGCTCCTGAGTATAGCCTGCTCGGCTCACTTAGAGATGGGACGATTCCCCACGAGGTCATGGGAGAGGGGAGGAAGGCTCCCTGACTGGCCAGAGGTGGGAGGTGGGCAGGACCCCTGCCCCTGGGAGCACGAGGGCCCAGATAGGGTCTCTCTCTGTGGGGACCGACAAGGGCCCAAGGCCGGCCAGGACAAGAGGAAAGAAGGCAGCCAGTTCTGCCAATTCCCGGCAAGGTGTTGCTGGAGCAGTTTGGACAGAGGGAGAGAGATAGGCAGGCCAGACTGGCCCCCAGGCTGCCCCATGCCAGACCCAGCTGCAGACCAGAGCCGGCATGTGTGGGCCCAGTGACCCCATGGGGGCTGGAAAGGGGGCCTCGGCGAATGTCAGAAAGGGCTGGTGTGGACGGCTCCTTTGAGTGCAGAACCCAGCCCCCCTTTGCACAGGAGGAAACTGAGGTCCAGAGAGGCAAACCGCCCCCCACCCTGTTCTCACGGAGAGGGAGACCAGAGCTGGGCATGTGCCCGACACCTGCCCCCACCCCAGAGCCCACACCCTCCCGCAGGCAGGCCGAACAAAGCTAGACACGCTTTGCAATGCGAGGAGGAGGCACCTTAACAATGTAACTTTGCACATGAGTTGCATTTAAAGTGTTGAGTCTGCAGGAAGCTCAACAGGGCAGCTCTGAACCTCACTTACAGGAGTCGAATGAGTCAAGTTCAAGCAAGAGCCCCCAGTAACCCACCCTGAGCAGCCCTTCGGCCTGTCCTTCCGCTTCTGGAAGCCCAGCCCAAACCCCTCCCCACGCACAGCCCTGTGGGAGCCACTCCTCTGTCAGCCCCTCACCAGCTCCAGGGTGACCAACTCACCCCCATGACCTGGGCCTGGGGGTCCCCAAAATGCAAGACTTCCTGTTTTAAAACTGATAAAGTTCCAGGACACGCCAGGACAAGCTGATGACCCACCTCCCCTCCCGGGGTCCCTGTGCCCGAGGGCCACCCCTGGCCCCAGACAGAATGCCCTCCTGACTCAGAGCCACCAGTCTACAGAGGGCAGCTCTGCAGCCAGGTGGGGGCACAGAGTAAGGGTCTTGTCTCCCCACGGACTGGGGGGCGGGGGGCTGATCTCACCTTGCAGCTGCTCACAGAGCAGCAGTTAACCAGAACATCCCAGACACTGTTGCTAAGCACAGCTTATTCGGGGCCTTCTCCTGCCCCCCATTCTGCTGCCCGCCC